>NC_088920.1:61362500-61370000 GCF_038396675.1 Hydra vulgaris | reverse complement strand
AAAATAAGTATATTTCATTAAACAGCAGCTTCATTTTTAAATTTAATGAACTTATAAAGCTTCTAATATACATCTGATTTAAATACATTTATGACGTTATGTCTAAGATATCGCATCTAAAACATCTATTTTACAGCTTTTTCATGATCTAATTGAGAGTATGAAACGTATTTAAATGTATTTAAAAAAAATTGTAATTGAAAAACACAGCATGTAAATGAGAAATCGTAATTTATTATTGAGAATTCCTAAATAGTAATCAATAATGCACGACCGAAACTTGTAGCTTTTCGTGAAAGTCTTTTTGGCCTTGAGTTTTATGAAATTATTAATAAACAAATTTAGTTAATAATAATAGCAACAATAAAAGTAATAATACAAATTCTATATTATATTTATCAATTTTCTGTTTTTAATTCTGCTTTTTTTAATATTTTTAAACTTTTTTTATTGATCCATCAATTTCTAATTCATTTGGTCTTTAATCTGCTGTTTTTGATTTTTACCTCAAGTTTTTTGTTCAATTAGTTATAATGCTTAGAGGTTTTTTTATTTATCTTGTGCTTTTATTCGGCTATTCTATACTTTATACTAAAATTTTGTTGCTACTGTTATTATCTTTCTGATATTCTGGTACTATTATTATTATTATTCAAAACTGAAAAAACTTTTAAAAGATACAGAACTTGTCTATGACACTTTCAAAAAATTGTCTCAGGTATTTAAATATTTAGAATCTGACACGTTTCAAACGTAAAATAGAAAAGTGAGTTTATCTCATAAGTAGTCCTGTTTGCACACAGCTTGCGAGATACCAATGTTCAAACTTGTGAGAAATCACCACTAACTATATTTTTTCAGTGTTGACAAATTCCAGAAATTAATCGCAACATTTTAGGCAAAAATTAGCAGCTCTTGTTGAACATAAGTTTTGTTATTAAATCAAGCAGTTCTAAAATTTTTCTGTTTTATTACTTTTTATTACACACAAGATGGTTAACAACTTCAAATAAAATGTATTTAAGAACCGTAATCTACAATGTATTGAAGAACTGAATACACAACAGAAGAACACAAAGTCATGTCTCACTTTAGTTCAATATAAAAATAGTGAATACTTTCCGAATGGAGCAAAATAGGTAACCAAAATGTTAAAATTGTAGAAAATCCTGATAATTCGTTGAAAGTAAAAATCCAGCAATTCCGAGAAACGCACTTTTTTTTTTTAACGATGCGTGTTGAACTATACTTTCTGCCTCTAGTTTCTCAAGCCAGAAACTAGAGGCGGTAAGTATAGCACTAGAAACCAAAGGTGGTTAAACTAATAGTAAATAACGACAAATAAAGACCTATGTTTCTTTAAAATCTGCAATTTTATGCAATCTGAAAAAAATGCTACTTGAACAAAAAAAAAAAAATTATTTTTTGTTTAAAAAAGTATTTTTTTTTTTAAATTTTATTATATATATTATAAATTTTTGTTTTTGTTTGGAGATAAAAAAAGTTCCCATTACTAATTAATGATCAGTAAGGTGTTTGTTCGTTTACAAAAGTATGTCAAAGCATATTACTAAAGTTGCTAACTACTTATTTGTTGTTAATATGCAAATTAAATCGATATTTTATTATTTTGGTGACCCAAGAAGACCTAAAAAATCTTGTTACAGAGCACCGTGAAAGAGCATTTAACTAGGAAGTTTATGTCTCCTTTACCAAAGCCACAAAAAATGTCCAGAGCTTGTATTGAACATTGGATCTCCTGCTTCATGAGCAAGCGCTTTACAACTGCATCACGGTTGCTCATTTTAGTATATATGTATATATATATATGTGTATATATATATATATATATATATATATATATATATATATATATATATATATATATATATATATATATATATATATATATAAATATATATGTGTATATATATATAAATATATATGTGTATATATATATATATATATATATATATATATATATATATATATATATATATATATATATATATATATATATATATACACTTAAATATACTTGCTGCATTTAAGGATAATACGACCGTAAATATAAATCGAATTAAAATAAATGAATTAAAAATAATTACCTTCATAGTTAATGTATTAAGAAAATGTTTACCAATAACTACAATCACAGTAAACAAATGGCTAGTTTTGGTGTATTACTTGCAAGTATATTAAAGGGATTGTTTTATTTAAATTAATACGGAAAAAATAAGAAAGCAAAATGTAACATTCTAGATATAAATTTTTTGAGATTCTAGATATATTTTTTTTGCTTGAAGTTTTTGTTTAAAGAAACTTTTCTCTTTTTTATATAATTTTCTTATATTTTTGTTACCTCTAATTGTGAATCTAAAGAACACCATTTTGGAGTTTTTAGATTTATTCTGCTCATCATTTTGAAGAAGTTCCTTAATCTATAGATCCTGGCTCTAATCTGTCTAGTACATATTAATTGAATATAATTGTCAAAACAAAACATTTCTATCAATTTTCACAAAAAATAGTAGAATTCCAACCATGAAAGAGCTTATAATTACGAAAAAATGCCAATAAACGATCAGGACAGATCATATTATCAAACTATGATGTGTATTTCACCTAATCAACGTATTTATTCAAATTTGGACAAGCATTTTTCAGAAGATTTTAGGAAGTTTTTTTTTTTAAAAAGAAAAAAGAACCTGCGGTCTGAGATTTTTCGCTACAATTATTTTTATTTTTTTCGTCTTTTAATAATTCACAGACCTGATCATTTAACGGAAATATGCCGTAGTCAACAAAATATCATACAGAATATTTTAAAATCTATAATATTTTAATTACACCGAGAGAGTAAGACATTTAAAAAAAGTTTTTTATTAGGCATTTAAATTAAAGTTTTGTTAGACATTCAACTTTAAATAAAAACGTGAATTTCAAACGACATTAAAAATTAAAGATGCGAGGATATTTTTTTTTTTTTCTGATATAAAAACTTGGAAACATTTCTACCCAAATAAATATTTTGCAAATAAAATATGTACACATTCTTTTGAATATTAAACACCTAAATATTGTAAAGTTATCAATAAAAACCATAGTACTGTGATTTGTTACAAAGTTAAAAAGCCTAGCAATCGTTGAGATTTTTTTTCTATATTTATATTAGAAAGTCTCATGGTTACATACATTTTTGTTTACAAGACTGCTTAAGGTTACGTACATTTTTTTTTTATATTCTTAATTAGAAAAATGCTGCAATTGAATGATCGTAAAACAAAAACTTCAATATTTGATGGTTAAACTTACCTACTCAATAAAATACTAAAACTTTACTAAATTTCATTATGATCACCTGATTTCGAGTAGCTTTTTTTTTCTTTTTTTTTTTTTTTTCTTTTTTACATTTCTTCAATATTTATAAAATTAAAAGTTAAGATATAATAATATAAACAATCACAAGTGAGGATTTTTACTATAAATAATAAAAAAAAAGAATGCGGAGACTCGAAGAAGACCTTAAGGTCTTGTCGTCGAGAACTCGTTACAAATTTACGTGTTACATATTTTAAAATAAATAAAAAAAAAACTGTGTTTAACAATATTAGAAGAAAAACATAATTTAAATAAAAAATAGAAATTTTCAAATAAATTTCCTATTAAAAAAGTATAAAAGTATATTATCAATAGACAAAATGATTTTCTTAAGTTTCCTTTTATAAGAGGTATAAGTCCATTCATGAGAAAAGTCAAAATGTTTCAAAACTATTTTATTCCAAAGAAAGGCTCCTCGGAAAGAAACACAAGATTTACCAAAATTTGTATGCGAAAATTGTAGTCGAATAGAATTATCATTTCGTAGATTGTACTTGTTTTTTTCTTTTATTGAGTATAGGTTATGAAAGGAAGAAGGGGAATCGTTGGTTTTACATTTATACATAAAATATTGTAAACGTTTAGCTGATATATATTTAAAATATTCATTTCAAGTAAGAGAGGCCTAGCATGAGTAAAACGGTCTTTAAAGTTTATAAGACGTGCAATGTGTTTCTGTTGACGATGAAGAGGTTCTAGTATACTTTTGTTCACACTACCCCAAGCAATGTTAGCGTAGTTAATATGGCAGTGAATAAAGGAATAATATAATTGAGTTAAAGTATGTTTATTTAAGAAACTTCTTGATTTATATAATATTCCTATAGTTCTAGCAATTTTGTTATTTAGGTTGTTAACGTGGTGTTTCCATTTAAGATTTTCATCAATATAAATGCCTAAAAATTTTGTAATTTTTGTTCGCTTTATTTCAATATTGTCAACAAAAATAAGTGGCGTAATACTTGGAATTAATTTTTTTTTTGAATTTGGGTAAAAAAGCATCCATTTAGTTTTTTCTATATTAATTGATAATTTGTTTGATTTGAACCAGTCAGAGATTTTAATAAGCTCAGTGTTCATATTTCTAAATAATGTTGTTAGATCATTGCTGGTTAAAAAAAGATTAGTGTCATCCGCAAACATAATTGTCATTAAGTTTGAGGCTTTGTAGAGATCATTGATGTATATCAGGAACAGCAATGGGCCTAGTATTGAGCCTTGTGGCACTCCACAAGTTATATTTAATAAATTTGATGATAATGATGAGTCTATTTGAATAAACTGTTTACGATTAGTTAAATAGTTCTTTAGTAATAATAAAGTATTTCCAGTGATTCTATAATGTTCTAGTTTGTTATAAAGAATTTCATGATCTATAGTAACGAAAGCTTTCGATAGATCTATGAAAATACCTAATGTGTATTGCGATGTTTCAAATGAATCACCAATATTTCTTGTTAGTTGAAGTATTGCATGTTCTGCAGAATTATTTTTTTTAAATCCATATTGGTTATTATATAATATTTTGTTTTCTGATAAGTGGTTAGAAATTTTATTATATAATATTCTTTCTAGAATTTTTGAAAAAACTGGGAGAACTGATATTGGGCGATAATGACTGAGGTTTGTAAGTTCTCCTCCTTTGAAAATTGGGGTAACTCTAGCTATTTTGAGTTTGTCGGGAAATACTGCTTGGTTTATTGAGCACGTAAAGACCCTAAAGAGAATATTTTTAATTATGTCATATGAACCAATAACAATATTCCCGTTTACATCGTCTGGACCAATTGCTTTATTAGTCTTAAGCATTTTGAAAGCAATCTCAAATTCATCAAAAGATACTTTAAATTTATTTAGAGAAGATATTTCAGGGGAAGTCAAATCTTTTTTGGAATTGATTGAATTATTAATTATGGGGATGTTTTTGGCTAAGTTTGGTCCAACTGATACAAAGAACTTGTTTATTTCGTTTGCTATTATGGTAGGGTTATAAAAAATGTCAGTATTTATTTTAATTGCCTTTGGCAAAGAGCATATTTTCATTTTATTGTTACAAGTGATTTCATTAACAAGTTGCCATTTTCGCTTATAGTCGTTTTTATATTTATCAAATAAGTCGCTGTAATATTTTCTTTTATTTTTTTTTTTTATTTTCAAATAGTTTGGTAAAGGTTTTATAGAGTGTTTTGCTTTCAATTGTTTTTGCTTTAAGGTATTTAATATATAGTTTTTGTTTAATTTTTGAGGATTTTCTAAGGTCTTTTGTTACTCATGGTGATTTTAAACTTTTTTTTGTTTTATTAATTTTACATTTTGGGAAGTTTACATCATAAACTTCATAAAAAACTTTAAAAAATGCATTATACATATTATTTGCCTCTGACAAATTACTTACTGAATTCCAGTTTATTAAGGATAATTGTTCCTTAAATGCTAAGATATTTTTATCATTAATAAAGCGTTTGATAATGACCTGTTTTTCATGTAATATCGAATCTGTATTAATATTTATAGATAAAAAAATAGGAAAATGATCCGAGGTATCACTTTTAATTATTCCTGTTTTTAGTAAATTATTAGATGTGTCAGTTGTTATGATATTGTCTATTAAAGAGGCAGATGTTGCAGTTACCCTTGTTGGTCTATTTATTAAAGGAATTGCTCCATTTTCAAACAAGTCATTATAAAACTTTTTAATATTTTTATTTGAGTGATATTCAAAGCAATCTAAATTCATATCACCAATTATGTAATTTAATTTCTTTTCTTGAAAACCTTTTTTTATTTTATCAGTAATTAAAAAACTATTAAATTGTTCAATTACGCCTGAAGGTGCGCGATAACAACAACTCAAAAGTATATTTTTATTATTTTTGGTTGTAATTTCAATCGTTAAAACCTCTTTATCGCCATCGGAAATACTCATGTCAGGCCTGATAATAAATCGCAAGCTTGTGGTTAAGTAAATAAGAACACCACCGCCTCGTTAATTTGTTTTACGCGCGAGTGGGATCATATTAAAGCCTGAAAGGTGGAGATTTGCGTTTGACGTAGCATCATCAGAACTGCACCACGTTTCTGTCACACATATTATGTTAAAAATATTTGAAGTTTCCTCCAAGTTATTGCAAAATGTTTAAAAGTTTTTTTTTAAGCTTCTTATATTGAAATGAATAACATTAATACAATCCCGCTCCAGAAATTCTTTTATTTTATTGTTATAAAAATAAAAAGGGTTGCTTTGTTGAGCACCTGTATTAAAAAAATTGTTTAGATCTTGATCAAATTTTTCGTCAGTTTCAAAATTATTTTGATTCAAAATTGTTTGAATCCATTTTAAAAGTATTATTAGCATAAAAATATTTTAAAAAAAAAAAAATTTCTGTTTAAGTTTAAAAATCTCGTGAAACTAGTTTATTATAAATGACTTTGGCAAACTTACCCTTTGATCGTAGTTCTTTTGCTTCTATAAAAAGTCTCTTTCTTGTTTCATTCGTTCGCTCGCTAAAATCTTCGTTTATGTATAGGTGTTGATTCCATAATTTTATCTTCACGTAGTTTTCCAGTATCATGCTTTTGTCTTTGTAGTTCAAAAACTTAACGATAATAGTTCTGCTTTTTTCATCAGTCCGATTCTTTCCAACTCTATGTGCTCTCTCAATGCTAAAGTCAGTTGCAAAACCAAGTTTAGACCTCAAAAACTCCTGAACTTTTTTTTCACTTTGTTCCCAAGTTTCATTTATGCTTTCATCAATACCATTTATTCTGAGGTTATTTCGGCGACTTCGATCCTCAAGCTCCGCCATCTTATCTTTAATAATATCTTCTCGAGACAAGTTGCTTGCTTTGGTATCATACAAAAATTTTCTTACAAAAAATATTAAAAAGCTAAAAATAAAGTAAAAAACAGAATACTAAATATAAGTTTTTTCTTTGTCAACCAGCTCAGTAGAGTGTCTTTCCTTCGCATGACATCTTATATCAACAAGTTTCAAATTTTCAGATGTAAACAGAAGACTATAAAAATAGTTGACGTTGACTTGCTTACCCGGAGGACATTCCTTGATTGCCTTTACTGATTGAGGTAGAAATTCGCGAGACTTCTCAACTCTAAATGTC
>NC_088920.1:61232500-61360000 GCF_038396675.1 Hydra vulgaris | reverse complement strand
TGCAGCATTTACAAGTGGTGTATAAATTGGCATAAGGGGCGGGATGTGTGCCACGCCTAACTACCCCCTCCCTCCAGTCTTCTTCAGTCTTCCATCCTAAAAAAAAAATTTTTTTAAAGAGATTTGAAAAAAGGTTTTAAATGGAGTTTATTGAAAATAATAAATTAGTATACAAGTTTATTTTTCTACATTAGTTAGGAAAGGGGCGTATGCCACAACTAATGCCCCCCCCCCCCCTCCTTTATATTCAAACTTGAAAAAAATGTCAACAGAAATTTAAAAACGTTTTTAAATTGCGTTTATTTAAAATAGAGACATAACTTTACAAATTTTACCACATTACAAGATGCGGGTTGGAGTATCCACCCTAAAAAAAGACTTTTCATATTTATATTTAACACTTTATTTAATATGTGGTATGAAATCCTCAAAAAGTCCTAATCGTATCCTAAACCTCAAAAAGTCAAAAAATCGTTAATCCTAAATCTCAAAAAGTCCTAATCGTAAAAGTCTATAACTATTTATAGGTACAACTTGACTACTTTTTATGCTACAACTTTTAATCACATTGAAAACATACAAAATATTTCATTAAAACTATTACACTTGTCAATGCTTCATTTTTAAATTATTTTGGATAAAAAAATTTTAAATAATTCAAATGTTTGAAAAAAATTGAGACAAAATGGAAAAAAAAACTTGATGATATTACATATATATTTTTAATAAAAAAACAAGAATGATGGTGCCTAATGATTGTGTATGCCACCATTCACCACAAAGCTGCCATTATGCTGTCTTCGCCTGCGAACTTCTCCACAACAGTTTTCTTCTTCTGCTGTAGCTCCTAGCACCCTTGTTAGGAGGATGATAGGTGCAGCTAAATGATTCCCCATCATTCCCTCCTAACTGGATCCATCACAAAAATGAGCGACTGCTAGTTGGTCCAGTGTGCTGACACATATATGTCCGATAGACATCATATGTAAGATCTAATGACAATGAATCGTAAATAGATTAGTACTGAATGGCATTATGTAACATTTAATATAAACCAACTATTTGTGAAAATTATTGGCAGAACAAATAAAAAGAAAGACTAATAAATCAATTAAAACTTTAAAAATGTAAAAATTTAAATACTGCTCTTGATTTTACTTCTACTGCACTTTGATGGATAACATAATAAAAATGTATTAAATAATGTATATAAATAGAAATATTATGAATTTACTAGCATAAGGTTGTGCTGTTTGTGGAGAAGGTTGTGAAACTAATTGAAAAAATAAGTTGAAATAAAATAAAATTTTATTTGCAATTGATAAGAAAGGCATACACATATTAGAAATAATTGTTTTACATATACATCATGCATAAACAGATTAGAAAATAATAGTTTCTTTAAATTTACCAATTGTAGCAGCTGAAGATGTAACTCAAGGTTAACCAAGTTGTAATAAAAAATAAATTTGCAATTGTTGAGAAATGCATACATATTAAAAAGTAACAATTGTTAAAATTACCACTCATTGCAGATTATATTTGTAATTCTATAATCAATACTAAAAATTATCCTATACAAATTTACCATTGGTAGGCTGTGTAGATTGGACTAAAGATAACAAAAAAACTGTAAAATTACACAAAACACTATGTAATTGTCAACAGTAAGTAACAAAAGTAACAATCGTCAAATCAGTTCTGTGTAAGATACAACCTTATTAACAAAATGAAAATAAACAATGAAAATATAACAGTAAAAATATTGAAAAAATATATTTATAAACAATAAGCTAACATTAGGAATGTATATACTTTGGTTTATATTGGTATAATGGTATTTATTATACTAATGGTGCATACATTGTTTATATATAAATTATGTAAATTTGGTTGTAGTTATATATAAACGATGTTATTTATACTTAAATCTTAAAAATAAGCATATTATTTGGTAGGGTCTAAACAATAAGTAAACATAAGGCATGCTAGTATATAATATAATAATTTAAATAATAGTCCAGTTAAAGAACTATACAATCGAAGTAAAAAAAGATAATAACAATAATATCTTTTATTATAGTTGAAAAACACTAACAAACTTTTTGTTAGGAATAAACCAATGAAGTATCTGATTTGTATACTTATTTATATATGGCGTTTTAATAAAATTGTCAACTGATACTATCACTTAACAATCCATTCAAAAGCAAGAGTCTTAATCTGAAACATTATTCTTTTTTATATGTAACATAAAAAAACAATAAGTTTTTACATTTATCATTATATTTTGTTTCAAACATTAGTTAACTATAATATTATTATGAAATAAAAGAAATTACTCTCTGTTAGAGAATCAAAAACACTTTTATCTATATTCTGCATTTTAATTTTAATCTAATAATAAAAATCAACATAATACAAAATTGCAAGAATTTTTTCAGCCCCCCCCCCCCTTATCCGCCCCCGTATTTCGCTTACCGAAAAAAACAACAACAACAAAAAAACGAAAATAGGTACCAAAAGTTCTATACTAATTAATCTATTTGCTGGTATTTATTTTTTGTTGAAAATTGGCATGTGAATAGGAAATGCATGTAGAAAATTATTTTAATAATAAAAAAAGGGGGATCGACATTTCTACGACTACAATTTCATGTGTAAACATCAACTAAATTTACATGCAAAATTTTTGAAAAAATAATCCATAAAAAAGTATGCTAACCATACATTACAGTCATTAAAAAATCAAGATTAACCTTTCGTCTTTTAAAAATAGTGTAGGTTTATATATGTTTCTAATAAGAATCAACACAAAAAAACGTTTCCCTAGGGCTACCTAAAAAAAGTGGTCAACTTAATCTAACACAAATTAAACTATTTGCTGGTATTTTTTTTTCGTTGAAATTTGGCAAGCGAATAGGAAATGCATGTAGAAAACTATTTTAATAATAAAAATAGGGGGATCGACATTTCCTTGACTACAATTCCATGTGTGAACATCAACCAAATATTCAGGAGCAAAATAATCCATAAAAAAGTAGAGTAACCATATATTAAAGTCTTGAAAAAATCAAGATTAGCTCTTCTTCTTTCAAAAAAGTATCTATGTGTACATATGTTTCTAAAAAAAACTCAACAAAAATACATCTGCCCAACGCTGTCTAAAAAAGAGTTAAAAAAACGAGAACCAAAATTTTAGCACAAAAATCGGTTCCGTTAATCGCGATTTCCGCGTACCTATATATATATATATATATATATATATATATATATATATATATATATATATATATATATATATATATATATATATATATATATATATATATATATATATATATATATATATATATATATATATATATATATATATATATATATATATATATATATATATAAATATATATATATATATATATATATATATATATATATATATATATATATATATATATATATAAATATGGCACAAATCATTACCAATATGCTAACGATAGCCAATTATATACTTTCATTGATCCAATAAAAGATAACATTAACAAAATCACTGAGTGTTCTAATGCAGTCTCAAAATAGTTTCTAGAAAATGGACTTCTGCTTAACTCAAGTAAAACAGAAGCTATCTTATTTAGATCTAGGAAACAAACTGGAAAATTAAAAAATGATTCCAAAATTACATTCTCTGGAACATCACTGACTACAGTAAATTCGGTGAGAATCCTACGTGTCACCCTAAATTCAACATTCTCCTTAGACCAACATATAAACAACAGTTTTAAATCCTGCAACGAAAATATTTGTGCTCTTCGCCACATGTGTCAATGTCTCACCAAAGAAGCCGCTAAGACAATTGTTTGTGCAACTCTCAGAATCAGAAAAAATGAAGTCGGCAATAAATTGCCAACCTCAAACTGTTAGAGGTCAGCATCAGATTGGCAAAAAAAAAAATTGACACAAAGGGGTTTCCATAAAACATAGAAATGAGGTCGGCATTTTTTTTGTCTGCCTCAAACACATTTTGGTCAGCAGTTAGGTTGGCATTGCCGAATGCCTAAAACCCTAATTCAAAGGGCTGCTTGTGGCATTGTTAACTCTTAAATTGACTATTGTAACAGTCTTTTATTGGGTTTTAAAAAAAAAATCTCAAAAAACTCTAACAAAAAATTAGCTGCACTGTGCTGAAGGATGGAAAGGCAGAAACTATTACTGATGGAATTACGACATTTCGAGTTCTTGAGGAATATAATTTATAGAGTGCTGTAAAGATGAAAGTGGCTGACACAACCAGTGTTAACACTGGTAAAAAAAAGGTGTTGTTGTAAGACTTAAACAAATATTTTCAGCGAAGGGGTTTAACGAACTATTGTTTATAACTTGCCAACATCATTTACTTGATAAGATTTTGCGTTTGGTAATGGATGACAAAATCGGAGGAAGCACCAAGTCTCCAAACATTAGGTATACTTTTGTACCTTAGTTGATGAACAGAGAAATTGCAAGCAAATTTGTAAATGTAAAAGAAGTGATTGTCAATAAGTCAGGCAGGAGAGATGACATGAAATTCTAGCATCGTCTGACACTTGTGATCAAATTTTATGAAGAAAAAGGATAGTTTCCACTTGTTAACTTTCAAAAATTCCTAATATTAGTAATGCACATTGTAATTCAATAGCTGTCCTTGCTATTCTTGCTTTTGTTCTCATACCTAAAACAAGGCCAACATTACAGAAAATCTGAAGATTTGTTTCATAACTGGAAAAAGTATTCGCTTGCCAATAAATTTTACGAGGCAGACTACAGTAACTTGTCACAAGTACTGAAACCTTACAAGTAGGGGTTACTGGTATTGGAGAAAAACTGAAACAGGAACCATCAGCACTAAAGATACCACGAAGCAACCAGTGTGCGGAACGTGCAATAAAAGTACATCACTGTCTATTACTTAAAATAAATCTAGACAGCAATTGTCAGTCAAGACAATTTACCAATGTATATTATTCAAAAATATAGACAGTACAAAGCATATGCTATGCTTTATTATCTGTAATAGTTAGTGTCTGGACATGGCCTAATTATTAAATAATGTACTTTTGTTGTACAATGTTATATTGTTAAGTTATAACACACAATTTGATAATTTGATTTGGGGGTGAAATTTTTTGAACTTGATAAATTTTTTCAAAAGCTATTAAAACAATAATTTGTTTCTGAGTTTTGAGTAACTGGTTTTGAGTAACTATTTATCAAACCGACAAGAATATTACGTTGTAAAAAAGTTATATTCCTAATATAAATATATATATATATATATATATATATATATATATATATATATATATATATATACATATATATATATATATATATATATATATATATATATATATATATATATATACACACACATATGGTTAAAGATTGTCTGCAAGAGCCGGTCCAACGATGTTTACATTACGTTTTTACACCTTGTCTAAAAGAGAAAGGGCATCATTGGAAGATCCGCCCCAGATATGGCAACAGTATTCCATACAAAGACGGATTTGAGATTTATAGAGATAAAGAATAGAATCCGAAGTAAGAAAGTGTTAAGCACAATAAAGAGATGCAACCTTAGCAGATGCTAATTTTGCAATCGATTTGTTATATGGTTTCCGAGAAAAGTTGGAAGTAAGAGTTAATCGGATACATTACTGTTCATAAATATAGGAAGATCTAAAATATTGCGATAACATTTGGCTGAACAAACATGGGTTTTATCTTAAACCTCACTAGCCAATGTGAGCCCTATGCTGTAACAGAAGTGAGATCCTTTCCAAGCTCAAATGCCTTTCCAAGCAATCAGAGAGTGTTGGCTTCTTATCAAGACAAGAAAAAATGGTAGTATATCATTAGCAAGCAATGCCACCTCAGATTTAAAATTATCTGGAAGATCGTTAATGTAATTTAAAAAGAGTATAGAACCAAGAATAAACCTTAAGAAACTCCTAAAGTTACAGTATATTTAGAAGAGCGCTGTCCATCAAGACAACTTTTATACAATGATTGGAAAGGATTTAATAATCTTTAAGATGTTACCTGATACTCCGTAAGAAGAAAGCTTATGGAGAAGATCAGCATGCCAAACTTTATCAAAAGCTTAAGAAATGTCAAGAGCGATAGCTTTAGCCTCTCCACCTCTATCTAATGCATGATAAACCCTATCAGCTATTACTATTAACAAATCAGCTGTAGAACAAGAAGTTCGAAATCCATACTGATGATTAGAAAATAAGTTATTAAATTCAAGATGAGAGATTAAGTGTTTGTTAATTAAAGATTCGAAAACTTTGCTTATTAATGAAGAAGACTAAAGAGATTAGATAAATAGAGAGGGCTTGGTCAAATTAATCAGAAACATCGAAAAGAGTGCAGCCTTGAGATGAAGGAGAGCGATATAGAACAAAGAGAAAGGCGATAGAGTGAAGTGGTGCTATACGAAAGCACATAAAAGAAAAGTCTGTAGATTCAAACCTAGTTTCCCGTCAAATGGGTGACATTTTACAAATGTAGATGCCCAGGCCAAGCATGTGACGATTGGAGTTTTTATAAATTAAAGGAAAATAACAATCAACACTAAGATCACAAGCTGAGACAGTCAAACTCAAATTAGTCTCACAGAGAGCAAGTAAGTCTGGTGAACTTTGCAAGAGATAAAACTCAATGAAGAAAAAAACTACTTCAAAGACCACAAATATTAGTGAATGATAGGTTTAGAGAACTTGATGATGACAATGATTTTTTGGGTTTTATAGTTTTTGGTACTTTAGTTATTTTTAAATTTGATAAAGAACTTGAATCAAAGCATAAACAATACTTGGTACACTATTTAATAGTCCAAGCAATTGCCTCATTACTATTAATAAAACCTAAGCCATAGCAAAGGGCTCCAAATGCGGCCTTGACAAAATGCGTTAACATCTGCCCAAGATTAGTATTTTTATTGAGACACTTTCTCTAGCCTTTACTCAATCATGAATATATATAAACAATCACGAGGGCTGTATATATATATATATATATATATATATATATATATATATATATATATATATATATATATATATATATATATATATATATATATACAACCCTTAGAATTAGAAAAAAAAGAGGTTGATAATAAATTGCCGACCTTAAACTGTTAAAGGTTGGCAAAAAAAAATTTGACACAAAGAGGTTTTCATAAAACATAGAAACAAGGTCAGCAAAGTTTTGCCGACCTAAAACACTTTTAGGTCAGCAACCAAGTCAACATTGCCAGATGCCGACCCTAAATATCTTTCTCTCTCTCTCTCTCTCTCTCTCTCTCTCTCTCTATATATATATATATATATATATATATATATATATATATATATATATATATGTGTGTGAACCATAGTAATATCAACATTTTATGACTATGCATAAAAAAATAATTATTCTTATTCTTTGTTGCCGTGACAGCGTGCAATCACTTGCAATCTTTTGTATTTCTTTTGTAATTAAATGACATATGTTGTTGTTATTGCTGAGACTTTGTAATTGTAATTTTATTTCGCTAAGCAATTTATGTATAAAGAAAGTTAACATTAATTGTGAAATTGAACTTGCAATAAATGTGAAATAGGAAATTTACGAGTTTGTGTTTACTGTTTTCAAAACCTTTTTATTTTTTTATTTTATAAAACATTTCTTTTGATGACACTATTCATTACATGATGGTGTAAGGGTTCGTCTATAAAGGATGTCAAACAGAATTTAGATAATAATTAGAAGTAGAAGATCGCTATATTACTTAAAAAATCGCTATATTACTTTAAAAATTGCCCATTAATTTCCACCAGTGAAAAAATATATATATTCAAAAGAATACTCTTAAAATGGAAGCAGCAACAATATATTAAGATTAAAATTAAATCAAATACATTATTCAAAATAATAATTAATTAATACACACTGATTATTTTATAATATAAAAATATATAATTCTGAATATATCTTTGGAAATCGGAGCGTAACTTTTTTTTTTTTTTTGTTAATTCACCTCCCCAAGGCCCAGAAGGCCACTACAAATAAGGAGGCTACTTAATTCTGGTTATAACCCTCTCTCAACTCTTTAACTCCAAAACACGAACCTTGACGAACAAGGCCACTGCGCGGAGAAACAAGTTGAGCAAGGGATTACCAAAGACGTGGTGGGAATCGAACTCAGAACCTCTCACTTAAGAAGCGAGCGCTCTACCACTACACCACTACTGCAAACTTGCCTCGTCATTGCAAAACCACATTTAATTTTGTGTTGATTTCATACTCATCTTCAATAAATGTTATATATATATATATATATATATATATATATATATATATATATATATATATATATATATATATATATTTATATATATATATATATATATATATATATATATATATGTATATATATATATATATATATATATATATATATATATATATATATATATATATATATATATATATATATATATATATATATATAGAATGAGGGCAAATGAGATATATATACATAATATATCTATATTCATAAAATAAAATAAAAGATAAGTAAATTAATTAAGAAAAATTATAAAAATGAAAACAAAATAAGAAAAAACGAAAAAATTCTGAAAATTAAAAGAAAAGAAAAAAAATAAAAAAAATTCTGAAAATAAAACAAAATAAGAAAATTATGACTGTTTTTTAAACAATGAAAAATAATTCTATATTAAAAATATATACTATTTTTATGAATAATTTATATTAATTTATAAAAAGCTTTTTTTAGCAACAAAAATAACTTAGAGAATGAATATGATTTGTAAATGTTTTTTTGTTTAACAAAAATACCAAACAATCGCAACCAAATTCATATTACTTAAAATATTATTAAGTATTTTTAAAAAGTTTGTAAAAAATATTTTGATTAATAAATGATGACCCCAAACTGAAAAACTACATAAAAAACAACAATATAAAACTTTAAGAAAACTTAATGCGGGGGAAAATATAACTAATCGTTGAATAAAAAATAAATATACAATAAACTATGAAATTATATTTTTAAGTAAGCAATATCAATTCTATAAATTGATGAATGGCCTGCTTTTTTGAACACAATTCTTTTTTTTTCCTCTTGTTTTAACAGCTTTTGACTTTAATCTTTTTAATATCATCAATCAATTTAATGTCACAATTATCATAAGCGCTATAAAAAACAAGATAACATACTCATTGTTTAAAAAATATTGATCAACACATGAAGCAAAATTGCTTTTAATTAAAATAGAAAAGATATTAAAAAAGACCAGAAACTCCTCACTTACTTATGGTCTAAGTTCCATGTGCTAAAAAGAACACGACTGTCCTTGGAAGAGTATGGATTAATAGTATGACTCATTTTGCAGAACTTTTTATTAAAAGCACCCTGGCAACTAAACCAACCACGATTGTCACAAAGACGATCTTCTTTTTGTGAAGTTCGATCAAAATAATGAGAAAAATAATCATTATTATTAAGTTTGCTTTTGAAAAGTGATATAATAAGTTGGCATTCTTTTTGACATTTTAAAGAAAGCTTCTAAAAATTTTTTTGAATAATTGTAAGAAATAACTAATAACTATAGTTGAATCTAACATTATAAATAAACTAACATAATAAACAAGTCTGTTAGGTACATTAACATTTCATGTATATAAATATTACTGTAATTAATATTGTTTATTTCAGTTCAGTATAATAAAATTTTGAATATAAGAAAAGACTAGAATTATATGCATTTAGTGCGTAAATAAAATCTAAAAAACTATACTCAAAATTATATAAATATAATAATTGTATGTGTAAATATTTACTAGGCAATTGATTAATTAAACACAACACAACTGCATATTAAATAAACACATATATACACCTATATAAACCATACATGTGTTAACTTATATAGCGTATTTTTAACAAACAGCAAAATATTTTAAATTTTTAATTCAATTTTTATTGCCTTCATAAAATATATGAGGTGCAAACACCTCTATGAATTGCAAGTAAAAAAAGGATTTTTCATGTAGATGATTGTTTCATTTCTTTAACATCTGTATTCTGCTTTAATAGATTTTAGATGCTAGTCCAACTGTTCTACACTTCTACTGTAAGATCATCATATATAACTATTATAAGATCATCAGATATCATATAATCTATTTTTTTTTTTTTTTAACATCTTTGCTTCCAACAAGGCTACAAGCAACCACTAATTAGAGTTGGAAGTTACTGGAAGAGAAAAAATGAAGATTGTAGAGCAAGATATCGATTGACAGACAACTTAAAGGATTGCAAATTATATGAATCAGGAAAGCAAGATGAAGGAAGCGAATTCCAAAGAACTGATGTTTGAGGAAAAAAACTAGAGGAATAAGAGTTTTTGGAGCACTTAGGAACAGTCACAGAAAAAGGATGAGACTTAATTGAATGACTAGTAACATGAGAATGAATTTTAGTAGGTGGCGCAAAAGATGCTAGCTCTTTAGAGCAGTGCCCATTATAGTATTTGTAGAAAGGAGGAAAAGAAGCCACATTACAACGATGTGACAATGGTTGGAGGTTGGCTGCAAGAGCAGGTCCAACTATGTTTACAATGCGTTTTTGCACCTTGTCTAAAAGAGAAAACGCATCAATAGAGATCCGCCCGAGATATGGCAACAGTATTCCATACAAGGCCAGATTTGAGATTTATAGAGATAGAGAATAAAATCTGGAGTAAGAAAGTGTCAAGCTCGTTAAAGAGATGCAACCTTTGCAGATGCTAATTTTGCAATGGATTTGATATATGAATATATTTATCTTCTAATTCCAGTTTTTGTGAGATCATCAGGAAAAATGTCAAACTATAGAAAAAAAATCTAATATGTCAAACTATAGGAAGAAAAAAAGGTCTTCTAAAATTAGTAATAAAACTGAATACATATTTATTCAGTTTAATATTACAAGCTTTATTCTTCGATTATTAAAAATATTATATAATAATAATAATAATAATAATAATAATAATAATAATAATAATAATAATAACAACAATTATTTTTTATTTTTTACACTTATAAAAACATTGAACACGCTGTTTCAAAATCTAGAAAATGAAAAGAGAACTTTCGATTTTCATTTTTTTTAAACATTAAATAGTTGTTACAGATAATTATTTTTAAAAAATGTTACAAATAAAACTAAAAATAAAAAGTTTAGGAGATATAAGCCGACAAATAAAAAGTTCAGGAGATGTTAACCTATGCTGTTCTGTAGTTATTTCATCAAACATTAAAGTAAAAGCATCTTGACTTATTGATATACTAAAACACAGGCGTTTCTCAAACAAAGGTCCAAGGCCATCTTGAAATATATATGAAGCTTTTTATCTACTCATAATAAAACCTCGACTTACTATACTATCTGGAAACATTCTTTGAAATAATAATGATGTATTATCACTGTCAATGTTTTAAAGTAAGATCATTTTCAGTTACTTTAAACATCCATATAGCTTCTGCAGCTGAAATTTTGTTATTTATAGAATACTCTAATTGTATTACTTTCTCTCTCCCAATAGAGTTTTTATTTGAATCTACATACAAATGACAAGCTGTTTTTGAAAATCCAATATAAAAAACTAATTTATGCTTAGATTTTGTAAAATGTTGATAAAGTGCTTGAAAACCAAATGACTGTATTTCAAATCACTAAAACATAGTTTATAGACTGCATGATCAGAGTTTTTTTTCTAAGCCCATAGTTTATTTTTAATTTGATTGTTGTCAAGCTTTTCCAGCCAAACCTCATTCCATTTAATCATTATGGCTCTGACCTATCTATTGATTAATATATTAAAAATTAAAAATAGATATAGTAACTTTTATTTTATTCAAAATTTAGTTCTCAATTCAGTTTATCAACCAATAAAAGTAATAAAAACAATTTAACAATTCCAAAAATTACAATATATAAAACTTTAAAAAAAAAAAAAGATTCCAAGAGAAAATTTGTTTAAATTATCAAAAATAACTCAAACTACAAAGAATAAACTTGAAGTAAAATATGTTAACTCAATCCAAATACTTAAAAAAAATTTCAATTGAAACAATTCAAAAAAAAAAAAAAAATGACAAAAACTCACAAAAAAATGAAAAAAAAAAAATTAATAAAAAACACCCAGAAAAAAATGAAAAAAATGACAACTTGACAGCCTGTGTTACATGACAAATAAAAAATTTATGAGATGTTATGTGACAAATAAAAAGTTTAGGAGATGTTATGTGACAAATAATATAAGTATTTCTCAATTATAAAGATAGAGTGAAAAAGTTGACGTTACAACATATTCAACAAGTAAATTTGTTATTGCAACATGATAAACAAGCAAATTTGAAATAAAAGATAAAAACTCCATAATATATACTCCATAATTTATTTGGGCTAATACGTTTATTATTAACTTTTTAAACCAAGAATAACTTTTTGACAAATTGATCAAAAGCTAAAGTGTTACAACGTAATTAGAGTTATATAGTTATGTTTATTTATTCTTACTTAATTAAATATACAAAATAATGACATTAATTGTTCTAGAGATCACCGAAAATTTATTTGAACAAAGGCACTGAACCAACTTGGATAAACCATGTCATGATGTTTTTATTTACTTTTTCAGGTGATTTGTTTATTAGAAGCAAATTTTTTATCATCAACAGAATGGTAAATAGTTAAAATCTTATTAAAATAAAGACGTATTAAGCTGATGAAAAAAGAGAAAGATTGACAACACCTAAATTCAGATTCATTTGGAAACTTATTAGAAGATAAAAAGAATTTGTGTTTTATGAAAAAGATGAGAAAACTATTGAAGAGCACTTCTCATACCAGAAAATTAGAGTAACAGTACTTTAATATAGGAGTGCATATCATAGACTCCCATCATCAGAGAAAATTGAAGTAATAAGATTTATTCATGATAATCAAAGATCAATTGTAATAATAATTTATTGAACAAAACTTTTTTTTAGGTCAGCACACCGTAAACAAAAATTTTATTGTCTGATTTTGTATTCATTCAACAATAACAATTACAAAGAAACTTAATTTAATACAATTATAGTAAAATGCAAATTTTGCTTTAGAATTAAATTATAAACAAAAACTAACTGTGGAACAAGTTGTAATAGAATTGTAGAACAAATAGTTTTAGAAGTACAAAACAAGTAATGTTATCAGAGCCATAGATGTATAAGTGTAGACATCAGTTGCAAACATTTAATGGTAAAACATAAAGACCTAAAAACAAATGGCAATAGAACTGTAAAGTATTTATGGATTGCAGTATTGGTTTACCGGTGAAAAGTCAATTTTTGTTCTGGTAATTTCACCAGAAAATTGAAATAATTTACCATAAATTTTTCCATTTTTTGTTCAAATTATCTCAATTACTATTTATAATATTTTTAAGTTTTTCTGCTTTTTAGAAAACATAAAAAATCTCAATTGAGTTTCAAATAAACTATACTTGAAATTTTGTAATTGAAAGTTGAAGAAGATTGAAATAGGATATTTAAATTGGGTTCTGAGTGAGGTGGACATAAAACACAGTAATTGGGAGTTGGATAGACAGAACATAAAATAATTTAATTAAAAGTTAACCAAATTTAATAGGGCTTTAACAATAAACGTGTAGAAATATTGCCGAGTTAATTTTATAAACTTTGTTAATAAACTTAACTTTGTTAATAAAATTAACAAAGCAAAAGTTAAATGGGGTTAAGTGCAGTGTTAGTGAAATACTGTTTTCTTTTTGAATAAAACTACTTTGATGGTAGTCAGCAAAGTATCATACAAACGTTTTAATATGTTAAAACCACCTAAACTACACCAAGAAGTTCATACAAATAGTTCTTGATTATTTGATAACCATTTGTCCAACAAGTTTTGAACCTGAAAGAGTATTTTCAGGAACTATGTTATTGTACACTAAAATTAGATCTTGATTAGGAAAATATTAAATTCAATAATTTAAGTTTTTAAAGAAGTTATTTAAAAAAAAAATCTAATAAAAATGGCACTGTATTGCAACACCTGTATTATTTTATTTATGTCAAAAAATTTCCTGGTAATTAACTGTTATACCAATATTTAAATTTTTATTTACTAAACAAATGTTTACCAAAAAAAAAATTATTCGTAAATAAAAATATCAGTAGAATTACAAACCCTATAAATGTTAATAGAACATTAAAATAATAGGTAACTGTGTAAAATAGCAATATAACATTGAAACAAGTGTTAACTTAAAGCATACAGATTTCTCAATAAATTCTTTACTCTTCCATAAATATCCTCTTATCCTTCCTTTCATTGATTCTTTCATGACTTGAAATTTTGATTTTTTTATAAGCTTCTTGATCAACATGAGTTGATTTTTTTATAAGCTTCTTGATCAGGGGTACTATACTTCAAAAGCTTATCGCTAGCTAGTTTCAAATAAGTTAAATCTAAAAAATATGTATATATAGATGTAAGTTTTTTGGCTGTTTTGCTTCGCAAAAAAAAAAACAAGGTGTTTTATTTTGACTTTTATTTTAACAAATTACTGTTAAAAGATAAAAGATTTTCATAATTTTAAACACTAAAATAATTTGAAAATTTTGTTTCAGATGATATTTAATAAAAAACTTTTTTTATCTGTTCTCTTTAGCGTAGCATTGGTAACAATTTTTTAAAAAATTAAAAAATCTCAGCAATTGTTCTCTAATTTCTTTAATACGTGCATACAAAACAGTATAAAAAACACTTAGTTTGTTTTATTTGTATTTTGAAGATATGATTATACACCGTTAAAGATAGTACAAGTACAACTTTATAAGCAATGTCGCTGCCTAAGTTAAAACAAAATTTAGAGAGATTAAGCTAAAGCCCTATTAAAGCTTTATGCATTTTCTTTGATAAAAATTGTAAAAAAGAAGGTTACAGTTTTAAAAAAATTTTTAAAATGTAGCTGAAATTGACTTTTTAATGCTCAGACTTCAGATGAAAAAAATAACATTTGTCATACAAATTTTGATTGGTTTACTGCAAAAAAAAAACAAAGATCAATTTTAAAGCAAATTAGTGCAAAATAATATCAATGTTTCCAATAGTTGTGTAAAGTTATCCAATCAGGTTTTACTTTTTGGGACTAAACAAGTGGCAACTGCTTCATAATCGAAAAGCCAAATATCTCTAGTAGGACAAGGACCGCCAACAATTGTCACAGCTTAACAGAAACTCCTGTTTGGAGCAAATTAACTTGAATCGCGTTTTATTGCTTCCATTGTTGTAGCCCTTTGCTTTTTCATATGTAATTAGATCTTTAAAAAATCATGTTACTAATTCAAATTGTAAATTAAAATTCATTCAAATTGTAAATTCAAATTCCTGATATGTCATATAGATTCGTCAATAGTCTTGATAAAAATTACTAATCTTCCATGGCCTAGAAATTCATCAAATATGAATCTAAACATGAAAGTATTCAACATTTAGAGAGCTCCACAGCATGATAAACTTGCAAAATCTCATTGATTTTGCTTTAATTTATGTTTTTAAAAATAGAGTATGCAGCCATGAAATCATGGAAATATCCCCAAAATTTAAAAATGGTACTGTAAAACATTTTGAAATGTTTGTTGAATGAACTAAAAGGTGCATCAATCAAATGTTTACTTTAAATATTATAAAGAATTTACACATTATTCTTCGTAAATCTATTATGTTTTTTAAGTTGTTCATTCTAGCATTTTTCACACCACTGTATATATATGCGCACATATATTAAACATACATTTCATGCCATCAGTTAATTTTAGTGGTTTTTGTCTTTTTAGATGTGTTTTTGTTACCATTTTGGTTGGTATTGTCACCTATATATCTTTGGTCTTTAGTGTTTTTTACTCAACCTCATAAGGTGTATTATTTTTGTTGTATTTTTTATTGATTTTTTTTATAATTAAGTTTTAATGCATATTATCTCTGCATATTAGGAATTGTGACTATTACTTGTAAAAATTATAAAAATGTTTTTTTATTTGTGAAGTACCAAGTGCACTTTTATTCTTTTTAGGAGGAACGATTTATGTTTCCTATTTATCCTTTAATTGTTGCCAGTGCATGTATAGCATTATCTAAATTTCAGGTAAAAAATTTCTGATTAAGTTATTTGTTAATTGTGTGTATATGTACAATTTTCTGGATTAGTGAATATGTTTGTTTATATTTATTTTTTATCCTGCATTAATGATTATGTTTAGCTATGCATGCACTTTAAAATCAAAATAAACAAAATGAAGTTTGACATTTACACGCTTCTTCTCTAGAGCTTGTCAATATCCTAGTTTATAAAGCTTGTCAACACCCTAGTTTATAAAGCTTGTCAACACCCTAGTTTATAAAGCTTGTCAACACCCTAGTTTATAAAGCTTGTCAACACCCTAGTTTATAAAGCTTGTCAACACCCTAGTGCATAAAGCAAGTTTATTTTGATTGACTAGTAACACCCTTTATAAATTACAGTTTGGTAAATCACTTTTTAAACTCAGGTTCAGAGACTTTGAGATTCACTAAATGAAAAGTTTATTGACTGTTTCCAAAGGTTGTCTAGATCTTTAATGTTTTTGCAGTGCACTACAGAATCAGTCATGTAAAATTCAACAAAAGCCATTTCATGATGTCTGTGCCAGATATATTTAGTATCCAGTTCTATGAGAGAAATTACTTACACAACTAAGAGCCAAGGAGACTATTATATTAACCAAATCACTCACTAAATCATCAAAATCTCGAAGATAACTTAATTTAAACAACTAGATGGGATAGCTCAGTTGGATAGTGTGCTGCACAAATAATAATCACAAATAAATGATAACCAATAAACCTGTAGCAGTAGGGCTCAAATCTTGGCTCTCCCAACTCAGTAAATGAGTAGCACTTTAGTGCAAAAAGAACTTGTCTTAATTAGCTAATTTGCTATTGCTATGTTTTTTTCACAATTTGTTAAAATAAAAAAAATTAGTTCTAAAAAAAAAAAAGATTAAAAGAAAAGATGAGCAATCAATGGTCATACATGTCTAATTGTGGAAACTGAAACTGACATATGTGGTTGAGCCCTTATCAAAAATATAACACAATTTAATGTTAAAATAAGTACTACATTTGATGCGTGAAACCTGACATGTTAAGAATAAACAAAATCTACCAAAAACTATTTTTAAAATTTTTTATTGGGCAATTAATAACATTTTTTAAACAACTGATATCATGCAGGTCCGTTTGTTTTATAACAGTGCAGGTAAATGCTTCTACTCTGTGTAGTTAAGGTGATTTATAAGTTATTCAAATTCTAAAATTTGGAGTTCACATTATTTGATTAGTATATTAGGTATAACAATATAAACAATAGCTTTAGACTTTATAATTTATTTTTTGTGTGTGAGGTTTTCCTAATGTTTAAAGAAACTTCTCTTTATTTTTAATAAATTTTAAAAATCTTTTACTACCTCAAGGAAACTTCATTTTGGAATGATATTGCTCATTAATGTTGAACTATAATTAAGAAAAACTGATATTGACTCATCAGAACATATTATTAAACTATGATGTTCATGGCTTCTAAAAAACGAATTTATTTAAAATTTTAACCTAAACTGGACAAGCAAAACAAACAAAAATTTAATCTTTGATCTAGGTTTTTCAGCTCAGAAACATTTTTGTATTATGTTATGCAAATACTTTAAGTATTTGATGTAAAATACTCTGACAAATTTTATTTTAATAAACAAAATCATAGGCAAATACGTCAAATATTCTGCACAAATAAGAAATTTGCTAATGATTTTGTTAGTTAAAACAAAAACTGAAAAATAATTATTTCTCATTCAGAAATTGTTCCTTCATAAACTTTCAACTTTTATTATAATTTAAAGACCAGTTTATTTGAAGGAATTATGTCTTGGTCAGCAAAGTATCTTACCAATTCAACTACACTAAGTATTAGTTTAATTGAAGACTAATAAATAAGGTTTGTATCCCAATCTAATCTCCAGTATAAATTAGATATCATTTGTTAAAAATTTTTTTTAGGAGTTGTATCATTCAATCTTTACAAGAAGCAAACGACAGCATTATGCTAGTTCTTCAAATTGGATTGTTGCTGCAGTAGTTATTATCTTTGGACTACTATCAGTATCCAGAGTTATTGCTCTTTTTGTAGGTAAATGGTATTTGACAAAAACAATAGTCTAAATATGTTGAAAGCATGTGGTGTTTCTAAGCAGGACATTTCTTTTTAAGGTTACAGGGCGCCATTAGATTTATATCCAGAATTTCATAACCTTGTAAATCCCTTTGACCCAAGCGTAAAACCAATGATTCGTGAAGACCAGAAGGTTAATGTTTCTGTTGGAAGAGAATGGTACAGATATCCAAGCAGCTTTTTTTTACCAAACAAGTATGTTTTATGATTTATTATTACTTTTATAATGATTATATTTATCCACTGTATAAATAAATAAATAAATATATATATATATATATATATATATATATATATATATATATATATATATATATATATATATATATATATATATATATGTATATATATATATATATATATATATATACAGATATATATTTATTTATTAAATCTTTATCTAGTTTTCATAAACTCTATAATATATGAAAAAAAAAACTAGATAAATCCAAAACATGGTGTGTCATAAATCTGCTGATTATTTCTAATTTTTCCTCTATGAGGCCTCCAAAAAGCCCCATCTAAAATAGTTGTAAAAGTTTTTATCAAAATAAACTTACTTTTATTGGCATAACAAAGTTAGGAAAATATTGTTCAACTTTATAAGTTTGTTATGCTAATAAAGATATTGTTATAAGGAACAAAAACTTCACAAAAATATCGCATCCTTCACCCATTTGCTTCCAAAAAATTTTCCTGACCACTTGTCTTGTGACTTAAAAGTAAACCCCCTCTTCCCCTCCTAACCTTGAATCCATCCCAGGTACTGGGGTGGGCTCAAGGTTAGGAAGGGAAGAGGATGTTAAAAATTTGACTTTTAAATTTACTATTGACCTCATACAGACATTTAAAATAACTTTTTACTACTTAAAATGTCATAAATAAGTAAATTATACACCATTTTGACTGCCAAAAAATCCCCAAAATATACCTTTAACATTCAGTTTTTATGTGGTTATGGTACTTCAAAAAAATTTAATTTGATATTTAAATCTGCTATTTAAAAAATTGTCTATGTACCAAACTTCAGGTTGAAGCCTCATTTTGTTCATATTACTATTTAATGACAGTCAATATAAATATGTAAATTGAAAACTAAATATCTCAAAAATTGTTAGGAGTTGGAGGTTCTAACCTTCAGATTTTCCTAGTTTTGATAACATATAAATAACTAGAAATCCCTTTAAAATAACAAGAAAAAGTCAAAACACGAGGTGTCATTTTTTATCTGCTGATTAAACATGGAATGAACCAGTCGTGTTTTTTTAAATGTATTTGTACTGGATTGATAAGCATATTATATAACAAATTAATGGATATGTTTCAAGATATATCTGTATTAGATAAGTATATTATATAAAAAGTTAATGGAGATCTTAGATAAAGATATTTTAATTAAACATGATAAAATTACCTTTGTTTATATAAAAGTAACATGATTTTTATTCACTTATAGTATTTGTTGTGAATTTTTTTTTTTTTTTAATCTTTTCGTTTTTAAAATAAATAAACAAATAAAAGGTAAGTATTTTTAGCTGGAATTATCTGTTCATCAAGTCAGAGTTTACTGGACAACTTCCTCAACCATTTGCAGTAGGAGCTGATGGAACAATGGTAGTACCTAAAAATATGAACAGTAAAAACATTGAGGAGCCCTCAGCATATGTAAGTTGTTTTTCACAACATTTTAATTGTTTTTAATTCTTAATGTAGTTGACATTTCTGTTAATATGGTTGTCATGTTATCTTATAAAAGTGTATAAGCTATATAAAAGTGGTATAAGCTATAAAAATTCTAAGAATTATGTATTGTATTTTTATTTATTTGTATTATTTTTATTAATTTTTTGTTTAGTCTTCAATCAAATATCTTTTAATATTTCATTTTGAGTCCAAAACCTTACTCTCTGTCAACTATACACATTTCAATCCTTTTGTTGTATTGCTGATTTGTTAACCTTAATAACAGAACGTGTTTTATCATACATTCGATGGAAGTAGTGAGGAAAAAGACTATTGTTCTAAGCATATCAAAGGTGTGTATGGTGAAAATATGTTTGGTGTATCTGGTGAAATATTTAGAATTATTGAATTATGTCTTTCTAATCACAGTATTGACTTCAACTTAATAGACAACACTTTTATTTCCAGTAATCTCTGGGTTACCACAAGGTTCCATCAACCATCTATATATCAACCAACAATATATCTAATATATATCAACCATACCCATCTTTGCACCATATTTGAAGGGAACATTGCTTCTCATTGTTGCTTCTCATTCAAATCAATTATCTTCCTGACAATCTTTTCTCTAAATGATAAAATTAAATATTACAGTCTTAATAAAGAGTCATCTCTTAATGTTTTAAAACAGGCATCCAAGGGCTGGAATTTTTAATGATCCCCTTTCTTCTAGACAAGGTCCGAAGGTCCATTGTAAAAAGAATTGGACCAGCATCATCTTCCAAGCCTCTATCTCATGGGGCATACTTTGTCTGACTTACTCATATTTTGTCTGACTTATTTTTTCCTACTAAAATCAGTGCTTTTAGAATTCTTTGGTTTCATATTTTTCTACCAAAAAGTGGTTTGCTGCAATCAGTTTTCCATTTTTAATTTTTTTTTCATAAAGTTTTGATTAGTCTTCTTTTTTTTTGTTGATAAAATTAATTTCCATAAATAAAAAATAAATATTTTTGATATAAAAAAACCATCAAGTGTTTTCAGTAAATTAAACTTACCAAAACAAATTATTTATTAAGATTTAAAAAAAAAACATAAAAATTTTTTAAGTTATTAAACTTAAAACTTATAGTTTTAAATTTATAATTAGGTTTTTCATTTTCCAGCTGATTGCAATTCTTAATATTTTCTGAATGGTTTTATTTCTAAAATTTTTTTTTTTTTTTTTTTTTTTGCTGTTTTTCTCAGTGAACTTATTGTGTGGTGATTTAACATATTTGAAATTGACCCTTCTTCTTCGGAGTATTAGATGTATTTAGCCACCTTTTTGTCTCTCAAGCAGTTTTGCTAAATCTCGAGATAAGATATGCTTATATATAGTTGATCAAGAGCACTCTGCCAAAAAGTGGTTTGCTACAACTTTCCATTTATATTTTTTTGCTGCACCACTGCCATAACTGGAAATGAACTGTTTATTGGATTTTTTATTATTCTAATTTTTTTTTTTTGCTTTGTTCACGTTTACAGCCACTTTATCTATCCATCATTTTCTTTATCCATTCTTTATCTATTCATAAATTTTTCTCTATTCATCTTTTTATAATTATTTTTCTTTCTTTTTCTTTTTTCATAATCATGCTTTATACTAATTGCAATAATGTATTTATTCCGATTAGGTAGAATTTCGTGTTTGACTAAAACCTTCATATTGTTGTCACAGTTACAATACTAAATTATTTTTTTTACTATTTTCATTAAACATTTTTTATAAATAATCCAACAGATACAACTCAATTCAATTATCACAACATGAAAAAGACATTTTTATAATGAAGAAGATATTTGACTTCCGAGCATATGCTAGATAATGATATTACTGAGGTTAAAAATTCTTTTTGTCACTTGCATTGTTTTTTAGACACATTCTTGTTATGTCACTACACTCTTGATACAAGTAACATACCACTTCTCTTGTCTCATATTTTCTATCTGATTTGGTTCTGTCATTGTTCCTTTGTAGATGATTTTGAAATACAAAAAGTCTTTTTGTGAATAATTATGCTCAAAAAAACATTTAATTTTTTAATGGTTTACGTTTCTTTAAACTTGTAAAACGTCTACACTTGTAGCATGTAGGTTGTATTTGATTCAATTGCTGTAGTAGCAAATTTTTTTTTTTTACCATGTTCCTCTGAATGCTAACTGCTCTTGCCTGTGCAAGAATTTGCATGGTTGTAAGATTATCTATACAAGAACCGGATCTCTGCATAATTTGAACTTCTTCAGAGAGCCCAGAAACAAACATACACATAATTGGTCTGTCTGGTAGCCTACCAAATTAGTGTGTATAATCTGTACAGTTCCCCAAAATAAAAGCTGAATGCCTCTCCTCCTTGTAACAATTTGGTTAAAGACTGTAAATGTGTCAATTGCAAATGCATTTGACAATTTCTCCTTTTTTCTGTCAAAGTTCTCTACGTCAATTTCTCCTTACTCATAGACTGCAAATGAATCATTTGTTAGACCAAGAGGAACCACACTTGATCATTAACACCAATTAGCTTGCAAACAAGCTCAACCTTTTCCAGCAATCTCGCAACTTATTGTTAAACATTCCTACCAATTTTATATATATTATATTGGATACCATTTTTAGTAATCGACTTTGAATCTGTTTTTGTAGACATTTTGCCAAAATAGCTTTCCATAAGAAACAATCGCTATTCATTGTGCTTAAATGCCCATTTTTCCTAATAAAATCCAATATATCTCCTCTGAGGTGCTGAATATAATATATCTCCTCTGAGGTGCTGAATATAATATGATAATATATCTTTTCTGAGGTGCTGAATATAATATATCTACTCTGAGGTGCTGAATAAAATATATCTCTTCTGAGGTGCTGAATTTAATATATCTCCTCTGAAGTGCTGAATATAATATTTCCTCTGAGGTGCTGAATATAATATTTCCTCTGAGGAGCTGAATAAATATTCTTATCTGTTTATTTGGCTTCTAATATCCTTTAAATTTTTTTAAAGCTTATTACCATTTTCCTAAAATTTGATGTTATTATCCTATGAATTAGTATGAGTATCATTGAACTTTAAGTTTAGTAGTAAAAAAAATATTAATATGGTCTAGACAGCTTGGAAAAAATGTTTAAAATTTTTGTTTAGCACATAATAGTTTTTTTATTTTATAACGATTTTAATTGATTTTTTTATTGTTTGTTTTCAGAGTAACATTGAGGATTGTGATTTTCTGGTTGATGTGAATTTACAAACAGATAGTCAATACGAGTTAAACTTTTCACAAATGAAGAAGAAGTGACATATTTTACATTCCAAAAAGTTTCTCTATGCATCTAAGTGAGTGTTTTTTGATCTAACAATTTAAAGATAATATATAAATATATATTTCCCAATTAAAAAAAAATATATATACTTTATTTCCAATCAGTAATCAACAAATTAAGTTGTAAACTGAAAATAAAGAAGAGTTAAAGAGCTAAAAGGCTGGACACAAGAGCTAGAAGGCTGGACACAAGAGCTAGAAAGCTGGACACAAGACTTGAAAAACTGTAAATTGTATAAGTCAAGAAAGTTGAAAAAGGTTTTATTTAAAAGGAGGTAAGGGAGAGGAGCATCTACAATCAAGGAGGGTTTACTACTATTTTTTAAATTGTTGTTACAAACCTCTCTCAACCCTTTACCTACAAAATACAAGATAAACATGAATTTTGATAAACAAGGTTGCTTTGCAGAGAAACATGCTGAGGGCAGTAGTACTAAGGGCGTGTTGAGGATGAAACTTGGAGTTTCTTGCTTACAAATCAAGTTCTCTACCACATTACACATGAGCTTGAGGCTCGCAATGGCTAGTACAGCAGCCAGAGGAGGCCGAACAACATTTGTTATGAGTTTTTAGACCTTGTTCAAAAAAGAGCAACCTTGCCAAAATTTCTAATGGATTGAGTATATGATTTATATGAACGGACAGTATTAAAGGATAATCCCAGATATATTAGTGAACTTAGTAATAGTGTTGTTATTCATCAATATAGGAATATCAACAAAATTGACTTAATTATTAGCAACGAATAACTGAGTTTTGTTTAGGGTAAAGCTGTCACAGAAAAGATCAAATTTAAAATTGCGGTTGGGGTGATTGTTAATATAGGTAAGTAACAATACAAGACCAATGATGGAACTTTGTGGTACCCCAGAAGTTACTGGAAATAAAGGAAAGTGTTTTCAGTTACTGACATTTTTTGTATTGCTATAAAAGGAATGATTTAATAGTTTTAATAACTATTATCCGAAACATTCTACGATATAAGCTTATGAAGAAAACCAGCATGCCCGATTTTTTCAAAAGTCTCTTATATGTCAAGAGCAGTAGCCTTTGCATCGTGTTCCCCATTTATTGCATGATAGAACTGTTATAATGTGATAAGAGAAAAGATTCTTTGAAAATAGTTCTACTCTTTGGAGAGATAATAAGATAAGAACTATGTGTCAGAAATGTTTTGAAACTTGTTAAAACTTATTTTTGTTTAAAGAAGTTTTGTCTTAATGAAATTTTTAAAGATTTGTCAAAAATTTCTTGAATTTATTTTCTGAAAAAAATAAAAAAAGGTTTAGTAGTTTGAGAATGTGATGAACTTTCAGATTTTTTTGCAACAATTTTTTTCAATAAAAAAGTTTTGTTTTCCAGAGACTTGCTCTTGTGGAAGCATCAAAAAAAAGAATTACTATTAGAAATAGCCATGGGCTAGAGTGAGACTTGATTTAAAACAGACGAGAATTTATAAAAGCTCTCATCTGTCTGTATCAAGGAAATTATAAGAGATGCAATTTTTAGTTGAGAGATAGTCCAAAGACCATTGTAAAGAAAATCATAAAACGAATGCCAGTCAGCCCTAATGTAGTAGTAAAAAGTGCGATGGTAGAAGGTTAGGTCAGGAATGGCGTCTGATTGCATGCTATACCTGTTAACACTTATATTATTTTGTTGACATCTGACAAGCCATGGTCAATCATGGTTTGTCAGATTTATTTGTTAATAACTATTCAAGTTAATAAAACATTTAATCAAATAAACAGACAGGAACTTACATGCAACTGAACACCATGCCAAAAGCTCAAACAGAACACAAGCATGTGCGTAAGAACTAAGGGACAATTGAACACCATGCCAGAGAAACAGAGCACAAACATTCATAAATACATAGTGACTTACAGGTGAACCAGCACCATGTCAGAGGTTAGCTAGGACATAATTAAAATTAAAAAACCCACTCACTAAACCACTTGCTAAGGATTTGTGAAGCAGTTGCTCGTTGTTGCTTGGAAGCAATTTCACTTTGTCTTTATAAATTATTTTTAAATTTTTAGTTTAACCATAAAAGTTTTCTTTCAAATATTTTGATGCTATTAAACTTTGTCAAATAATAAATTAAATTATAATCACTTAAAGTGTAATACGCCACATATATATTAATTTATAATTTTAATATAAATGTTTCATAAGTTCAGTTTGGCTAACTTTTAACACAGACTGTTTAACATAATTCATTAACATAAATGTCATTTATAATATGAATTGTGAATTTTAAAAAAGTCTTCAAAATAAAAAGGGTTTTTTTTTAATTTTATATACTGAAATCTATCATCTATTTAAATATTAGATCTAACGATCAAAATAGTAAGAAAATGAACAACCCACACAACCTAAAGTCATCTTTAAAATTTAATACGCGATAGTGGAAAGACACAACAGCTAGTAACTCAGGGTATAAAAGTGAAGTTGAGTTCCACTGAAAAATTTCTTAGCCATATAAAAGAATTTCTAGTTCAAATCACAAAGAATTGTGTTGGTCCCGAAAGCTCTAATTTTTTCTGCTAACATAATTTTTTGGCTGTTTAACATAATTCATTAACATAAGTGTTATGAAAACAAGTGATTTGTTCGCATTACTTAAAATGTTCCACCCATTTGCGAGGCAAAACATATCTTTTCTTTGCACTTTTATCTATGGCGGATACTAGAAAAGCTAAATCTTTTCTTGTTATTTTTTTTAAAGCAAGTTTACCATTTCAATATAGGTTTTACTGTAAGTTTAACATTGATTGTTTCTGCTGATGATTTCTTAACTTCTTTACCTGCTTTCCATTTGCTATTTATATATAAAGAGTTGACAGTTCAACTCCACATTCTTTAAGAATTTCTCGCATTGTTCGTTGTCCAGCTGATAGACTAGGTTTATTTTTTATGGTCGATATTACTTTGCTTTTAAATGGATTGTTGGATTTAAAGTAGGTGATAGAGTTTTTGTTTGAATTGCTGTATTTATTGCACCACTACTACTAAAAGGAACCTACAAAAGCCCGGATCTTAAGCCCGGCTCTTCTATTGGAACTTTAATATAAGAAAATAAAATCAGGATCTTCAATTGAATCAGGATCAACATTAGCAACTCAAGAATCAAACATCTGAATCGCTGGAATCAGAATTTATAAGTTTATCAAGTTTTTTATAGGAGGTTCTATTTATCTTTGCTTAAGGTTATAGTTGCCTTTTCTTCTTCTATTACAGACCACTTGATTTCTTTTTCAATATTTCAATTTCAATTTCTTTGTTATTTTTGCAAAATGTGTCTCATGAAGACTACTTACTCTGTTTTTGCAACATGATTTTCAATTTTTTGAGAATCCGCGCATCTACAAATTGTCACTTTTTAGTCTTACGTCTTTCTTGTCCATAAAATAAATACGGTAAAATAAAAACGGTATCGTTATGTGCTGTGTCAAAAAGAAATGCTTTCGAAATAATTCTATCTTCAATATTACAAATTTTAAAGCATCATCCTTTTTCTTATTCTGTATGGGTCCATGGTTGAGAAAAGTAAAGTACTAAAGCGCTTTGGTGGCCATCGTTTCTTTTTTTTTTTGTAGGGGGAGTTAAGTTATTTAGAATATTATGTAAGAGCCATGCTTCAGACATTATTTATTGATAATTTCTAAAGATTACCGCCCAATCTTTAGAAATGATCAATAAATAATGTCTGAATAAATAATGGCTGTGTGGTTGGTATTCAAGGTTTTTCTTTTTGTACTTTTATATTTTTATTAACTTCTGCTTTAGATAAAAAATATTAGATTAAAAAGCAAAACTGTATTACTTGTAAGCAAAATTACATAAATACGTTAGGTATGTTACTTGTAAGTGGAATTGTTTGTGGGTGTATTATTTAATAATGAAGTCTTTTATTAATTTGTGTGCGTAATTTTTTATCCAGTTTTATTGCTTCACAGAATATTAGATATATACATTTAAAATAATAAATACATGATCTAAACATTTAGAAAAATTCATTTCATTCACATCAGGTTTAACTAGGCACATTGGTTATCAGTAACACCACATGAATAGGAAAAGAGGGTGGAGGGGATGACAGCTCCCCTTCATATTTTATCAAAAGGAGGGTTGCTGCCGCCCCACTCTTCAAATCCCTAATCCACATTGCTTCAGTAACCCTTTCAACTGCTATGATCTTCATACGCTGCTGAGTAATGTTATACTGTATATTTTGAAACAAAACATGTTCAATAGGTGTTTTATGTATATTTAATTTTAAACTTTTAAAGTAAATTCTTGTTAAAAAATCACATCGCACCGCAGCTGAGCTTATAGTAATTCAACATCTTAAAAACAGTGAATTGTTATATATAGAGATTTCAAGAATAACTGAGCATTCTTTTGGAATGGTTTAAAATCCTTTTGCAACAAAAATAAATTGTTCATGTTTTTTTTTTTTTTATTATTTTGATAACTAGATGTTTGATAAATTTTATTTATTTTTTCCAATACAAAATCAAGTTAGCCATTTCTGTGTTTATTGTTTTTTCTAGTAAATTTCCAGCTACTTTAAAGAAAGTTGTTAGATATAGTTGATTTCAACGAAATTATTTGTTGAAATCGACTGATTAAATACTATTTTAAGTTGGGTGAATATTATGTTTTTAGCTCGTCATCTATATTTCGAGCATTTTACGTACCTTTCTTATCTTCAAAATACACAACTTTCATAGACTATAATCTACTTAAAGCAAAGCGTAATCGAAGGTTATTCAAAAGACAGAAAGATGAAGAAACTGTAGACTTTTAAAATAATTTTTTTATTGTCAATTGAGTTTAAAAAAGAACTAGAAATTTTTAAATAAACTTTAATTATATAATAAATAGTGTTGTTTTCTTTTTTATGGTATGTTCATCTTCAATTTTTTATTGTTGTTGTTCAGCTAGTTGATCTAACTGTTTCCTTTATTTTTATATTCTTTATCTTAACTGCTTTCTGTTTTCTCCTTTTTTATTAATTCCTTAAAACTATTTTTCTCATACTCAAATAGATTATTTTCAGTTCTTAATCAGTCGATAAATTCTGAATTTTTTTTTTAAATTTTAAAATTAAGCATTATGGGTTTAGCTATTTACACTACCAAAATTAGACGATGTACAATTTTAGGACCAGATTCTTATCCAAATTATTATTTAAATTACTCGTTGTACATTTAGTTACTTTTATTGCATTGGTCAATCAGAGTTTTAGAGTAGGCAGAAAGATATTGATCCCTGGTTTAGTAACGTAACTTTGGATACTCTTGGGGAGAGTTCAGCAGCCCCCAATCCGAATACTTATTTAAATGAAATTTATTAGTAATTCTTACAAAAATCTACAAGTCATTAAAAAGTATTCGCACGCTTGGTTTGGAGCAGGTTTTAATTTTCCCCAAAAACTTTTGTCTGCTATCATTCGACTTTCCTGAACCAGAATCTGTTTACGACATTTACGGCTTGCCAGAAACAGATTTCTACCACCGTCATGTTTTTGAAAGAAAAAAATCTGGTTGAAAAATGAAATAATGAAGAGTTAATTACATTCTAAAGGGGTCGTCTATAATTTACGCAACGCTACATTTGTTTAAAGAATAGATGTAGGAGTTCATTTGCTCTTTTGCGCGGTGATTTTCATCTAACTTGAACTGCTTCGATTTTTGATTAAGTTAAAGACATTAAGAAAAAATTTTGAACTTTTTTGTTTTGTTTATTATTTAGATTTTGCGTTGCGCAATTTATGGACGATTCCAAAAAAAAAATCCTCTATTTGTCAACTTTTGTTTTTATTATTTTTTATCTTTATATGTTCATACATGAAATCGTAAAATCTGCTTTACATGACTTTTAGTTAGGTTTTGAAAGTTTCCACTTCGCAACATTTGTCATTAAAGATTTTTTTATTGGGATCATTTTTAGATTATATATAAAAATATATTATCTATTATTCAAAACATTTGCCTATCTGCAAAATGCGCCGAGTCATAAAAATTAAAATCTTGAGTTAATTATATTTCCGCATTCTTTTTACTGAAATCTATCATCCATTTAAAATATTAGACTTATTGCACGTTTTTAATCCTGAAAAAAGTCAAAAATAGATATATATTTTTCGTTGAGGTGCAACTATGAGTAGTTCAGTTTTTTGTTAAAATGGACAGAAGTTTTATGAATAAAAATCTTTTCTCAAAATCAATTTATTTGGACTCCGCGTTTTGGAAACGGTCTCCTTATATGAAGTAGACAAAAGTTTTTTGGCAAAATTAAAACCTGCTCCAATCCAAACGTGCGGATACTTTTTTTATGACTTGAAGATCTTTGTAAGAATTATGTTCAGATATACATAAAAAAACTCAGGGTATTAAAAGGAAGTCGGTAAAATGCGAACCGCGAATCAAATGCGAACTATTGGTTGTTAATGACGTAACCTTTTTTATTTGCCGTTAAATTGTTTATTACGTTATATATTTAATGGACGTAAAGCAGAAGCAGAAGTTATATTTAAATTAAAAGAAATACAACCTAAATTAAATAAAATATATCAAATTCCATTATTTTTAATTTAAATAAAAAAATTGATAAGCAAACGTTTTTTTGAAATATCATAACTGTAGTGGTCATTAAAATACAATGTCTTGATTCGCAAAAAAGTTCGCATTTTACCGGTTTGCTGTTCAGAGTAAGCTTCGGCGTCCCGTAACGTTATTCCCAAAATGACCAGGAATCACGTTGGGATGTAACGGTAAAAATAAATCGGGACAAAAATTTTTAAAGTGCGGTAACGTCTTGGTTCAATCGGGACGAGGTTGGTGCGGTAACGGTTGAAACCGCACGTCCCGGTTCATTTCCCGTTTGGGAAACCGCACCTACCAAGATGAAACCGCGCCAGTTTTTTTTGTTTAATACCGTAAAATAACGTGACGTACTGTTACGCTACCGCACTTTTCCAAAAATGTTATTTTTTAAATTTTAAAAATAAAAGTTTTTTAACACAAAATGCGCGTTGAAAGCAATTGTTATTTAACAAATTATGCTCTAAAACGAATGTAGATAACGCACCCCTTTACATAGCGCTTTATCTAACTTTGGTTCATATTATAACTAAGGATGTCAACGGACACCCATCGACAAAAGTTCGCAAAGTTTTTTTAGTGTTTGAAGATTGTGTCTTTCATCATATTTTAGAACATTGAATTTGCCAATGGGAAAAACTTTTTTCACAGAGAAATCGTAAATTAGAAAAATTTCAAAAGAAAAGTTTCAAAAGATAATATCGTATATATCCATAGTGTATATATCTGTCCATGATGGTCCATATGAAATCGTATATACCAATAACATATACATCAGTCCGTGGTGAAAGTGAGTTCACGTACGTAAAGTCAAATCTGAATATTCCCTTTAGTATTTTAAGGTTGTATTATAACTTGTAACAATATTTTTTAGAGTTGTCATGTCTCTAAAGACAGATTTATTATCGTTTCTACTATTAAACTACTCACTAACATATTAGGTTTAACGTCGCGACGGATTATACTACTTTCATGAAGGTATGTTATCCCTCTATATCCTTGAGTAACATAATTAACTCTTTCAGGTAAAATATTCATTATCGTTAAATAAGCTCAACAAACTTTGCAAGGAGTAAAGATTCATATCATGAATTTTTAAGCTGCAAATCTCAAAACAAAAAGCTGTTTGTCGCCATTAAATTCGACAATGTTTTTTGTGTTTTAATATTCGTAGTTGTTGCATTTTGAAAACTTTTATTGCCGCAACTTTTTTTTTTTTAAGATTGATTTGTAAACTGTTGCTGCACTTCCTTCCCCAAATAAATATGAGAAATTCAACGACAGAAAAAAAAATCCAAATCTTGTACAATTTTTTCAAAATTACTGTTTTTAAAATTGAAAAAACACATTTTTTTTAAACGGTAGAAAACTTTTAACTACTTTTAAAATAAAATTATGTAATATATGTACCAGATAACTTGCCTTAACTCTATTTTTGTAAAAATGAGTTAAATAAATATTTTTTATGCCATACATTTTCTATATAGAGAGTATTATGAGCTGCACATAGGGGAGATCGGGTTAGTTGGAACGTTTTTTTTTATTTGTGAACTTGTGGCCGAAATACAAATAGTTTTTGATTTTTTTTCCTGAATACTACTTACTAAAGCCCACAATATTCACTAATAACGATTAAACTATGTAGTTTTTAATATATCTTTGATTAAAGTGCTGAAAAACGTGTTCCAACAAACCCTGCCTTCGGGGCTAGTTTGAACAGATAATGGGGTTAGTTGAAACATAGCATTAAATTATAAAATACAGAAAGTTTAATAATAAACTTTTACATAACACAAAAATAAATGTTAGTAGTATAATAAGATAATTAATATTTGCTTTCAAAATATACAAATATAAGATAAACAAATTTCAAATAAGGTCAAAGTTCTGGATTGCCACTATAATTTAAAAAAATTAAGTAAAGAACGTTTTCCTCTGAATTAGCCTTTTAAATTCCCTTAATTTTCCAGTTTATCTATGAGATAAATATTTTTCTTAATCAAACACAACTTTTATATTTGACAAACTAAACGTTTTACAGCAACAGCTGCTCCTTGAAAATTTATTACTACACGTATCGACAGACTATTCTTTAAAAAAAAATTATTGTTCAAAATTTACAAAAAAAAACATTTCCCTGAGTTTTCCCTGAATTTTATAAAAATTAAAAAAATATATAGTTTAATATAATGAGTTTTCTAGGTTTTGCTTGGGATGCTATTTCCTGGTTTTCCAGGTTAAGTGGCAACTCTGTTGTTTAAAACATTAGAAAAAAAAATACTAAATATTCAGTTGTTGTTTTTTTTTGCTGATGTTATATATTTAACTTTTTGTTAATGTTGCGTATTTAGGCAAATTTTAAAATATTTAGGTTTTAAATGGACAACATTTTAACATACCAAGATTTTTATTATTTTATTATTTCAATATTTTAATGATATAATATCATATAATAGAAAGCTGTAGTAGTTCGAAAACTACTGTGTGAAAACTACAGTGAAATCAGCGAAATGAAAACTACAGTGAAATCAATAGTAACTAATTTCACTGAGACAGCATAAACATTGTTTAGTTTTTCTAGCAAAATAAATTAAATCATAAATTACAAATCATATAGCTCTAGATGTTTATCAAGCCGAGTTTTGAATAGCTTCAAGCTTTCGCAAAGCTTTTTTTACTATTCGGTATTTTTACTTTTCGGTATTCAGTCGAATATTGCAGGCTATTCGGCCGAATACCAAATACTAGATTATAAAGAAAAAATTTGTAAAAACGCATTACATATAACTTTTTTTTTTTTTTTAATTAATTGGCGTGTTTGATACTTAAAATCTATAGTGGTAGGTAAGATAAAAATATTTTCATTGTTTGATGATAACAAATGATTGCAAATTCCTCATAAATTATACATATTTTTAAAAACAGCCCTTCACATTGTACACTGCCACCGGCAAATAATAAGAAAATTTTAGCAAGATTTGTTAGTATAACCTTTCGCGCTTGCTGACTAAAATTTGTAATGGTTTGTTGTCGAATTTAAGCGAACAGTTTTATGTAAAAACTATTTTTATTAGCAATCGGACTTTTCTTTTCCACATCTTTATACGTGTGCATACTCTTTGTAGAGATTGGTTTGATCGTTTTTATTAACATAACTTCTTCTTATTAGGTGGAGATAATCATCACCGGTTTTACTAGGCACCGGTGGTGGTTTATCGGCAGAGGTGGCGCAAGGCAAATCGTGGACGTCGGCGAAATTAGCTTTGCGAGGTCCCTTTATGTAAAAAAAAATAAAAACACTAATAAAAAAAACCTTGATTTGGCCGAATCTCCTGGCTTGAATTTTTATTGAGCAATATATTTTATTGAAAGTTATAAACCCAAGTCAGAGCTGTTATTGTTAATTATTTTTAACATATTTTTTTTACACTTTATTTTGATATCGGTATTCACACTTATTTGTTCTTAATATTTAAATATTAGGTTTCATTATAAGTTTAAAAATTTAAACTGAAAAATTTAAGAGGAGCATATAAGTTTTATTGTTAATTATGATATGAATTAATAACAATAATTACTCGAACAAACACAAGTTAAGACGAACTTTTCGGCTTTTGGCCTCGCTGAATCTTTTATCCAGTAAGAAGAAAATAATAGTAAGAAGGACTAAGACTCTGACTCTGGAGCAGAAAAAAGTGGTTTCTTAAGAAATTTAATCATACTGGAACTCATAGCTTGGTTTTATTTCTCTGTTTTATTCTTTCTTTTTCTTTTCGATGCACCAGATTCCCATGTTCTTTCTATATCTCTGTCTCTAGTTTGTTTTCCAGACATGATTTTAGACTTATGCTTTAACTAATGAAAAAAATTATAGTTAGGTACTTGCATGAATTTTAAGTTTTGATTTTAATTATTTTTTTATGGTACTAATTTTAGGTCAAGATAGTCATAAAAGAAGCAGAATATTTATAACTAACTTTTTAAATATACGTGTAATTAATTAAATAAAGAGTTAAATTTTATTTATAACAGTTTGTAATATTCACTTCGTTATTGTTTTTATAACAGATTGTGGTTATAAGCAATAGCTGTACTAAATGCTTAAATAATTGCACTATAGTTAATATTTAAATTATAACCTAATAAACTGAGTTAGTTAGGTTATAATAAAAAAGACTTAAATTTGAATTCGAATTCATTTTCATTTCTCAGATTTTATAATTGTTTTACTAATAATTTGATGCGTGTCACGTGCTGTAATCGAATAGAAATGGAATATTATGAGACAATCGTATTTTTTATAGATCTAATATCGAATATTGACATTCCTTGTTAAATATATAGTTAACGATAAGTTACGCCTCAGAGCCGGTAAACAATAATAAACAAAATTAAAAAATGTTTTTATGTTATCGGAAACAGTTAAAATAAGATTGATACTTAGAAAATGATATTTATTTAAAGTTGAAGTAATATAATACCAATAATAAAACCAACAAATAAACCTATTTTCGTCCAGCAAAGCAAAATAAGATATGTAAAAATATCATCCATTATAATTAAGATAAAATATTTATTTTTTTAGTATGTCTTTGCGGGGCCCTTTCAAGCGCGAGACCGTCGGTAGTCGCCGACGCCTAACGTAGACACTGTTCATCGGTATCAAGCTTTCACTGAGAAGCATTAACTTTTTACTGACTTAATAATTCTCAGAGCTTTAAAATTTTGTTGTTGTTTTGTTTGTTGTATTTTAACTAATCCCTTGAAATTTGTTTTGAAATGTGCATCAATAAAAATGGCTATCGTATAATTGACATTCCCATTAAACTTAAGCCATATGTTAAACCCATTAAAATTCAGTTTCTAGTGAAGATATCATTTTTAAGTAGTTTAGGGCTCTTTGTGTTATATCTATTAATAGCAACTTCTTAAATTACCAATAAAATTCGTGATTTAAACTTTAGCTAGCTTGCTGTTAACGATAATTATAAAATAACAACAATTAATTTATAAATATAAGCATGAAATACTTATATAAATTTTCCATATAACATTTAAAATATATAAAACATTTTTATAATTTTTCTACTTATATAATACTTTCATATAAATATAAAAAATGTAAGTAATTCTCTATAACTCCAGTTACAAAAAACGTTCTTACAAACCCCAATCAAAATGTTCTAACATACTTACATTGAACCAGTGCATTCTAAAACAATTTAATTAAGGTAGGGGAGACCGGGGTTAATTAAGGTACCCCAAGCACAAAACTTTATACAAAGCACATTAAAAGAAAGCTCATATACAGCTTAGAATTTATCAAACAACTTCCCAGCGGGCACACGACGTTGGAATAACGTTGAAATAACATTGATTGACAATGATCGACGTTGATCAACGTTATTTCAACGTTATTCCAACGTCGTGTGCCCGCTGGGTTTATATTTTATATTAAAAGATGACAGATAAGAATATAAAAATTGCAAAACGTTTTCAAGTGTAATTCTCTAAAATCTTAAGAAAAAATTTAATGACCACAATTTATTTTAATGACCACAATTTATTTTAATGACCACAATTTATTTTAACGATCACAATTTATTTTGATTACCACAATTTATTTTCACGACTACAATTTATTTTAATGACCACAATTTATTTTATTCAACAACAAAATTGTGTATTTTAGTTCATCAAAATAGTATAACTTATTAGTACTAATAAACTGTTCGTAAGTTGGCGCTTCTATGTTTCAACTAACTCCGCGCTCCAACTAACCACGGTCCTACTAGCCATTTTTTTAAAATAAGAAACTAGTACTTGACACCCCAAAATCTTAAGAAACATTTAACTACCTTTTATTAAGAAACTTATTATATTTAGAATTCACGGATAAGTTCCTATTTTTTCACCATTATATGCATCTAAATAAGGTCTTAAACAACAGCAACTCCGTGCAAATATGGTGTGAAATTAAAATCGGAAACGAAATTGTTCTATTGGTTGTGTCTATAGACCACCTTTATCGCATATAAATGATATAAATAAAACAATTATATTGGCTAAGCAAGCTGTTGATAGAAAAGCGTTTAGTTGTATGTTACTAGCAGATGATGTTAACTTTCCGGATATAAAATGGCACGATGATGACGGAATCGAATTACTAAGTGGTCAAAACATAGGCGTAGAAAAATTTTTTTGGTGTTCGAGATAGGTAACTTCCAGACATGGAGCAAACTCCAAACATTTACATGTTTCTTACATGTTACTTACAGTATTGGACAAAACATTTACATGTTACTTACAGTATTGGACAAAACATTTGCAACCAACATCGAGCAATGCTAAAAAGTGTTCCTATCTTTACATGTCTTAAAAACGAAACGAACTATACTACCACAGCAAATAGTTCAGGAGTCTGGAGTCATAGCATGCCATGACATAAGCAATCAGCTGACAGGTGACAGCGCACAGGCAGAATTTCGTTGACATGTGCCATGTTGCAGCGGACAAAACTAGTGCAACTTTTTTGGTTTGTTTCATTTTCTTAAGTCTGGTCCGTGTCAACGTCACGGAAGTTTTTTAATAATTAAAGGAAGTATCCAGAAGTTTCCAGAAGCATGCAGAAGCTTCCAGAAGTTTCCAGAAGAAGCATCTGGAAGCATCCAGTAGCATCCAGAAATATCCAGAAACATTCAGAAGCATCTAGACACATCCAGAAGCTTCAAGAAGCATCGAAAAGAAGCATCTAGAATCTTCCAGAACAGGTTCACGCAGGTTCATTTTACTATATAAGAGACATGTATATTGACATGTAATTCAGTCAGTATATGGAAGTCAATCAGTCAGTATTATCAAGACAGTTTATCGAAGTGAGTTTTATCAAGGTGTTTTATCGAAGAACATCAATACAAGAAGTGCAATACAACAAATGTTTCATTACATCAAAACAGTCCACATCCAACCAAGACGTTGTGTTCCACAGAGCATTATTGTATCATCAACCAAGAGCAATATTGTATCATCAACCAAGACGTTGTGCTCCACAGAGCCTTACTATGTCATCACAAAGTAAATGTAACACAGTAAGCCTTGAGAAGCATGATTATTTATTTTTATTATTTTTATAACTTCAAGTGCAAAATTGGCTCCCGACAGTCTTGGATTGGAACTAAGAAAGAAAATTATTGGTGATTACGTAAGTGGAATATCACAAAAAAGTATTTGTGATAAATATCGCGTGAAAGAATGGACCGTATTAAGACTATGTCCTAAATATCGTTCTACGGGGAAGTTGGCAGCAGGTGGAAGACCACGTTCCACCACTTCTAGAGAGGATTCTATGATCGTCAGATCCGTCAAGAAGGATCCCTAGATATCATCAGTCGAGATACAAAAGCAATTAGAGCTGTCTGTATTGGACCGAACAATCAGACGACGTGCTGTTGAAGACGGATTGTTTTCTCGACGCCTTGCAAAGAAACCGCTGATTTCACTAAAAAACCAGAAGAAAAGACTCTTTTTTGCTACATCTCATATTGACTGGAATGTGCAGAAATGGCGAACTATCCTGTTCAGTGATGAATCGAAGTTCAACATCATTGGGAGCGATGGCATTTGCTGTGTACGTCGACTGGCCGGAAAACGCCTCGACTTACGTTACTGCCATAAGACCGTGAAGCATGGTGGAGGCAATGTAATGGTCTGGGGATGTTTTTCTGCTAACGGTCTAGGTCCAATACATAGAAACAATCGAATAATGGACCGTTTCATCTATAAAAATATCCTGAAAGATGTTATGTTACCTCATGCTGAATGGAATATGCCAATAAAATGGGTTTTTTAGCAAGACAACGATCCGAAACACACTGCAAAAGTAGTAAAGCAGTGGTTTCAAGACAACCACCTATCGGTGATGAATTGGCCGCCTCAATCTCCGGATCTCAACCCTACTGAGAACCTGTTGGAGATCGTCAACCGCAGAATTAATCGTGAAGGTGTTCGTAATAAGGATCAACTGTTTGAACAAATCCAAAAGGCCTGGGTAGCGAATCCACAAAGTTTCATTGATTACCTGATCGAATCTATGCGTCGAAGATGCAAGGCTGTGATCGACAACAAAGGATTCGCCACGAAATATTGACAGCGAAATACAGCTGGTCAATATTTTGTCGAGTTGCACTTGTTTTGTCCGAAAGGAAATCAACTTTTTTTAATACTTTTGATTAATTTATTAATTTTCGTGTACAAATAATGAACTTTGTGATGAATAAAACTTGAAGAACTTTGTCTCTAAACAGTTACATAGTTAATTCTCTAAATTGAAAAATGCAGCACTTTTATATAAAGAAACTAAATTAGCGTTATTTGGTTGCACTCGTTTTGTCCGATACTGTATGTCAAATAACGAGGGTTTGCAAAAAATTGCGATGATTAGAGGCTGGGAACAAAAAAGCTCCAAAATTTTCGCCCCCCTGCCCCAAACATGAGAGCAACAAGTTGATGAAGTATTTTTTGTACTATTCTTAACTAGACTTATATTCATCGATAAATTTTAAGTTTCCTAGTATTATCTATTAGCGTTTAAAAATTATTACCATACAAAATTTGCAACCCCCTCAAAGAGAAGGGGGTTTAAACTTTATATGATCATAATTTTTGAACGCTAAAATAAGGATAAATTGGGAGGTACTAGCTAAAAAAAAAACAACAACAACTGGGAAATTACTTATCTGCGATAAAAACGGCGATCAGTGACACTGATTCGTGAATATAGGAAACTAAGAAGCCAAGTGCAGAAAGCATGTAAACGTCGTGTTCGAGTATTTGAAGCACAACTAGCATCAGACAAAAGTAATCCTAAAAGGGTGTACGCTTATGCTAAGGCGCAACAGAATGTTCATGTATCTATTAGTGCTATATCTGATGCAAAAGGTGAAACGTTAACAGAGGGAATACATGTCGCAAAGAGACTTAACGAGCACTTCAAATCAGTTTTTGCTGATGATAGTAAAAGTAGTCAGTTACCTATTTTTTAGATAAGGCATTATCAAGAGGACTTGGGCAATATAACTATTAGTTTTGAAGCGACGCTAGCTTATTTGAAAGGTTTGAACTTGAATAAATCTATTGGTGCTGATAACATTAGTCCAAAGATACTTAAAAAATGCGCAGCTTAAATGACTTACCCTCTTACTTTACTTTACAATAAAGCACTGTCCAGAGGCTCAACACCTACAGCTTGGAAACAGTCACACGTCATATTGTTGTTTAAAAAAGGAAGTCGTCTTGATGCCGCTAATTACAGACCAGTGTCTATCACATCAGTTCCATGTAAAGTAATGCAAAAGATTATCAAGGAACAGATAACTAAATATCTTGAAAAAACGAGCTGCATCTCACATAATCAACATGGATTTATGTCCAAAAAGGATGCATGTCTAACTTATTGGAGAGTGTCGACTACATCTTAAAAGCGTTAAGTAAAAGAAATTTTTCGATATTGCATTTTTGGACTTTGCGAAAGCGTTTGATAAAGTTTCTCACCGTAGATTACTTCATATGGGATTAATGGCAATGTTCTAAAATGGATTGAGTAATTTTTGATTAGTAGAAAACAGCGAACTGTTTTAGGTGAACACTCTAGCGACTGTACCGATGTTCTTAGCGGAGTTCCTCAACGGTGTGTACTTGGTCCAACATTATTTATCATTTATATAAACGAATTAACGGATAAGTTAAAATCAGTTCATAAAATCTATGCTGACGACACTAAACTGTTACAAGAAGTAAGACCTGAGTTTCACAATGCTGATTGCCTGATCCTCCAAAACGATTTAAACATTGTCACAGAATGGTTAAAGGAATGGCTACTGGAGTTAAATGTTTCAAAATGTAAAGTTATGCACCTTGGTTATGGAAATAGTAATCATGAATATGTAATGAATGATGGAAATTCATTACTTACTCTTGAAGCAACGGATATTGAGAGAGACCTGGGTATCTTTATATCTAGTGTTTAATCTCGAGAATACTTTCTCGAGAATTTCTCGGAAAAAAGTCATTATTTTTAATTCTCAATTCTCGAGAAATTGAATAAAAATTCTCGAGAAAAAAATTAAAATTTTTATTTGCTTTAACGATTAAGCTAATTCAAATCATAGTTCTATGTTCTTTGCAATTGCGTAAACCAAATGCTGCGCAAGGTTTTCTTTTTCTTTCTGGTTTTTTTTTTTTTTACATTAAATACTAATACTATGATGGCGAGAGTTTTCAAGTAATAATTTGTTGCAATATTTTATATTTTATATAAGAAAAAACGATTAAATTTTAAGAAATTTATGATTTGTCTGATTCTTTTAACCGATCTTACAAAAAGTTTTCTGCAATTTATTTAATTTATTTATTCTGGTTTTTATTAAAAAAAATGAGCAACAACGACAAGGGTAAGACTTACAATGATGTTAAGTAATATTTAAAATAAACAACGATGAGGCACATTGCAATTTATGCACAAGAAAATTATTATGCAAAGGTTCAGCAACGATTGGTATGCGGAAACATCTTGAAAATGTCCACAAATACACTCGCGTATTAGAAAGTTCTACGTCTCATCAAAATAAACGGAATAAAGTTGAAAATCTAACTAATCAAACCATTTAAAAATTTGTAAAACGACTAACCCTGGCTGAACTGATTTCTAAATTGGCTGCTGAGGACGGTATATCGTTCAATAAAATTACTAAAAGCGAATTTATACGGCAAAGTATGACCGCCAGGGGATTCAGATTACCTCAAAATCCTTCTGAGGTGAGACAATTAATGGTGGAATTTTACAATAGCAAGAAAGAAGAGATAGTACAGATTATAAAGAAACTAAAGGACGAAGAAAGAAAGTTCAGCGTATCTATTGACGAATGGACAAGCGTTAAAAATCGTAGATTCATGGGTGTTCATTTATACAGAAATAATGAAAATAATTCATTTAACCTTGGTTTAATTTTTATTGAAGGAAGCTGTACATTAAAAATAACTTTGGAATTACTGTCGCAAAAATTAGAAGAGTTTGGTCTATCTTTACAAGAAGATATTGTGGCTGTTATGAGCGATGGTGCTGCGGTTATGAAGAAATTTAGTAGATTATCGCCTGCCTTCCAACAATTATGCTACAATAATGCCATACATCTAGCAGTTTTGAAAATATTTTACGCTGAACCGAAAAATGAAATAAATAAATCCGTAGACGAGCATGAGACTGTAGATAGCGACGATGATGAAGAGGACTTTAATTTGGAAATTGACATGTTACGTAGCAAAAACTTTCAACTTAAATCCCAAATTAAAGATGCAATTGTAAGAATACGAAAAATTGTAAGACTCTTTAAAAATTATTCAGTGAAAAATGGTGTTCTACAAAAATATGTAAAAGACCAAGTACAAAAAGAATTGGCTTTGCTACTAGACTGTAAAGCACGCTGGAATACTAATGAAATAATGGTGAAACGGTTCTTAAAAATCAAAAAGTGTGTGCAAATGGCATTAAGTGAATTAAATTTAAACCACTTGCGGAAAGATAATTACATACAAATGGCCGAAATTCTATTAGCTGTATTAGAACCAACACGAATAACTGTAGAAGCTTTAAGTCGAGCATATTAACGGCCGAAAGAGCCTTAAAATTTTTATTTCATAATTTAGAGGAAGAATGTAGAAAGAACAAAATAAGTAGAGAACCCCTAAACAATATCAAAGAAGAAATAAGTAAAATGAGAAATGATAATATTGTATCTTTACACAAATTTTTACATAACCCAACAAATGATGAAAAATATGCTTCTTCTTTTTTTAAATCTTCGTCAAAAATAATATTTATAAAACTGCTAGAGAAATATTCAATAGATTGTATGGGTCATATGATTCCGAAGAAGATCTGATTGAAGAAATGTCCACTAGCAGAAATGTCAACACTGAGCTATCACTTGAAGAACAACTAAATTTAGCTATAACAAATACAACAAAAGAAATTATGCCGTGCCAACGTTACGATAATGATAACCAGAATCTTTATCAGACACTTAAAAAAGAATACATCGTTTTTCAAACAACTGGAATAAGGTCGCAAAATTTGGAAAATCTAAAAGATATATTCTCTACAATAAAACCAACTTCTACGCAAAACGAACATAACTTGTCGACTGCTAATGCACGGTCGTTTACAAGCGCTATGTTTTTGCACGCATGCGTTAAATATTTCGAAAAACTTTGAACTATTAAAATGGCTGCGGATCTTAACTACATAGTGTATTTTATATAACAACCGTTAATTTGTTAATATTTTTTTTTTAAATTTAATGTTGTATCCTTAATTTTGACGTATATCAGTATAATAATAAATCTAATTTCGTAATAACATTATAAAAATAGGATTAAAATGGTCTCAGCGAGCTTAAACTTCATTTATAGTTTACTCAATTTTAGTGCAAAACACAGATTTGTTTATTTATTCAAGTTTAATTTTCTAAAAATCTGACTGTAGGAATTCAATATATTTTTATTAAACTTCAGATAAAGATGTTCTCTATTACTAATATTTTTTTGGTAGATGTTTCAGGATTTTTTCGATATAAAAGTATGCCTTTACTGTTGAGACTATGTGCATAGTCTCAACAGTAAAGGCATACTTTTATATTGAAAAAATCCTGAAGCATTAAACATTAAATAATAAATTTAACATAATTAAAAAACGATAAAAGTAATAATAGCAATATATATATATATATATATATATATATATATATATATATTTATATATACAGTATTGGACAAAACGAGTGCAACCAAATAATGGTAATTTAGTTTCTTTATATAAAAGTGCTGCATTTTTTCAATTTAGAAAAATAACTATGTAACTGTTTAGAGACAATGTTCTTCAAGTTTTATTCATCACAAAATTCATTATTTGTACACGAAAATTAATAAATTAATCAAAAGTATTAAAAAAAGTTGATTTCCTTCTGGACAAAACAAGTGCAACTCGACAAAATGTTGACCAAGCTGTATTTCGCTATCAATATTTTGTGGCGATTCCTTTGTTGTCGATCACAGCCTTGGATCTTCGACGCATAGATTCGATCAGGTAATCAATGAAACTTTGTGGATTCGCTACCCAGGCCTTTTGGATTTGTTCAAACAGTTGATCCTTATTACGAACACCTTCACGATTAATTCTGCGGTTGACGATCTCCAACAGGTTCTCAGTAGGGTTGAGATCCGGAGATTGAGGCGGCCAATTCATCACCGATAGGTGGTTGTCTTGAAACCACTGCTTTACTACTTTTGCAGTGTGTTTCGGATCGTTGTCTTGCTAAAAAACCCATTTTATTGGCATATTCCATTCAGCATGAGGTAACATAACATCTTTCAGGATATTTTTAATATATGAAACGGTCCATTATTCGATTGTTTCAATGTATTGGACCTAGACCGTTAGTAGAAAAACATCCCCAGACCATTACATTGCCTCCACCATGCTTCACGGTCTTATGGCAGTAACGTAAATCGAGGCGTTTTCCGGCCAGTCGACGTACACAGCAAATGCCATCGCTCCCAATGATGTTGAACTTTGATTCATCACTGAACAGGATAGTTCGCCATTTCTGCACATTCCAGTCAATATGAGATGTAGCAAAAAAGAGTCTTTTCTTCTGGTTTTTTAGTGAAATCAGCGGTTTCTTTGCAGGGCGTCGAGAAAACAATCCGTCTTCAACAGCACGTCGTCTGATTGTTCGGTCCAATACAGACAGCTCTAATTGCTTTTGTATCTCGGCTGATGATATCCAGGGATCTTTCTTGACGGATCTGACAATCATAGAATCCTCTCTAGAAGTGGTGGAACGCGGTCTTCCACCTTTGTTATCTGATGCCAACTTCCCCGTAGAACGATATTTGGAACATAGTCTTGATACGGTCTATTTTTTCACGCGATATTTATCACAAATACTTTTTTGTGACATTCCACTTACGTAATCACCAATAATTTTCTTTCTTAGTTCCAATCCAAGACTGTCGGGAGCCAAAATAATAAAAATAAATAATCACGCTTCTCAAGGCTTACCGTGTTACATTTACCATGTGATGATACAACAATGCTCTGTGGAACACAATGTCTTGTTTGGATGTGAACTGTATTGATGTAATGAAACAATTGTTGTATTTCACTTCTTGTATTGATGTTCTTCGATAAAACACTTTGATAAAACTCACTTCGATAAACTGTCTTAATAATACTGACTGATTGACTTCCATATACTGACTGAATTACATGTCGATTTACATGTCTCATATATAGTAAAATGAACCTGGGTGAACCTGTTCTGGAAGATTCTAGATGCTTTTTTTCGATGCCTCTGGAAGCTTCTCGATGCGTCTGGATGCTTCCTAATGTTTTTGGATATTTCTGGTTGCTACTGGATGCTTCCAGAAGCTTCTTCTGGAAACTTTTGGAAACTTCTGCATGATTCTGGAAACTTCTAGAAACTTCTGGATACTTCCTTTAGTTATTAAAAAACTTCCGTGACGTTGACACGGACCAGACTTAAGAAAATAAAACAAACCAAAAAAGTTACACTTGTTTTGTCCGCTGAAAAATGGCACTTGTCAACAAAATTCTGCCTGTGTGCTGCCACCTGTCAGCTGATTGCTCATGTCATGGCATGCTATGACTCCAGACCCCTGAACTGTTTGCTGAGGTAGTATAGCTCATTTCGTTTTTAAGACATTTAAAATTAGGAACACTTTTTAGCATTGTTCGATGTTGATTGCAAATGTTTTGTCCAATACTGTACATATATATATATATAGTTATATAGTTATATATATATAGTTATATATAAAGTTGTCAAGTCAAATTTTAATGTTAAAATGTTGTTAGAACAAAATCAGGAAATCATACACACAGTAAAGATTTATCTGAAGTTTAAAAAAAATAAATACTGAACTCCTACAGTCAGAAGTTTAGAAAATTAATGTCAAATAAATAAACAAATGATAAAAAAAAACTTGTACAAAAATACGCATTTAAGTTTATTACAAAATTTACTTTCTCTGTTTCATTTAATTTATAGTACAATTAGGATGTTTATTGATTGAATTAAATTAAAAGCATAAAAAAACGATTCGTTTACAAAAATAAAATAGAAAACAACAGTTGCCATCTAAAATTTATATCATGACTAAGAACCGCGGCCATTTTAAAAGCATCTAAAAACGTTTAATATTAACTGACGCATGCGTGCCTAAACATAGCGCTTTTAACTAATATCTAAACGACCGTGAATGATATAGTTACAAAAAAAAGAAATAGATTATCAAACACGTCAGTGAATGCGTTATGTTTTTTAAAATATTACTTCAAAAACAATAAAAAAAAATTAATACTTATGTGCTTATAATTTGTCTAATTGCTGTTTTCATTTCACATTTTTGTTTTAGTATTTTTTTCTTTTATAAATTAACTAATAAATAAAAATTAAAAACTTGTTACACTTGTATATTTTAGAGCATATCTTTTTTTCGTCATATTTTTATATCATTTTTTTCTTATATTAATTGACTTTAATATTTGTTACTCTGCTGTTTTTTTAATCCAATGTTTGTCCATATACATTTTATGAACATAAGTTATATTAAAATTTAAAAAAAATGACGATTTTGACATTTCTCAAAATTTCTCGAGAATTCTCGAGAAGCTCATTCTCAATTTCTCATTTCTCGAGAATTAAAAAACAACGAGAAATCTCAAACACTATTTACATCTAATGATCTAAAATCGAATCAACACATACAGGTTGCAACACGTAAAGCGGTTATGATAGTTGGCCTGTTAAAGAAAAACATTAAGAGTAAATTATACACTACTATGTTAGACCGCATCTGGAATTCGCTGTTCCGGTATGGTGTCCTTACTTAAAACGTGACATCAAAGAAATTGAAAAAATTCAGCACAAAGCAACAAAAGTACCTCATGATTTAATAGGATTACCTTATGCTGAAAGGTGTCGGCGGCTCAATTTATTACTTTGGAAACTCGCAAGAGACGCGGTGACTTAATCCAACAGTTTAAGCTAAAAAACGGTTTTGAATTCAAAATCGGCATCAATTGGCATAATCCACCATGAAGATAATCCACCATAATCCACCATAAACCAATTGGCATAATCCACCAAATTCGCAGATCATCTTCCAACGTCCTAATGCACGAATTCACATATAATAATACTCGTCACAATTTTTTTACAAATCGTATTGTCAACGATTGGAATAAATTGCCGTCAGTATGCAAAGAGGTTCCGTCAGTTAACGCATTTTAGAATAGAATCGACAAGTATTTTTTTTTTCTACACCTGCAATTAGTACATCTTTTACTGAAGATGAGCTGCTCGTTTATTAATTAATTTTTGCATAATTTATTGGTTTTGTTTGTTTGTTTATTATTTATTTGTCATGTTATCTAAGAGGACTTATTTAAATATATTATTATTATTACTATATATATATATATATATATATATATATATATATATATATATATATATATATATATATATATATATATATATATATATATATATTTATTAGGATATTTATTAGGATAAGTTTATTCGTACGCATGTGCGAATTTATCAAACAATACTCATCCTAATATCCCCAATCTAGTATTAAAAGTATCAAATAATAATATCAAATAAAAAAGATAATCAAATAAAAAGAATAAATAAAATACAGTAGCGAATATATATATATATATATATATATATATATATATATATATATATATATATATATATATATATATATATATACATATATATATACATATATATATATATTTATATATATATATATATATATATATATATACATATATATATATATACTATATATATATATATATATATATATATATATATATATATATATATATATATATATATATATATATATATATATATATATAAAGGGGAACCTGTTGTACATTTGACCACTTTTTGCTTTAATGCGTTTTTTGCGTAGTCTATTAAGTAAATTTAAACCATTCAAACTATATAATATTCTCTCATATTTTGCCCAAAAATTATACTTAAGACTTTTTTTTCATTCGACCAAAAAGAACCTTTTCCCGCGTTTTAAAAAAAGAAGTCAATTGGTCAAAGGTAAAACACGTACGTTGTACCTTTGACCGATGCGCGTTGTTCCTTTGACCAAAATGTTATTATTAAAAAATCATGCAATGTTTGAACCTCTTTAACATTTTAGCTTGTTTTATATTATATAGCAACTTCTGGCCTTGATTCATAAACCTTATATCAATAAAAAAACAAATCTAACTATTTTGTAATCAATCTTATTTTTTTTTTTTTTTTTTTTTTTTTTTTTTTTTTTTTTTTAGTATTGTATTTGCCGATTGAAAATAATTTACACTCGTAATTTATAAAAACAAATATTTACATGACTGGGGCTTGAAGAAGACAAAATTCATCTTATCATTAAGCCCCCACCAAAAAAATGCATATTCATCAAATAAAATGTTTTAACAAAATGCAAAAAATAAAATATATAACGCTTAAAATATTTAGTAATTCAAAGAGTATTTATATTATAGAACTGATTAGTAAAATAAGATGATATATAAGTATTAATATTACAAAAAGAATTTACAATAACTTTTTTTAATAAAAATTGAAATTATAAAATTTTACAATATTTTTAGTAATTAGTATTTCAAATAATAAAACTTAAAAAAATCGTTTGTAAATTCAAAACTTATAAGATAAAAAATACATTTACAATAGCAGACTATTGTTTAGAATATTAAATATAATATTAAAGAGTAATTAGTAGGTTAATTTTTGTTTTTGTTTGCTAGTTTAAAAAGCTTTTTAGAAGAACTTTAATTCATTTTCATGTATCATCAGTAATTGCTTAAGTTTTGTTTTAAACTGGTTTAAAGAATAATTAGATTTCAGCTCATTATTTAATATTGTATTCCACAGCTTAGGACCTCGGTTAGCAATTGAGAATTTGGTTGCTGAATAATGTGTTTTGGATTGAATGTAATTGTTTTTTGAAAATCTGGTAGGGTATATGTGGTTTATTTTTTCAAAAAGTGAATTAAATAACATTGGTGATATTTTTTTATCAAGTTTAAACATGAAGATAAGAATATGGTAAAGGTTTAGTTTATATACATTTAGAATATTAAGTTTATTAAATAATGTTTAAGTGTGAGAGAAACGGTCTACGTTTGTAATTATCCTTATAGCCTGTTTTTGTTTACTAAACAGTTTTTTTACTTTTGTTGCGTTTGTGCTGCACCAAGCAACGTTTGCATAATTTAAGTAGCAATGAATTAAAGAAAAATATAAGTTTTTTAAACAAGATAGATTTAAAAACTGCTTGGCTTTATACAAAACACCTATATTTTTTGATATTTTATTTTCAATTAGACCTATGTGGTCCCTACAGGTTAAATTTTCATCCAGAACCACACCTAAAAATTTTATTGATTGCTCTCTTTTTAATAATGCGTTATCAATAAAAAGATCAGGAAGTTTTAATGGAATATCTTGTTTTTTATGAAGACGATGGAACAAAGTGTATTTGGATTTATTGATGTTCAAAGATAGTTTGTTTGATTTGAACCATTGGGTTAATTTTTCAAGTTCTTTGTTTACTGTTTGAAATAATTTACTGATATCTTTACTAGAATAAAACAAGTTTGTATCATCTGCAAACAAAATTAAGTTTAAAATGTTAGAAAATTTATATAAGTCGTTAATATAAACGAGAAATAAAAGTGGTCCTAAAATTGATCCTTGAGGAACACCACAGGTGATTGACTTATATTCCGTTTTTCCGCTATCATATGAAATAAACTGCTTTCTATTAGACAAGTAACTATCAAACCAGGACAAATTAGTATTTATTATACCATAACTTTTCAGTTTGGATAGAAGGATTTGATGATTGACAGTGTCAAAAGCTTTACTTAAATTGATAAATACACCTAGGGTATACTTGTCTTCATCAAACCCTTTAAATATATCATGAACAAGGTGAGTGATTGCATGATCAGTTGAATGACCAGATTTAAATCCAAACTGTTTATGAAAAAGAATATTATTAACATTTAAAAAGGAATATAGTCTATTATACATAACCCGCTCTAATATTTTAGAAAAACAAGAAAGAATTGAGATTGGTCTATAATTCGTAACATCGGAAGGATCACCTGATTTTAACACTGGAATGACTTTTGCAATTTTTAGGTTATCTGGAAAAACGCCTTGTTTTAGAGATAAATTAAAAATATGTAGTAATGGAATTGTAATTTGTTTTATTGATTTGATAATGACATTACTACTTATATCATCAAATCCTAAACTTTTATTGGGTTTTAATAAAGAGACTGCGTCTAGTAATTCTTTTTCTGTAAGTTTATAATTAGACATAACATTAAGGTTGGTTGAGGTTAAGTACGAACTAAAGTGTGATTGAGTAGTAGCTATATTAGATGATAAAGTAGGACCTATATTTACAAAAAACTGGTTAAGTGTTTCAGCGACTAAGGATTTATTTACAATTTGTTTGTTATTAAATTTAAGATTTAGAGGAAGTAAATTTCTGTATAAGCTTTTTTTTCCAATTACCTCCTTAATAATATGCCAAGTTTTTTTAGAATCATTTTTGTGCTTTATTAATTGTTCAGAATAGTATAGTTGTCTAAAAAAAAATTAGAAAAATTAATCCTTACAATCTTGCAAAGACTTGCGTATCAAAGTTACGATACTCAGTCAGTTACTAATTGTATTACTAATTCTTTTAAAATAAAATCAGTTATTATAACTATTTAGATAAAGTCACATATTTTCTTTAGTTAGATTCTACTAACATGAAATAATTAGGGTTAAGGTCCAAAACTTTAAATTCAAATTAATTGTACAAAATATGTTTTCTAATATATTTTTCTAAAATATTTTTCAAATATACAGTTATTTCTATTATTTTAGATAAGAAAAGAGCAAAAATATATTTTTATAACTTATATTAGCTGGCGGTCAATATTCATCTACATATGATCATAATGCTTTTTATAGGAAATGTTTTAATGATGACAACAAAAAATACAATAATAAAAGAGTATAATAATTATTACAAATAGTCAGATCAACATTAAACATAAGATAGTGTCGTTTAGATGAACTATGACCAATACTTGGTGGTGGAAGTTTCATAAAAATATCCTCAAACTCCACATCATAAAGATTGTCATCTCTTATAAATTTGTTATAATAGATTTCTTAAAATACATAATTTTAAAAACTATACCAACAGCTTCTATAACTGAAAATCTGCTACATAAAGTCTAGAGTATTCCGGCCAACTTGACAATAAAAAAAATTTCCAGAAGCAATTTCACTTTCATTATCAAGTATATTCACAATTGGCCTATCAGTAACATTTGCAGCTAAAAAGTCAATATCAGTAAAAATATTTTCATAAAATAGATAAAATCCAGTACATTTAAAACTGATTACAATATTTTTATTGTTTACCTAAATTGCCTGGTGATATCATCCAGCTATTCATGGCATTGTTATAAAAAGTTTTAAATAGTTCAAAAACACCACGTTCAAGAGGTTGCCTTTTATGGGTTGTGTGAGGATGAAATGTCATTAAAACTATGCCTGATTTTTTTGCTAACTCAATAACAGAAATGTTTACACGACTCTCATGATTATCCATTAATAAAAGAACAGATTTTTCAATTGATGGTTTGAACATTACTAATATAATGTTCAAGAAATTGAACATTTCTAATATAATGTTCAAGAAATTGCACAAAAATAACTTCATTTGACTATCCAGATTTATTAGCTGCTCCTACACTTCCAGTAGGACAGTTAGGACAGACATGTAGTCTTTGAATTTAGCACGTGGAAATACAAGTAATGGTGGGATGCTATTTTCAGTAGCATTAATGGCTGCAATTATTGTTACATTATTGCCTCTATCAGCACTAGTCATACTCCCTATTTGTTTTTTACCTTTTGGAGCTAGAACTTTTGATGGTACGTGGAAAGTAGTAGTTCCTGTTTCATCACAGTTTCAGATATTTGGGTCAAAATGATAACGCTCTAAAACATTTTTGTAATTTACCAAGATCTACCAAGACCTGTAGGTTGTGGTTTACGTAGAGATAGCTTGTTATTATATCTTTTGCGAAATCTTGCAGCCATTGTTCACCTGCGCATTTATTTTTCATCCACGAAGTTTCAATTGTTTTATGATTTGCTATAGCTTATTCATATGCAAAGGACCTTATCTGCTTTAATGTAAGTCCATAATGCATATTTCCAGCATCTGCCAAGTAGTTCGCCAAAATTGATTCTTCTTCTGTTGAGAATATTTTTTTTGGTTTGGTATATGAATATAAATATTCGTAACTACCAGATTTTTTAAACTGTTTCAACTGATATATCAAAGTTGATTTTTTAATATTGCAATGTCTTGCAGCTTCACTTAAACTCATTATTTGTTGAAGCACAAAATTCACTGCATTAAGCATATCGGTTTCGGAAATCTTTTTGCGAAAAACACCAACCTTGCTCCTTAGCATTTTAAAACTAATATATAAAAACAGAATTAGTTAACTCTTTTTATACATTTAATTCCCTATAGTAGGTATGCTACGTGAAATTTTTTTATTGATGAAGTTCTAGGTTGTTATATATCATTAGGAAAAGCTTCAATTGAATATTTTAAAAGTGAAAAAATTATTAAAATTGAACGATTTCACAAAAAGTTATGACGTTTTAAGTACCGATTTTTAGATATATGGATTTGTTGATAAAACTGTGGTCAAAATAAAGTTTTTTTTAACTAAAATTATTATAACTTTGTCAACTCGTATATATATATGCCTAAAACTTAGTGTCAACAGATAGATATAAGAATAGCCTACACATTAAAACTGCCCTACACCCTCAGGGTGTATCTAGTAGGCTAGAGGGGCCACCCAACCTCCACCTTCACTGTCATAATATCAATAATTCATCTTTACAAGAGTATTTTTTGTTGTTGTAATTGCTAGTTTTTTATATGCAAGTAGTTGTTTTTATTTCCTTCTAGAACAAATACGAGAGGTTGATTTTTGAGTCAGAGTGTATGTGGGGTTGGGGTAAGCACCGTATTATTGAAAACACCCTATTAATAATTTTACACTAATAGTAATATTATTACTAGTAATATTAGTATTACAATTAGTTTTACTGTTTCCATTCAAAAATCAGTAATAAATTTAAAAATGAAATTATTAAAATTCTTACAATTTAACTTTTCACTCATTTTATCTAAATAAAGCAACATTATAAAATTATTAATTATGACAGTAATAATATAAACAAACAATAATATAAACCTTTTTAAGTTAAAAAGGTTTATATTATTGTTATTGAGTATTAATTTATTATTATTGTTATTAAAATATAACAATGTGATTATCATTAATAATAAAATTTACCCTGCAAAAAATTTTATCTCGAACTCCCCCCCCCCCACCTCCCCTCCGCAAATGATTAAAAATTAAAAAAATTAGGTACCAAAATTGTGCGCCTAAATAGGGTATCACTGCCTCTGAATCAGGGAACGAAATTTGGCAGGAACATAAAAAATGTGCTAACTCGAGTGTCAGAAAAATTGAGAGTTTGTCAGGCATTATCTTCAATAGTTCCTTGATGCAGAAAGTAAAGAACCGTTTTGCCAAAACTTTTGAATATCAATAAATCTACTTATAAAGTTCATTATTTTATTCAAAAAACACATATTATTAAAGTTTGTTCATTCAATTTTTTTAAATATCTATGTTGGTATGAAATTCTGAAAAATAAATCAACAAAAGTCTGTACAAGATTTTAGAAAAAAAGAAGTTAGGTATTAATATTGTGCGCCCAAATAGGATATCACCGCCTCTGAATTTGGCAACAAAATTTGGCAGGAACATAAAAAATGAGAATACTCGAGTGTCAGAAAAAGATAGAGTTTGTCAGGCTTTATCTTCAATATTTGCTTGATACAGAAAGGAAATAACAGTTTTGAATATCAATAAGCCCACTTCTAAAATTCGTCATTGTAATCAGAAAACACATATTACTCAAGTTAAATCATTCTACTTTTGAAAAAATATCTATGTTTATATGAAATTCTATAAAATAAGTCAACAAAATTTGGTACAACCTCTATCTTTAAAATTAATCTTCAAAAAGCGTTGCACAAAATTTTAGCACATTTATCGGTTCCGTAAAACGTGATTTCCGCATACCTACCTATAGCTGTGCAGAAAATAGGTAATAAAATGAACTTGACAATAATATTGCTTCAGCTGTCCAACTAACTAAATTAACAAAATTGATTATTCTAAATGTAGTAGTGGTCCAAGAATAAATAGTGAGTTGCATTAAAATTCAATGGAATTATTTCATTACCATAATACTAGAAACAAATTTGTATTAAAAAGCAATAAAGCACAGACGCCTTATAAAGTAGATAATAAATTTTATAAATTTGCCCTCTTAAAGCCCGCAAATTACCGAAGAAACAGTTTTTGTCGGTGAAAGGTACACGAGATGGGTTTTCTTTAACAATTATCGTCTTAATTCCCATTTACGGTCAGACATAATCATCCAAACTTTTCCGTCACAAAAAATATGTTGGGTAATGTTTATAATGTCGTAGATGAATCAAATAACTATTTTTCACAGCTTTAAAATTAGAATAAGATTAACACAAATATTTACTTTTTAAGAGCCAAATCTTATAATTACTTGTGGATCGATACAATCTATCCCAAGTATGATGTTTTACGGTAAGAAGAGTCACCATAGACTATTATTTCAAATGGCACTTCACGTTTTTTTTAAATAATAATAGTAAGCCGACAGAGTAGAGTGAAAAGGTACAACGTGGTCAAAGGTACAACAGGTTCCCCTATATATATATATATATATATATATATATATATATATATATATATATATATTATATATATATATATTATATATATATATATATATATATATATATATATATATATATATATATATTGTTATTTATTTCAGTGTTTAAATTAAAAATACATTGTATTTTGTTGAAAAAAAAGCGACAAATACTCCTCTAGTCTAAACGGAATGAAAGCATTTTATTTTTAAAAAAAATTTAGAAAATAGTCTAAGAAAATTACTGATCATCTAGGTCATGTTTTAAAAATCCAGAGAATTCTTTGTGTTAAATATCTGGAAAAAATCCGGAAACCATTTTCTATTACTAATTTTTACTAAATAACTACTCCTAATTTTTGATGACTGAAAAAGCAAAAAAATATATATTAAAATAAATATCATTTAAACTTGTGTGTACAGGAAAACATTTTAGATATCCGGAAAAACTAAAATTTGAAAAAATATCAGGAGATCCGGATAAAGATATTCCCTGAAATTAAAGAATGCAAATCTTTGTTAATTTACTGCATAACAATAAAAAATTCTAATAAAATAACTGTTATCTTTTAAAATACAGTATAAAGTAGTTCGTTAAAGTTGAAAAAAACAACATATTTACTAAACAAATATGACAAATATTTGGTTCAAATGTTATAACACATAAAATTTTGAGGGAAATAGATCCACATTGAAAGCGCAATTACACGAAAAAGATATTTTGTACACCAGAAAACGAACAAATTTGTTTTGTGCCGAATCCCAAATTAAGCTAAAGCAAAATTTTCATTGTCTAATAACCAAAACTCAGCTATAATTAAGCATATTTCAATCAAAACTCTCTAACACCGAATCGGTTTTACTTCAATAAAAAAATTATAATAATTGTTTATAATATTATAACGTGGTTGTATTCTTTTTAATTACTTTCCATTTTTGAATATTTTTTTCTTATAACATTGGTTTTTTGCCTTTCTTTTTTCTTTTCTTGTTTTTTTTTTCGTTTTTTCTCTTATGTTAATTTGTTTGATTTGGTTTTTAATTTTTTTGTTTATGTTTTTATTTTGTTTATTATTTTTGTATTTGTTTTTTTTCATTCTTTCTTTTTTTAATTTATTTATAAAATTCGTTATAAAAAAGCGTCCGCCGTTCAAGAAGTCTCTGCACTGTATCCTTGTATCATATATGTATACACTATACATATATGATACAAGGATATTGGAGAAATGTGAATATGAAAAGGTCAATCTACTCTTAGGAGAATTAAAACTTACACTTGGAGTACTATGTCAGAAAATAGATTGAATGGACATGCTTTAATGTCTATTCATCAGGAATTAGTTCCTGATATTAGCAGAGTTATTTAAATATTTGCATACAAAGGAGTAAGAAATTAAGGATTTTATCAAATAAAAATTTTGAAGTGATGAGTAAAAAATTTAACTATTGTTTTAAAAGTATCTTATAAATTAACTGTAAATAATTTCTTAATAGCGAAATATTTCTACTCATTTTTTTAAACATGAAAACCTTGAAAATCATTTTTTATCAGCAAATTATTACAGTTCATTGTTTTAAGAATGTTTTTTATATTAACTACAAAACTCATATTTCAATTGCTATTTCTATTAATTTTTAATGTTGAAAGCGTTGATTTAGGTTGTTCAGTTGATTTAGGTTGTTCAGGTGATTTAGGTTGTTCAGGTGATTTAAATCACTTGAACAATTGTTCAAGTGATTTAGGTTGTTCAAGTGATTTAGGTTGTTCAGGTGATTTAGATTGTTCAGTTGATTTAGGTTGTTCAGTTGATTTAGGTTGTTCAGGTGATTTAGGTTGTTCAAGTGATTTTGGTTGTTCAGGTGATTTAGGTTGTTCAGGTGATTTAGGTTGTTACTTTTTTAGTTATTACTTTATTTGTTGTATTATATTTTGTCATGTATATTTATTTATCAAAATTTCAAAAAAAAATAAAGTAAAAAAAAATTATAAAATGTTATAAAAATATTTGCGCCTGTCAAAAAAAAGAAGAATCCAGAAATGGAGGGCTAACATTAGGCAACACTACAGTTTACTGATGAAGTGCAAAGTCCTATCGCTTGCCATACGTTGGTGCACTTAGTTAAGTAAGTTAGACAAGTATTAAGTCTAATTTATGAACTAAGTAACCAAGGCAACATTTTTTATCCATTTTTTTTTAATCTATTTATTTGACCATAAAATCAAAATTTACAAATTTAATTATAATTTACAAAGTTAGATTCGGTGTCATTCAGTTAAAAACTAGTTAATGGAGTGACACCTTAATAAGATAATAAAATAAAATAAAAAAATATTAAGACAAGGAAATAATAAATAAAATAAAATATATTAATGCAAGTAATAAAAAAAAGAAGTAATACGAACAATAATCAGAACAAAAATATTAAAGGAGTAAGGCTAAGAAAGATGAAAAAAAAAAGAGAGAATGAACGAATGAGATAAGATGAGTGAGAAAAAATAATGTAAGAGAAAACAAAAACTTTAATGACATAAGGTCAAAAGGATAGAGTGAGAGAAAAAATTTTTCGTAGAAAAGTATAAAAAGTCAAAATTAAGGCAAACTTAAATTAAAAAAATATATACATACACTACTACATGCAATATTAAAGCCTGTACTACGCATTTTAAATAACTTTATTATTAAATGGATAAAAAAAACAATACAAAATAACCTTTGCCATGATTAACTCGGCTGTTTAGCATAACTTTGCGTTTGCAGAATATTGTCGAACAAACACATAGTAAATAGATTTCGTTGTCGAACAAACACATAGTAAATAGATTTCATTGTCGAACAAACACATAGTAAATAGATTTCATTGCCGAACAAACACATAGTAAATAGATTTCAATAACAGGTAAAAAGTAAAATATCTGGTTTACAATTCGACTCTTTGTATATGAAACTTTTTTGCCTATAATGCTTTTAAATATTTTACCTATAATGGTTTTGAAAATGTATTCGTTTTTGAATTACACGATTGTTTAGAGAGTTTATTTCTAATGAGAGCCCCCCTCCTCCCCACTTTTTTTCTAAAGGACCTTCTTTTTTTTTATTTTAGAGAAAATTCTTGATTTAAAGGATTTTTTTTAGAAATAGATAATTGTGCCCCTCCACTTCGAAAACCGTGTCGTTAACCATGAGATATCAAAATCAGGTTGTTGTTTTTTATTCAAACAGGAAGTTATTTCTACTGGGTAAGATTAAAATATGATATTATATTTGTAAGTCTATATATATAATATGAATAATCTTTGAGACCTGTCTTTGATTCCTTATACAAAAATCGTCGGAGACAAAACATCACACATGTTTCGTCTCCAACAAATCAACAAAGTTTTTAGCCACATTCGTGAAAATTATTATACTTATTGCAATAAAAGCGCTCTCATATTATTAAATCTAGAGTGGTTAAGTACAGAAGGAAACTAATAGTTTAGTCTCTCTACGTATAAAAGTTAAAAGAATAATGCATATGGCGTCCGTGGGATTTCCTTTTACTTCATCGGGCCTTCCCAATGAAAAAACCAAAAGGAAAGTAACTTATCTTAAACAGGGGGAAAAGGAGTAGGCTGATGTCACCCTTTCTTCTCCACAGGCGAATATCGAATTGTATTTGACAATTTTAAATGAACTCGGCAATTTTTGTCATTTTAAATTCCGCAAATGTAAAAATTTGAGGACCTTACTTTTTGTATCGCTTATGGTACTTTACCCAAGCCATTTCCCTCCCCCATCGCTCATTCTAAAAAAAATTAGCTCTTCTCGCCGTCCGCGAACCCAGATTTGGCCACACAGTTACAAATTCCTGGATTCGTGCCTGATTTGTGAGTTTGAAATAATATTTAGATATCAATCTCTTAGTATTTTACCTTATTGGAGGCTTCTTACATTACATATTTTTAGGGATTGATTTTTTGTTTTTACTAACTTTCAAGCATTCAAGCATTCAAACATGAAAATTTAGATTAAAAAGATCTCCAATATTTGATTGTTATTTTAGTTTCATGGTATGTTTATTTATATAATGTATTTTAATTTGTAGTTGTCGGTGACTACATAAGAAAACGGATTTTTAGCGCAACGTAGCAATATCATCACCAATAATATATTGAGAATAATTATTTCAAATTTCAATAAAATAGCAGTTATTCTTAATGTATCAAAAATATGTAAATTATTTAAAAGGCGCTTTTGCGATTGCTACATCGCGCCAAGTCATTGTACGGCCCTAATTGCCACGTGTTAATTTTTAATATACATTATTTATTTATAATTATATTCTATTTTAATATAGATTGTTAATTTACACAAAAAACGCCATACATATGCTTTCTTGTCATTTATATGTCAAGGAACTCACTTATATGTCAAGGAACAATAATCATGCTAAAGTTTATCAATCAAAATTAATGTAATTAAAAGTAGTTATTAAAAAAACAACTTTTTTTGCGTTTTACCTTTTACCTTCCTGAAAGATTCGTTTACGCAAAAAATTAATTATTTTACTTTTTGAAACTTTCAAGCTCGTTCCAAGTACACTTTAGTCCCGTACCTTTTAAAATGTTTACTCTAAATTATAAGGGCAATTTGGCCAGCAATTTAAATTATCAAAGTTATCTCGTAAAAAGGTTTCTAAAATATCTGTTTTTAACCAGATTTCCCTCATCGATTCGATATTGGAAATGTAAAAACTATTTTTCAATGGAAGAATCCACTCATTGTCGGTACTACAGTCCAAATGTGATAGTTTTCTTTCAAATAACACATCATCTTGATATTTCATTGCATGAATCATAAAATCAACATCTGACCATGTAAATTTAGTTAACCAACCATCTCTAGCAAAATCTTGACTGCGGCGATAAACTATGATTTTTTTAAAATGTCTTTGTTTACCCCATTTTTGTTTTACACACTTTTTAAAATCATCATAAGAAGCAAAAATGTTGCCATTATTATTTTTTAAAAGAATTGTCAGAAGGATACCTTTGCACTGATTCCAATCATTGTCATTCATTGTGTTCTCAGCAAGAGGAAAATACAAAAGTGAGTTATCGACTACGTCTTTAAATTTTTTGTGAGAATCAATAAAGTTACTTAAATATGTTTTTGAAAATTCAGTGTTTTTAACAATGTAATGACCAGCCTGTATTTCGCCTGAATGAAATCGTTCTAAATGAAAAATATCAACTCCTGGTATAATATATTCCTCAAAGCAATGATTAGGGTTAACAACGCCAGTGTCGCCATCAGTATGAGCTACGTAATCATAAGCCATAAGAGTGTTTAATACAAGACAGTGTCTTATAAATAGAAACGGAAGCTGCAAACATGACTCATATAACCTGCTGTTTAAATTTGGATAAAACTTTTTTAATTTTTCATCAAATTTAAATAAGTAATAGGCGTAACACCTCATTTTAGCATAACAGTTCATCGAAACTAAAGCGTTGTTAACAACTGCTTCATAACCATTATTGGTAATTAACGTTACAATCGCTATTTTGCCAAATTTACGATGACAGTATGATTTCTGAAAATAAGAAATATTTTTTGAAAAGGTTTTTAAAGTCGTTGTTGTTGTTGTTGTTGTTGTTGTTGCTGTTACAACTGCTGTTGTTGTTGTTCCTGTTGCTGGGTGATGCTCTTTTTCTTTGAAAAAAAAACTTCCAACAAAAATGTTTAAATTTTTTGAACAAAAGTGTTTAAAAAGTATTATTAAACAAACCATTAAAAATACTCTTTTAAAATTTTTCCAAACGTAATTCATGTTAAATTTTCTTTTTCTCATGCCTCCTAATTAAAGAGTTAAAATAAAATCTTTTTATAACTATTGTATTATTCATATATATATATATATATATATATATATATATATATATATATATATATATATATATATATATATATATATATATATATATATACACACATATATACACATATATATATATATATATATACACACATATATACACATATATATATATATATATATGTGTGTATATATATAATATATATATACACACATATATATATATATATATATATATATATATATATATATATATATATATATATATATATATATATTTTTATTAAAAAAAAAAAAAATGAGTTAAAATCATCCAAACAAGACCTTTAACTAAAAAAGGGTCTCTAGTGACAAACCATAAATTATTTTTTTACTTGTATCTTTTTAATGAGACTAGTGACATCATATTATATTATTTTACTGCGTAAAAACCTAAATACATACTTTAAACCTAAACACATACTTTAGATTGAGATTGAAATCAAATAAAAGTTTTGAGTAACTCTAATATTTTTACACCATAAACCATTTTTACACCATTCTTCATTTTACATCATTGTTAAGTCTTTGTAAATAAGTTGTCACAGTTTAAATCTAATTACGTCTCTGCATTTTTTTAGCCTTATTTGTAAACGTTTCTCTTTTATATGTCATGTGTTTGCTGGTTTACTATTTTAAAAATAAGTTTATTTCATTAAACAGCAACTTCATTTTTTAATTTAATGAACTTATAAAGCTTCTAATATACATCTGATTTAAATACACTTATGACGTTACGTCTAAGATATCGCATCTAAAACATCTATTTTACAGCTTTTTCATGATCTAACTGAGAGTATGAAACGTATTTAAATGTATTTAAAAAAAATTGTAATTGAAAAACACAGCATGTAAATGAGAAATCGTAATTTATAATTAAGAATTCCTAAATAGTAATCAATTATGCACGATCGAAACTTGTAGCTTTTCGTGAAAGTCTTTTTGGCCTTGAGTTTTATGAAATTATTAAAAAACAAATTTAATTTATAATAATAACAACAATAAAAGTAATAATACAAATTCTATATTATATTTATCAATTTTCTGTTTTTAATTCTGCTTTTTTTTAATATTTTAAAAATTTTTTATTGATCCATCAATTTCTAATTCATTTGGTCTTTAATCTGCTGTTTTTGATTTTTACCTTAAGTTTTTTGTTTAATTAGTTATAATGCTTAGAGATTTTTTTTTTTATCTTGTGTTTTTATTCGGCTATTCTGTACTTTATACTAAAATTTTGTTGCTACTGTTATTGTCTTTCTGATATTCTGATACTATTATTATTATACAAAACTGAAACAACTTTTAAAAGATATAGAACTTGTCTATGACACTTTCAAAAAATTGCCTCAGGTATTTAATTATTTATTTAGAATCTGACAGGTTTCAAACGTAAAATAGAAAAGTGAGTTGATCTCATAAGTAGTCCTGTTTGCACACAATTTGTAAGAAACCAATTTTCAAACTTGTGAGAAATCACCACTAATTATATTTTATCAGTGTTGACGAATTCCAGAAATTAAACGCAACATTTTAAAAAATTAGCAGCTCTTGTTGAATATAAGTTTTGTTATTAAATCAAGTAGTTCTGAAAATTTTTCTGTTTTATTACTTTTTATTACATACAAGATGGTTGACAACTTCAAATAAAATGTATTTAAGAACCGTAATCTACAATATATTTAAGAACTGAATACACAACAGAAGAATACAAAACTTGAGCTTTTTTGTCCAAAAGTCATGTCTCAGTTCAATATAAAAATAGTGAATACTTTCAGAATGGATCAAAATGTGTAACCAAAATGTTGAAATTGTAGAAAATCCTGATAATTCGTTGAAAGTAAAAATCCAGCAATTACGAGAAACACACTTTTTTTTTACAACGATGTGTGTTGAACTATACTTACTGCCTCTAGTTTCTCAAGCCAGAAACTAGAGGCGGTAAGTATAGTACTAGAACCCAAAGGTGGTTAAAATAATAGTAAATAACGAGAAATAAAGAGCTATGTTTCTTTAAAATCTGCAATTTTATTCGATCTGAAAAAATGGCACTTGAACAAAAAAAATAAATTATTTTTTGTTTAAAAAGTATTTTTTTTTTTTAATTTTATTATATATATTATAAATTTTTGTTTTTGTTTGGAGATAAAAAATGTTCCCATTACTAATTAACGATTAGTGAGGTGTTTGTTCGTTTACAAAAATATGTCAAAGCATATTACTAAAGTTGCTAACTACTTATTTGTTGTTAATATGCGAATTAAATCGATATTTTATTTTTTTGGTGACCCAAGAAGACCTAAACAATCTTGTTACAGAGCACCGTGAAAGAGCATTTAACTAGGAAGTTTATGTCTCCTTCTTTACCAAAGACACAAAAATGTCCAGAGCTTGCATTGAACATTGGATCTTCTGCTTCATGAGCAAGCGCTTTACAACTGCATCACGGTTGCTCATTTAAGTGTATATATATATATATATATATATATATATATATATATATATATATATATATATATATATATATATATATATATATATATATATATATATATATATATATATACTTAAATATACTTGCTGCATTTAAGGATAATGCGACCGTACATTTAAATCGCTGCAGTTGTATGTCATCTCGCATGTTTTTAACATTTTTTAAGTTGCTAGTTGACATAATTAATACTCTACAGGTTTGATTTGATTTTGTTAAATGAATAAAAAATAATTACCTTCATAGTTGATGTATTAAGAAAATGTTTAGCAAAAGCTACAATCACAGTAAACGTATGGCTAGTTTTGGTGTATTACTTGCAAGTATATTAAAGGGGTTGTTTTATTTAAATTAATACGGAAAAAATAAGAAAGCAAATTGTAACTGAAAAAATGATATTAAATCTTATGTCTAAGCATTTTTTAAATTAAAAAAAAAAGAAAAAGATATAGTTCGGTTTAGTAAGATTTATAAATTTATAATTTTTTAGAGCGATTTATAAATTTTTCCGATTCTTTTATTATTTCGAATTAGCATGAGTTTGTCAGCGTATTATGTCCAAACAAGAGCTTTAGATGCTATAATTTTTTTTGCTTTAAGTTTTTGTTTATAGAAACTTTTCTCTTTTTTATATAATTTTTTTATTTTTTTTGTTACCTTTAATTGTGAATCTAAAGAACACCATTTTTGAGTTTTTAGATTTATTGCTCATCAGCGTTAACTTGATTTTAATTAAAATTTTTTGAAAAAGTTCCTTAATCTATAGATCCTGGCTCTAATTTGTCTAGTACATATTAATTGAATATAATTGTCAACACAACATTTCTATCAATTTTCACTAAAAATAGTAAAATTCCGACCATGAAAGAGCTTATAATTACGAAAAACTGCCAATAAACGATCAGGACAGATCATATTATTAAACTAAGATGTTCATTTCACCTAATCAACGTATTTATTCAAATTTGGACGAGCAATTTTTAGAAGATTTTAGGAAGTTTTTTTTTTAAAAAAAAAGAACCTTCGGTCTGAGTTTTTTCGCTTAAATTATTTTTATTTTTTTCGTCTTTTAATAATTCACAGACCTGATCATTTAACGGAAATATGCCGTAGTCAACAAAATATCATACAGAATTTTTTAAAATCTCTAATATTTTATTTACACCGAGAGAGTAAGACATTTAAAAAAAGTTTTTTATTAGGCATTTAAATTAAAGTTTTGTTAGACATTCAACTTTAAATAAAAACATGAATTTCAAACGACATTAAAAATTAAAGATGCGAGGATATTTTTTTTTTTTTCTGATATAAAAACATGAAACATTTCTACCCAAATAAATATTTTGCAAATAAAATATGTACACATTCTTTTGAATATTAAACACCTAAATATTGTAAAGTTATCAATAAAAATCATAGTACTGTGATTTGTTACAAAGTTAAAAAGCCTAGCAATCGTTGAGAATTTTTTTTCTATATTTATATTAGAAAGTCTCAAGGTTACATACATTTTTGTATACAAGACTGCTTAACGTTACGTACATTTTTTTTTTATATTCTTAATTAGAAAAATGCTGCAATTGTATAATCGTAAAACAAAAATTTCAATACTTGATGGTTAAACTTACCTACTCAATAAAATACTAAAACTTTATTAAATTTCATTATGATCACCTGATTTTGAGTACCTAATTATTCAATTATTAAAACTCATTTAAAACTGCAGCTCGAGACTTAACTCGAGACAAGTTGCTTGCTTTGGTATCATACAAAAATTTTCTTACAAAAGATATTAAAAAGCTAAAAAATAAAGTAAAAAACAGAATACTAAATATAAGTTTTTTCTTTGTCTACCAACTCAGTAGAGTGTCTTTCCTTCGCATGACATCTTATATCAACAAGTTTCAAATTTTCAGATGTAAACAGAAGACTATAAAAATAGTCGACGTTGACTTGCTTACCCGGAGGACATTCTTTAATTGCCTTTACTAATTGAGGTAGAATTTCGCGAGACTTCTCAACTCTAAATGTCACGAATATTTACTTAGATTTTTAAGCAATTACTAAAAACAAATTTTTTTAATTTTTATTTGAAAAACATTAAATAACAAAAATATATAAAAAATATGTCAAAAATATTTATTTTGGTACCAAAATCGAATAAAAAAGAGAATCAAGTCAAAAAACTATAATAAAAAAAACGTTTCAAAAATATAAGGTCGGCTTCAGGAGCGGATCCAGCATTTTTTGATGTGTGTGGTAGCTAACTTCTACACATGGAACAAGATCCAAACATTTACATGTTTATACTTATGTCAAATAAGGATCCTCTGCAAAAAATTGTGATGATTGGAGTCAGTTTTTAGGAGAGCTTTTCTCTGCTCTCGCACACATTTACTTCTGCCAAAGGTTGATATATATATACATATATATATACACACACACCATATTGTCATTAATGGCCTATACAGGCCTCTGTAGAAGTAAATAAGTGCGAGAGCTTTCGCTCTTACACTTATTTACTTCTGCCGAGAGAAAAGCTCTCCTAAAAATAACGCGGTGAGCCATGCGAGTAGCTCCTCTAAAGAGCTGCTTTTGTGTGTGTGTGTGTGTGTGTGTGTGTGTGTGTGTGTGTGTGTGTGTGTGTGTGTGTGTGTGTGTGTGTGTGTCTATATACACACACACAATATAAGTTAATTGAGCTGTCCCTAAAACACATTATTTAAGTTTGCAATTTTGAACTAACTTTACTGACCACAATATATATATATATATATATATATATATATATATATATATATATATATATATATATATATATATATATATATATATATATATATATATAAAATATATATATATATATATATATATATATATATATATATATATATATATATATATATATATATATATATATATATATATATATATATATATATATATATATATATAAATATAGCACAAATCATTACCAATAAGCTAATGATAGCCAATTATATACTTTCATTGACCCAGGAAAAGATAACATTAACAAAATCACTGAATGATCTAATGCAGTCTCAAAATAGTTTCTAGAAAATGGACTTCTGCTTAACTCAAGTAAAACAGAAGCTATCTTATTTAGAGCTAGGAAACAAACTAGAAAATTAAAAAATGATTCTAAAATTTCATTCTCTGGAACAACACTAACTACAGTAAATTCGGTGAGAATCCTAGGTGTCACCCTAAATTCAACATTCTCCTTAGGCCAACATATAAACAACACTTTTTAATCCTGCAACTACAATATTTGTGCTCTTCGCCACATATGTCAATGTCTCACCAAAGAAGCCGCTAAGACAATTGTTTGTGAAACTCTCAAAATCAGAAAAAATGAAGTCGGCAATAAATTGCCAACCTCAAACTGTTAGAGGTCAGCATCAGGTTGGCAAAAAAAAATTGACACAAAGGGGTTTCCATAAAACATAAAAAGGAGATTGGCGATTTTTTTGCCTACCTCAAACACTTTTAGGTCAGCAGTTAGGTTGGCATTGCCAAATGCCTAAAACCCTAATTCCAAGGGCTGCTTGTGGCATTGTTAAATCTCAAATTGACTATTGTAACAGTCTTTTATTGGGTTCTTAAAAAAAAATCTTAAAAAACTCTAACAAAAAATTATCTGCACTGTGCTGAAGGATGGAAAGGCAGAAACTATTACTGATGGAATTACGACATTTCGAGTTCTTGAGGAATATAATTTATAGAGTGCTGTAAAGATGAAAGTGGCTGACACAACCAGTGTTAACACTGGTAAAAAAAAGGTGTTGTTGTAAGACTTAAACAAATATTTTCAGCGAAGGGGTTTAACGAACTATTGTTTATAACTTGCCAACATCATTTACTTGATAAGATTTTGCGTTTGGTAATGGATGACAAAATCGGAGGAAGCACCAAGTCTCCAAACATTAGGTATACTTTTGTACCTTAGTTGATGAACAGAGAAATTGCAAGCAAATTTGTAAATGTAAAAGAAGTGATTGTCAATAAGTCAGGCAGGAGAGATGACATGAAATTCTAGCATCGTCTGACACTTGTGATCAAATTTTATGAAGAAAAAGGACAGTTTCCACTTGTTAACTTTCAAAAATTCCTAATATTAGTAATGCACATTGTAATTCAAGAGCTGTCCTTGCTATTCTTGCTTTTGTTCTCATACCTAAAACAAGGCCAACATTACAGAAAATCTGAAGATTTGTTTCATAACTGGAAAAAGTATTCGCTTGCCAATAAATTTTACGAGGCAGACTACAGTAACTTGTCACAAGTACTGAAACCTTACAAGTAGGGGTTACTGGTATTGGAGAAAAACTGAAACAGGAACCATCAGCACTAAAGATACCACGAAGCAACCAGTGTGCGGAACGTGCAATAAAAGTACATCACTGTCTATTACTTAAAATAAATCTAGACAGCAATTGTCAGTCAAGACAATTTACCAATGTATATTATTCAAAAATATAGACAGTACAAAGCATATGCTATGCTCTAGTAACTGTAATAGTTAGTGTCTGGACATGCGCTAATTATTAAATAATGTACTTTTGTTGAGGAATGTAATATTGTTAAGTTATAACACACAATTTGATAATTTGATTTGGGGGTGAAATTTTTTCAAAAGCTATTGAAATAACAATGTTTCTTTGGTTTTGAGTAATTATTTACCAAACGTTTACATTATGTTTTTACGCCTTGTCTAAAAGAGAAAGGGCATTGGAAGATCCGCCCCAGATATGGCAACAGTATTCCATACAAGGGTGGATTTGAGATTTATAGAGATAAAGAATAGAATCTGAAGTAAGAAAGTGTTGAGCACAATAAAAAAGATGCAACCTTAGCAGATGCTAATTTTGCAACCGATTTGATATATGGTTTCCAAGAAAGGCTGAACAAACATGAGTTTTATCTTAAAACTCACCAGCTAATGTGAGCCCTATGCTGTAGCAGAAGTGAGATCCTTTTCAAGCTCAAATGCCCCCTCCAAGCAATCAGAGAGTGTTGGCTTCTTATCAAGACGAGAATAAATGGTAGTATATCATCAGCGAACAATGCCACCTCAGATGTGAAAATATCTGGAAGATCGTTATTGTAATTTATAAAGAGTATAGGACCAAGAATAGAACCTTAAGAAACCCCTGAAGTTACAGAAAATGTAGAAGAGTGCTGTCTATCAAGACAACTTTTATACTATGATTGGAAAGGAAGGATTTAATAATCTTAAAGATGTTACCTGATACTCCATAAGTAAAAAGCTTATTGAGAAGAAAAAAATTTATCAAAAGCTTTATAAAACTTTATTAAACTTTATCAAAAGCTTTATAAAAGTCAAGAGCGATAGCTTTAACCTCTCCACCTCTATCTAATGCACGATAAAACCTATCAGTTATTACTGTTAGTAAATCAGCTGTAGAACAAGAAGTTTGAAATCTATACTGATAATCAGAAAATAAGTTATTAGATTCAAGATTCAAGATTAAGGGTTTGTTAATTAAGGATTCGAAAACCTTGCTTATGATAGGAAGAAGACTAAAGAGATTGGATAAATAGAGAGGGCTTGGTCAATTTGATCAGAAACATCAAAAAGAGTGCAGTCTTGAGACGAAGGAGAGCAATATAGAACAAAGAGAAAGGCAATAAAGTGAAGTGGTGCTATACGAAAGCACATAAAAGAATAGTCTGTGGATTCAAACCTAGTTTTCTGTCAAATGGGTGAATTCTTACGAATGTAGATGCCCAGGCCAAGTATGTGACGGTTGGAGTCTTTAAAAATTAAAGAAAGATAACAATCAACACTAAGATCACAAGATGAGACAGTCGAACTCAAATTAGTCTCACAAAGAGCAAGTAAGTCTGGTGAACTTTGCAAGAGATAAAACTCAATAAAGAAAAGAACTACTTCGAAGACCACGAATATTAGTGAATGATAGGTTTAGAGAACTTGGTGATGACAATATTTTTTTGTGTTTTATAGTTTTTGGTACTTTAGTCGTTTTTAAATTTGTTAAAGAACTTGACTCAAAGTATAGACAATACTCGGTACACTATTTAATAGTCCAAGCAATTGCCTCATTACTATTATAAAACTTAAGCAAAGGGCTCTAAACGTGGCCTTGACAATGCACAGCAAAAATACGAACGGGGACACCCTCCATGCAAAACATGGCACTGTTAGCACTCTGATATTTTACAGCTGTTGATAGAATCAACCTCTCTGACAGTTACCACAGAGTTCGAGAGACCTGACTACCAGCCTGCCTCAGAACCATAAAACTAAGTTTTAAAGCTATACCCTCATTAGGAGATAATAAGATCAGTTGCCTAGTCATAAAAACAGAGACACAAAACAAAACCCATGCATTGAGTCAAGAAGATCCAGCATCCAACATCCTAAACTGGAAATAATGTATTATAAATACATCTCCAACAGCCTGATAAATGAAGAAGAGGTGTGAAGCTGGTCAACAGATAGAATCTATTTACCCCTTAAGTCTTTGCCTAGGAGGCCTTCTACAAGACATCAGCTAGATGCGTTAACATCTGCCCAAGATTAGTTTTTTTATTGAGACACTATCTCTAGCCTTTACTCAATCATGAATATATATATAAACAACCACGAGGGCTGTATATATATATATATATATATATATATATATATATATATATATATATATATATATATATATATATATATATATTTAATATATATATATTTTATTTTAAGTTATATATATATATATATAACTTGAAATAAAATTGTCATCCCATTCTCCAAATAAAGTTTGGCTAATTAAAGTTTAATTATAATTCTAAAAATTATTGAAAATTAATTACTATTAAAAATTATAATTTATTATTTAAAACTTGAAATAAAATTGTAGTTATGCGCTTGCATAACTGCAAAAATGTCTCTTGGAAAAAAACTTTTTGAGAATTGGGATTTTTCGAAAATCCCTAAAATTGCTTGGAAAAAAAATTCATTTTTCAAAATTTGCAAATATTTTTTTGCAATGCGTTCCAACAGCAAATATTATTTTAAGAAATTAACAAGAAATAAACTACAATTTAAAAAATTACAAATTTGTTTGGTTTAACACCCGCAAATGCCATTTCTTTAAAAGTTTTTCCTTTTTTGGCTGAAAAGATAAATAAGGTAAATAAATGCTTTTTGATTATAACAAACTGGTTTTAGAAATTTATTTAATAATGAAAATAGATTTCTTTACTTTACTGGTTGCTTATACTTAAAACGCTTAAAACATAAATTAAATACCTTTAATAACAAGAATGTTATTTTGTATCACAACAAATTGGTAATAGAAATTTAAAAAACGGGAAAACTAAATTCACTGCTTGCTTGAATTTAAAACATAAAAGCAAATTTAAATGTTTCAATGAACTATAGTCATATTAATATTTTATGACTATACATAAAAAAATAATTATTGGTATTCTTTGTTGCCACGACAGCATGCAATCGCTTGCAATCTTTTATAATTCTTTTGTAATTAAATGACATTTGCTGTTGTTTTTGCTGAGACTTTGTAATTGTAACTTTATTTCGCTATGCGATTTATGTATAAAGAAAGTTAATATTAATTATAAAATTGAACTTGCAATAAATGTGAAACATGAAATTAACGAGTTTGTGTTTACTGTTTTCAAAACCTTTTTTATTTTTTTATTTTTAAAACATTTCTTTTGATGACACTTTTTATTACATGATGTAAGGGTTCGTTCGTAAAGGACGTCAAATAGAATTTAGATAATAATTAAAAGTAGAAGATTGTTATATTACTTTAAAAATTGCCCATTAATTTCCACCTGTGAAAAAAAAAATTACATTTAAAAGAATACTCTTAGCATGAAAGAGGCAACAATAGATAAAGAATATATAAAAGTAAATCAAATATATTATTTAAAATAATAATTAATTAATACAAAATATATAATTCTAAATATATCTTTGGAAATCGGAGCTTAAGCTTTTTGTTTTTTTTGCTTTTTTTTGTTAATTCAACTCCCCAAGACCCAGAAGGCCACTACAAATGAGGAGGCTACTTAACTCTTGTTATAAACCTCTCTCAACTCTATAACTCCGAAACACAAAACTTGACAAACAAAGCTGCTGCGCGGAGAAACAAGTTGAGCCCGGTACTACTAAGGACGTGGTGAGGATCAAACTCAGAACCTCTCACTTAAGAAGCAAACGGTCGACCACTACACTACTACCGCAAACTTGCCTTGTCATTGCAAAACCACGTTTAGTTTTGTGTTGATTTTATATTCATCTTCAATAAATGTTACAGACTGTATTTTGTTTTATTTTTGGCGTTTTCCAATCAATGTATACAGAGCTAAAGTGGAGTAGAAGAAGAAAGAATATAAGAAAAGACCCCACATATTACACATTTTAATCTCACGGGAGGGGGTGGTATATTTGGGAAATTTTTAAACAAATTCCCAATTTCATCAAAAGCTGTATCAAATTTATTCCTAGTTAACACCCTGATATATATATATATATATATATATATATATATATATATATATATATATATATATATATATATATATATATATATATATATATATATATATATATATATATTTAGAATGAGGGCAAATGAGACATAATATATTTATATTTATAAAATAAAATAAAAAATAAGTAAATTAATTATGAAAAATTGTAAAAATTAAAACAAAATAAGAAAATTACAAAAAAATTCTGAAAATTAAAAGAAAATGAAAATAATTTTAAAAAATTATGAAAATAAAACAAAATAAGAAAATTATGAATGTTTTTTAAACAATGAAAAATAATTCTATATTAAAAATATATATTATTTTTATGAATAATTTATATTAATTTATAAAAAGCTTTTTTTAGCAACAAAAATAACTTAGAGAATGAATATGACTTGTAAATAATGTTTTTTTGTTTAATAAAATACCAAACAATCGCAACCAAATTCATTTTACTTAAAACAATATTAAGTATTTTTAAAAAATTTGTAAAAAATGTTTTGAATATTAAATGACGACTCCAAACTGAAAAACTACATAAAAAACAACAATATAAAACTTTAAGAAAACTTAATGTGGGGGAAAATATAACCAATCATTACATAAAAACAAATATGCAATAAACTTTGAAATTATATTTTTAAGTAAGCAATATCAATTCTATAAATTGATAAATGGCCTGCTTTTTTGAACACAATTCTTTTTTTTTTCTCTCCTGTTTTAACAGCTTTTGACTTAAATTTTTCATTTTAATATCATCAATCAAATTAATGTCACAATTATCATAAGTGCTATAAAAAACAAGATAACATACTTTTTATGTTTAAAAAATATTGATCAATATATAAAATATAAAAACAAGATAACTTACTCATTGTTTAAAAAACAAGAAAACATACTCATTGTTTAAAAAATATTGATCAACACATAAAGCAAAATTGCTTTTAATTAAAATAGAAAAGATATTAAAAAAGACCAGAAACTCCTCACTTACTTATGGTCTAAGTTCCATGTGCTAAAAAGAACACGACTGTCCTTGGAAGAGTATGGATTAATAGTATGACTCATTTTGCAGAACTTTTTATTAAAAGCACCCTGACAACTAAACCAACCACGATTGTCACAAAGACGATCTTCTTTTTGTGAAGTTCGATCAAAATAATGAGAAAAATAATCATCTTCATTAAGTTTGCTTTTGAAAAGTGATATAATAAGTTGGCATTCTTTTTGACATTTTAAGGAAAGCTTCTAAAAAATTTTTTTAATAATTGTAAGAAATAACTAATAACTATAGTTGAATCTAACATTATAAATAAACTAACAAAATAAACAAGTCTGTTAGGTAAAATAACATTTCATGTAATAAATATTACTGTTATTAATATTGTTTATTTCAGTTCAGCATAATAAAATTTTGAATATAAGAAAAGACTAGAATTATATGCAACTAGTATGTAAATAAAATCTAAAAAACTATACGCAAAATTATATAGATGTAATAATTGTATATGTAATTATTTACTAGGCAGTTGATTAATTAAACACAACACAACTGCATAGTTAATAAACACATATATACACCTATATAAACCATGCATATGTTAACTTATATAGTGTATTTTTAACAAACAGTAAAATATTTTAAATTTTGAATTCAATTTTTATTGCCTTCATAAAATATATGAGGTGAGAACACTATGAATTAAAAGTAAAAAAAAGATTTTTCATGTAGATGATTGTTTCATTTCTTTAACATTTGTACTCTGCTTTAACAGATTTTAGATGCTAGTCCAACTGTTCTACAGTTCTACTGCAAGATCATCAGATATTATATAAATTTTTTTTTTAAACATCTTTGCTTACAACACGGCTGCAAGCAACCACTAATTAGAGTTGGAAGTTACTGGAAGAGAAAAGATGAAGATTGTAGAGCAAGATAATGATTGACAGACAACTTAAAGGATTGCAAATTATATGAATCAGGAAAGCAAGATGAAGGAAGGGAATTCTAAAGAACTGATGTTTGAGGAAAAAAACTAGAGGAATAAGAGTTTTTGGAGCACTTAGGAACAGTCACAGAAAAAGGATGAGACTTAATTGAATGACAAGTAACACGAGAATGAACTTTAGTAGATGGCGCAAAAGATGCTAGCTCTTTAGAGCAGTGCCCATTATAGTATTTGCAGAAAAGAGAAAGAGAAGCAACATTACAATGATGTGATAATGGTTGGAGGTTGGCAGCAAGAGCAGGTCCAACTTTGTTTACAATACATTTTTGCACTCTAAAACAGAAAGTGTATCATTAGATGATCCGCCCCAGATATAACAACAGTATTCCATACAAGGCCGGATTTGAGATTTATAGAGATAGAGAATAGAATCTGGAGTAAGAAAGTGTTGAGCTCGATAAGGAGATGCGACCTTAGCAGATGCTAATTTTGCAACGGATTTGATATATGGATATATTTATCTTCTACGTCCAGATTTAGCAAGATCATTAGGAAAAATGTCAAACTATAGAAAGAAAAAAAAATCTAATATTTCAAACTATAGGAAGAAAAAAAGGTTTTCTAAAATTAGTAATAAAACTGAATACATATTTATTCAGTTTAATATTACAAGCATTATTCTTTAATTATTAAAAATATTATATAATAATAATAATAATAATAAAATTACAGCAATTATTTTGTATTTATTTACACTTATAAAAACATTGAACACACTGTTTCAAAATTTAGAAAATGAAAAGAGAACTTTTGATTTTCATTTTTTTTAAACATTAAATAGTTGTTACAGATAATTATTTTTAAAAGATGTTACAAATAAAAATAAAAATAAAAAGTTTAGGAGATATTAAGTGACAAATAAAAAGTTCAGGAGATGTTAACTTAACATCCATTTGTTTTATATACTGTGCTGTAGTTATTTCATCAAACATTAAAGTAAAAGCATCTTGACTTATTGATATACTAAAACACAGGCGTTTCTCAAACAAAGGTCCAAGGCCATCTTGAAATATATATGAAGCTTTTTGTCTACTCATAATAAAACCTCAACTTACTATACTATCTGGAAACATTCTTTGAAAAAATAATGATGTATTATCACTGTCAATGTTAAAGCAAGATCATTTTCAGTTACTTTAAACAGTTATACAGCTTCTGCAGCTGAAATTTTGTCATTTATAAAATGCTCTGATTGTACTACTTTCTCTCTCCCAATAGAGTTTTTATTTGAATCTACATACAAATGACAAGCTGTTTTTGAAAATCCAATATAAGAAACTAATTCATGCTTAGATAATGTAATTTTAATTTGATTGTTTTCAAGCCTTTCCAGCCAAACCTCATTCCATTTAATCATTATGGCTCTGACCTATCTATTGATTAATATGTTAAAAATTAAAAATAGATATATAGTAACTTTTATTTTATTCAAAATTTAGTTCTCAATTCAGTTTATCAACCAATAAAAGTAATAAAAACAATTTAACAATTCAAAAAATTACAATATATAAATAAAACTTTAAAAAAAAAAAGATTCCAAGAGAAAATTTATTTAAATTATCAAAAATAACTTAAACTACAAAGAATAAACTTGAAGTAAAATATCTAAAACTTGAAGTAAAATATACTCAATCAAAATACCTAAAAAAAATTTCAATTGAAAAAATGAAAAAAACTCACAAAAAAATAAAAATAAATAAATTAATAAAAAAGACCCAGAAAAAAATGACAACTTGACAGTGTTACGTGACAAATAAAAAATTTATGAGATGTTTTGTGACAAATAAAAAGTTTAGGAGATGTTATGTGACAAATAATATAAGTATTTCTCAATTATAAAGATAGAGTGAAAAAAAGTTGACGTTACAACATAATCAACGAGTAAATTTGTTGTTACAACATGATAAACAAGCAAATTTGAAATAAAAGATAAAAACTCCATAATATATACTCCATAATTTATTTGGGCTAATATGTTTAACCTGTTTATTATTAACTTTTTAAACCAAGAATAACTTTTTGACAAATTGATCAAAAGCTAAAGTGTTGCAACATAATTAGGGTTATATAGTTATGTTTATTTATTCTTACTTGATTAAATATACAAAATATTGATATTAATTGTTCTAGAGATCACCGAAAATTTATTTGAACAAAGGCACTGAACCAACTTGGCTAAACCATGTCATGATGTTTTTATTTACTTTTTCAGGTGATTTGTTTATTAGAAGTAAATTTTTTATTATCAACAGAATGGTAAATAGTTAAAATCTTATTAAAATAAAGACATATTAAGCTGATGAAAAACGAGAAAGAATGACAACAACCTAAATTCAGATTTATTTGGAAACTTATTAGAAGATAAAAAGAATTTATGTTTTATGAAAAAGATGAGAAAACTATTGAAGAGCACTTCTCATACCAGAAAATTAGAGTAACAGTACTTCAATATAGGAGTGCATATCATAGACTCTCATCATCAGAGAAAATTGAAGTAAAAAGTCCTCCATTTATTCATGATAATAAAAAATCAATTGTAATAATAATTTATTGAATAAAACTTATTTTTAGGTCAGCACACCGTAAACAAAAGTTTTGATGTCTGATTTTGTATTCATTCAACAACAACAACAACAACAAAAAAACCTAATTTAATACAATGATAGTAAAATGAAAATTTTGCTTTGGAATTAAAACATAAACAAAAACTAACTGTGGAACAAGTTGTAATAGAATTGTAGAACAAATGGTTTTAGAAGTATGAAACAAGTAATGTTATCAGAGTCATAGATGTATAAATACAGACATCAGTTGCAAACATTTAATGGTAAAACATAAAGACCTAAAAATAAATGGCAATAGAACTGTAAAGTATTTATGCATTGCAGAACTGGTTTATCGGTAAAAAGTCAACTTTTGTACAGGTAATTTCACCAGAAAATTGCAATAATTTACCATTAATTTGTTCGTTTTTGTACAGATTATCTCAATTACTATTTATAATATTTTCAAGTTATTCTGCTATTTAGAAAACATAAAATATCTCAATTGAGTTTTAAATAAACTATACTTGAAATTTTGTAATTGAAAGTTAAAGAAAATTGAAATAGGATATTTAAATTGGGTTCTGAGTAAGGTGGACATAAAACACTGTAATTAGAAGTTGATTAGACTGAACATTAAATAATTTAATTAAAAGTTAACCAAATTTACTAGGGCTTTAACAATAAAGGTGTAGAAATATAGCAAAGATGATTTTATTAACTTAGTTAATAAACTTAACTTTGTTAATAAAATTAACAAAGCAAAAGTTAAATGGGGTTAAATGCAATGTTAGTGAAATAGTGTTTTCTTTTTGACTTAAAATACTTTGATGGTAGACAGCAAAGTATCATACAAACATTTTAATATGTTAAAATCACCTAAACTACACCAAGAAGTACATTCAAATAGTTCTTGATTATTTGATAACCATTTGTCCAACAAGTTTTGAACCTGAAAGAGTATTTTCAGGAATTATGTTATTGTACACTAAAATTAGATCTTGATTAGGAAGATAGGAAATTCAATAATTTTAGTTTTTTAAGAAGTTATTTAAAAAAAAGGAATTTAATAAAAATGGCACTGTATTGCGACACCTGTATTATTTTATTTATATTAAAAAATCTTCTGGTAATTAACTGTTATACCGATATTTAAATTTTCATTTACTAAATAAATGTTTACCAAAAAAAAAATTATTCGTAAATAAAATATCAGTAAAATTACAAACCCTATAAATGTTAATAGAACATTAAAATAATGGGTAACTGTGTAAAATAGCAATATAACATTGAAACAAGTGTTAACTTAAAACATACAGATTTCTCAATAAATTCTTTACTCTTCCATAAATATCCTCTTATCCTTCCTTTCATTGATTCTTTCATGACTTTACTTTTTGACTGAATTGACGGGGCAATACCTTCAAACCACTCTGGATCTTCATCCTTGTGTTCTGCATCAATATTTGAATTAACAGTATTGACATACTCTAACAAAAGAGCTAACTCAGGTGAATGAGGTTCGCATAATAAGCTGTTGATTTTTTTATAAGCTTCTTGATCAGGGGTACTATACTTTAAAAGCTTATCGCTAGCTAGTTTCAAATAAGTTAAACCTAAAAAATATGTATATATAGATGTAAGTTTTTTCTTTTATGGCTGTTTTTGCTTCGCAAAAAAACAACAACAAGGAGTTTCATTTTTACTTTTATTTTAACAAATTACTGTTAAAAGATTTTCCTTATCGTTTCAATGTAAAAATTACACCAACTTCAGTTATCTGAAAATATTTAAACACAAAACTCATGGATAAATGAAACTTATCATTTCTAAAATAAATAATCAAATTTTAATATTGTTGTTGATGTAATGTTAGTTTTTGGTTTAACAATATAATTATATTTTAAAATAATTATATTATATATATAATTAAAATAATTATATTATATATATAATTAAAGTAATTAAATTATATTATAAACATATTTCGATTTTTATTTTTACTATTCTGATTCACTCCCAATATATTGTTAAACCTAAATATGTTAATGTTAAACCATTTTATTATTAAAAGTGTTTCTAAAAGAAAGCTAACATGTAGAACTATAAAAATACATTATTCTCCACTAAAAAAAGTGGCCTTGGGCGATAAAACAACTGATAATCAAAGTGCTAAAATACTGACGATTGCAAAAAATGGTAATGTTATATACAAAAAAATATATTGAAAGATAAATAATTACATTTGACTAGCTTTCTTTTTGTTAACAACATCGTTATTAATACAGATGAAATAATAAAATGTTATTAATTCAGATAACCCATTATTTTTTATGATAATATAAATTGTTATCATAAAAAAGAATGGGTTATCTGTATTAATAACATTTTTTTTTCATATTTTATAATCTACAAAAAGTCAATATTGCTATAATTTACAAGATGTTATTTGAAAGTTTTTTTTAAAAGACTGTCCGGTTTATTGCTCTCGCTTTGGAAATGGCTTTGCATTTTGCAATTTTAACATATATTTACTTAAGTTATTTTGTAAAAAAATATTTAGAAATGTAAAAAAAAAATTTAAAGAAAGCTAACAAAATAATTTTAACAACAACGTATTTATTACGTATTTATTACGTATTTATAACAGTTCAAAATTAATTTCCAAACTAACAATAGATGGTAAATTGAAATATCAATGAAAAATCCTAATATTAAGTTTAAAGGTGAAGAAGATTAAACTAGTTTAACTTTATTTGAAGTGCCTAAAATAAGAGAGCTTGCATATCAGTATGCTAAGAGTCTACAAAAAGTAACTCTTTGTTCCTGGCATGCCATTCAATATGCAGGTTTAAAAAGCTCATAAAAAGACATGAAAATGTCCTGTCTATCAGAACGCCCATATAAATCAAATTTTAAACAATTTAGGTATTTTTGTTACAGCTATTCACTAAAGTTTAAACGATTATAGAATTTTAAGATCTAGAGTGGAATGCAAGAAGCGAACTTGTATATTGTTATAATCTTTTATTGTTTTTACTTTTCATCTTCAGGACGGAAAGTTGAAGGCTGTATGAGTCAGAAAAACATGAAGATAGGAGTTCCAATAGGTTGAGGTGTGGACAAAAAAACTTGTAGCATTTATGTGTGTATTTATATTCAAAGAAGCAATTGTTTTATTTTTACTTTTAAAGAAACGCTGAGTTTTTATGATAAGAAACAAAATTTACAGTAAAAGATAGCTAACACTTTATAAACAAAACCACTAAAAAAGTAAGACTGGGTAAATAAAACTTTAATTAGCTTTAACTTTTCAAAGATTATACCAAATTTTGTCACCAGGGGCTACCGTCAAAGTTATTGAATTCAGCTTTAATGTTGCATTTCAATATATTGTTCCCATTGTATATTGTTAAACCAAAAACTTATAAAACTAAGTAAAAAGCTAACATTACATCAACAACAATATTAAAACTTGATTATTTATTGGTATCATCATTTTTTCCATAATTTTGCTTCGCAAAAAAAAAAAACAAGGAGTTTTATTTTTACTGTCATTTTAACAAATTACTGTTAAAAGATAAAAGATTTTCCTTATTTTAAAAACTACAATAATTTGAAAATTTTGTTTCAGATGATATTTACTTATTTTTATCTTTTCTATTTAGCGTAACATTTGTAACAATTTTTTAAAAAATTAAAAAATTTCTGCGATTGTTCTCTAATTTATTTATAAAAAAATTACTTATTTAAAAATGTAAACAAATTTATTTAAATAGACATTTTCTTGAATAACAGAGCAACAATACAGTAACAGAGTTACATATTAATGTTTAATTTTTTAATTTTGTTTAGAAATCTATTATGATATTTTTTTTAAAAATTTTCTTCAAGTTTTTCCTTAACTCATATATTTTTTAATTATGAACGATTGTGTTTAATGGAACTTTAGTGAACCCAGAGCTATAAGTTTATACAGCTAGTTTTTAAGCACTTATGTATTTTTAAGAAGATCTAATGTTATTATAGTATTCATTTAATTACTGCTGCATAGTTTTAATGCTATTCTTTTTTACTTGGTGTCTTTTTTTATTATTATTTTATTTCTGTAATTGTAATTTTTTAGTTTTTATAAAAAAGTTGCTAATGTTAAAGAAGACCACATTTTTACATTAAAATGCCAACAAATGTAAAAGAACACACTTATTCATTTTTTTCATAATATGTGCAAATCTTTTCTTTTTTATGTAATATTAACAGTTTGATTTGGTTTAAAGAGTATTTAAAAAAAAATATATATATATATATATAATAATATTATATAATAAATAATAATAAATATTTTTATATTTATATATAAATATAAAAATATATATATATATATAAATTTTTATTTCAATTCCCCTTCCCAAAGCCATGAAGACAACTACAGTCAAAGAGGCTACTTTAGTTGTGGTTACAACTCTCTCTCAACTCTATAACTCCAAAACATGAACCTTGACGAACAAGTTAAGTAATGATATGCAGTAATTGGGATTGAAAAAATAAAAAATTTATTTGGTTACTAATGTTTTGGAGGAGAGTGTGTGTGTGTGTGTGTGTGTGTGTGTGTGTGTGTGTGTGTGTGTGTGTGTGTGTGTGTGTGTGTGTGTGTGTGTGTGTGTGTGTATGCATGTGTTTATTAGGGTTATGATTTTTTGTGACCCCATGATCTTGAGTCATAAATTGATGAATATTTGTACAAAAGGAATGAAAAAAAAACAATAATTTGATTTTCTTGTCAAAAAAGGTCACTCACAAACAGAAAATTCAAGTTTGCTATATATGCTAGAGAAGGTGTTTACCAAGTTTACCATATATGCTAAAGATGGTGTTTACTAAGTTTAAAATATATGCTAGAGATGGTGTTTACCAAGTTTACCATAAATGCTAGAGATACTAGAGATAGTGTCTACCAAGTTTAACACTTATGCTAGAGATGGTGTCTTGAAAAAAATACTCACCTTGGGGAGACATTAACTGCACCCAGCTACTGTCTTGTAGAAGACCTCCTAGGCAATGACATAAGGGGATAAAAGATTCTATTTGTTGACCAGCTTCACGCTCCTTCTTCATTTATTAGGCAGGTGTAGATATATTTATAATACATTATTTCCAGTTTAGGATGTTGAATTCTGGATCTTTTTGTCTCATTGCATGGATTTTGCTTGAGTTCCTGTTTTTATGACTAGGCAACTCATTTTATTAACTCCTAATGAGGGTACAGCTCCAAAACTAAGTTTTAAGGTTCTGAGGCCAGCTGATAGTCAGGTTTCCTGAACTCTGAGGTAGCTCTCAGAGAGGCTGATTCCATCAACAGCTGTAAAATATCAGAGTACTAACAGTGCCATGTTTCGCATGGATAATGTCCCTGTTCTTACTTTTAGTGCGCATTGTTGAGGCCACATTTGGAGCACTTTGTTATGGCTTAGGGTTTATTATTAGTAATGAGGCAATTGCTTGAATAATTAGCTAAAGTACCAGCCAACCTTGTTTCAATGTTATACGGTAAGACCTTTGTATCAAACTTTTTTTGCCACCTAATTTTTTCTAATCCCAAGGGTTGGTGTACTGAGTACTATTTGTGCTCTAAGTCAACTTCTTTAACCAATTTAAAATGATTAAAGTACCAAAAGCTATAAAACACAAAAAAATATTCACAAAGATTTAATAATCTTCTGATATTATTTCTGATTCAGATATTTTCTGATCAAATTGATTAAGGCCTTTCTCTTTATCCTTGAGCCAATATCGCTGTTGTTAGTGACTTTAATGCTCATCACACTAAATGGCTTGGTTCTAGTGTTAGTGACTCATATGGTGTTAAGGCCCCCAATCATTGTACTTCTTACAACTACCTTAAAGCTTTTAAATTCTGGAATAGAATCTGTTATTCCCTCTCGACCTGCTCTTGCAGCCAATATTTAACCATTGTCACATCATTGTAATGTTGCTTCTCTTTCTCTTTTCTATAAATACTATAATAGGTGCTGCTCTAAAGAGCTAGCACTTCTTGTGCCATCTACTAAAATTCATTCTCGTTTTACTCATCATTCAATCAAGTCTCATTGTTTTACTGTGACCGTTTCTAAGTGCTCAAAAAATTCCTTTTCGTCTAGTTTTTTTCCCTGAACATCAGTTCTTTGGAATTCACTCCGGTCATCTTGTTTTCCTGATTTATATAATTTGCAGTCTTTCAAGTCATCTGTTAACCATTATCTTGCTTTATAAACTTTATCTTGTTTCTTCCAGTAACTTCCAACTCTGATAGTGGTTGCTTGCTTCCTTGCTTCTCTCACCACTCGCAGAATCCTATCAAGCACTGTTGGCAAGAAATAAACAACGGTTTGTTTCTTCAAACCCTTTTATTCAAAATATTTACTTCTTAAGTCTTAAAACGACTCAACTTAAGTCTTAAAGCAACACCATTTTTTTTAAATCAGTATTAACACTAGTTGTGTCAGCCACTATCATCTTCACAGCACTCCATAAATCATATTCTTCAAGAATTGTTGAAACTCTATCAGTAAAAGTTTCTGTCTTTCAAGCACAGTGCAGCTAATTTTACTTTCGTTCTTTTCTTTTTCAATACTACAACCTGATATTCGTTTTCATTAAGGCGCTTTCTATCAAAACAAAAAGACTGTTCAGTATTTAAATTTTTCATCATCTCTTTCTTCAGTTTAGATGCTTCCTTAAATACTCACTTATAAACTCTAGCTAGACTAGGTGTTGGAATGTTAACACTTTTAAGTGCCAATTGTTTGAAAATTTTGGAAGCTTTTCTAGTGGATATTAATTTTGATGTCTCTAAGTTTACTGCAACTTTACTCTTGTTATGTTTTCTTTTTGGTAAGTACATCCTCATAATCATCATTTTCATTTTCACTTTTATAACTTCAGACTTATCCAACTTCTTATCACTATCGCTAGATGAGAGATCATATGATACTGATGTATATGGTTTGTCTGGTAACTTTCTTCTCTTCAAAGGATGAATTGTTTCCTTGATTGCTTCTCTATAGGTGGCATAACCAACTTTTCCTTGACTTTCTACTCGACAGCCATACTCTGTTAGCTTTTGTGATATCATAGGTTTATCTAATGTGCCATTTTCCTTGTTTAATGCATTCATTGTAAATTTTTAACTCCCGTGAAAGTTTTGCTTGTATTATTTGATGAGACATATGCAGAAAACTTTATTATTCCTTAAACTTTGAACTTCTTTGGAAAATCTTCATCTATTAGACTGCCGCAGATGTATTTTTAATATGTTTCCAGTTTAGGATGTTGAATGCTGGATCTTTTTGACACAATGCATGGGTTTTGCTTGTGTCTCTGTTTTTATGACTAGACAACTCATTCTATTACCTCCTAAAAAGGATACAGCTCTAAAACTCAGTTTTATGGTTCTGAGGCCGGCTAATAGTCTGGTTTCTCGAACTCTGTAGTAGCTCTCAGAGAGGCTGATTCCATCAACAGCTGAAAAACATCAAAGTATTGAAAGTGCAATATTGAATATGGAGGGTGTCCCTGTTTGTATTTTGGATGTGCATTGTCAAGGCCACATTTGGAGCCCTTTGTTACACCTTAGGGTTTATTAATAGTAATGAGGCAATTGCTTGGGCTATTAAACAGTGTACTAAGAACTATCTATGCTTTGAGTCAAGTTCTATAACAAACTTAAAAATGACTAAAGTACCAAAAGCAATAAAACACAAAAAACCATTCTCATCACCAAGTTCTCTAAACTTATTATTCACTAATATTCGTGGTCTTCGAAGTAACTTTTCTTCTGTTGAGTCTCACCTCTTGCAAAGTTTACCAGACCTACTTGCTCTTTATGAGACTAATTTGAGTTAAGCTGTCTCATTTTGTGATCTTAGTGTTGATGGTTATCTTCCTCTAATTCATAAAGACTCCAATAGTCACCTGCTTGGCCTGGGAATTTACTTTCCTAAGAACTCACCCATTTGTCGAGAAACTAAGTTTAAATCCACAGACTATTCTTTTATGTGCTTTTGTTTAGCACCACTTCACTCTATTGCCTTTCTCTTTGTTCTATATCGCTCTCTTTTACCTCAAGACTGCACTTTTTTTGATGTTATTTCTTAACATATTGATTAAGCCCTCTCTCTTATCCATCAGCTAATAATGTTGTTGTTGGTGACTTAATTGCTTATCACAGAATGGCTTGACTCTAGTGTCAGTGACTCTGCAGGCATTAAAGCCCACAAGTTTTATCTTTTTCAATCCCTAACTCAAATAGTCAACTTTCCAATTCGCTTTCCAGACAACCCGAATAATTTACTTTCTCAACTCAACTTATGTCTTGTTTCTGATCCTAGCCAGTGCTCAGTTTCTCCACATTTACCCTTAGGTACTTCTGATTACAGTTTGATCTCTCTAAAACTATCATCTCATTCTTCTTCATCATCTGAATCCCCCTATCATTGTACCTCTTACAACTACCTTAAAGCTGACTAGGGCTCTTTCCATGATTTTCTTCATGATGGCCATTGGGTAGAAATCTTTCACCTTCCTGTTGACAAATGTTCTTCTTACATATCTTCTTGCGTTCAGGCTGGCATGGAATCTTATATTCCCTCTCAACAATTCCAGGTCAAGCCTCACTCTTCTCCATGGTTTTCCTCACATTGTGTTGCTGCAATTTCCAATCGAAACTGTTACTTCCATATCTATCAGCAAAACAATTCTCCAGAAAACAGGCGTCTGTTTACTATTGCTAGAATCAATTATAAAAAACGCCAAAGCTAGCCATTCTTAGGTCATAAAATCTTGTATTTCATCACAAAATTAGGCTCTCGTGACTTCTGGAGAATCTTTAATAGTATCTATAATAATGGCAAATCTGTTATTCCACCTGTTATTCTTGTATGGTTCAGACTTTGTCACCTCACCCAAAGACAAAGCTGAATTGTTTGCTAAGAACTTTTTATCAATACCATCTCTTGATTCCACTAGTTGCATTCTACCTGATATAGCCGTCAAACAGGTTGATCCATTGCTTGACATTCATATCACTTCAGCTTCTGTATCAAAAGTGATTTCCTACTTAGACTCATCTACAGCTTGTGGTCCAGACAACATACCTATTATAGTCTTGCAAAAGTGTTCTCCAGAGCTGTCGTCTACACTTTCAAAACTATTTAACAAGTACTTATCAGAACTTATTTTCTAGCCTGCTGGAAAGCGGCATCTGCTTTCCCCATTTTCAAAAATTCTGAAGAGCAATCTAACTATCATCCTATCAGTTTTCTTCCTATCATAAGCAAGGTTTTTGAACCTTTAATTAACAAACACTTAATCTCTCATCTTGAATCTAATAACTTACTTTCTGATCATCAATATAGGTTTCGATCTTCTCGTTCTACAGCTGATTTGCTAACAGTAATAACCAATAGGTTTTATAATGCATTACAAAAAGGCGGAGGGGTTACGGCCATTGCTCTTGACATTTCTAAAGCTTTTGATAAAGTTTGACATGCTGTTCTGCTCCATAAGCTTTCTTCTTATGGTGTATCTGGTAACATCTTTAAGATTATTACACCCTTCCTTTCCAATCATAGTATAAAAGTTGTCCTCGATGGACAGCACTCTTCTTCTTATTCTGTAACTTTAGGGGTTGCTCAAGGTTCAATCCTTAGTCCTATACTCTTTTTAATTTACATTAACAATCTTTCAGATATTCTCACATTTAAGGCGGCATTGTTCAATGATGATACTACCATTTATTCTTGTCATGATAAGGAGCCAACACTTTCTGATTGCTTGGAGGGGGTATTTGAGCATGAAAAGAATCTCACTTCTGCTACAGCATGGGGCTCACATTGGCTGGTAAACTTTAACTTAGATAAAACTCAATTTTTTTCAGCCAATCATTATCGCAATAAGTTAGATCTTCTTATATTTATGAACGGTAATGTACTCGATGAGTCATCTACCCTTCATCTTCTAGGATTAACTCTTACTTCAGATCTATCTTGGAAACCATATATCAAATCAATTGGAAAACTAGCATCTGCTAAGGATGCATCTCTTCATCATGCTTGACATATTCTTACTCCGAATTCCATTCTTTATATCTATCTTAAACCTGTCCTTGTATGGAACACTGTTGCCATATCTGGGGCAGATCTTCTAATGATGCCCTTTCTCTTTTAGACAAAGTGCAAAAACGCATTGTAAACATAGTTGGACCTGCTCTTGTAGCCAACCTCCAACCATTATCAAATTGTCGTAATGTTGCTTCTCTTTCTCTTTTTTACAAATATGATAATGAACACTGCTCTAAAGAGCTAGCGTCTCTTGTGCCAACTACTAAAACTCATTCTCATGTTACTCGTCTCATCCTTTTTCTGTGATCCTTCCTAAGTGCTCCAAAAACTCTTATTCGTCTAGTTTTTTCCTCGAAAATCAGTTCTTTGGAATTTGCTTCCTTTATCTTGCTTTCCTGATTCATATAATCTGCAATCCTTTAAGTCATCTGTCATTCATTATCTTGTTCTACAATCTTCATCTTTCCTCTTCCAGTAACTTCCAACTATAATAGTGGTTGCTTGCAGCCTTGTTGGATGCCATGATGTTAAAAAAAAAAATGTTCAGTTCTTTCTTTTCCTCCTTTATTTTAGCTCAAAAAAACTGGTATTACCAACTTTTATTTTAAGTGGATTTCTGCATTTTTCTTTGAGTCAGAATTCTTGCTAAGTCACAACGCTCCTTCATTTATGCAACTGTTTAAATTTTATCAGAGTTTTGGCCCAAATGTTCTTGTTTAAATCACAGTGCTAAAACTTTTCTTGGGCAACATTGTCTATAAAATTATATTAGTTAAAGATAAAAATCAAAAGTCAATAAATATACTGATTGCTTTCAATGTTAAATGCAATTTATGTAAACTATGCAGCAGTATTAATAATATAGCTAAAAGGTAGCAATATTATAATTGTATTCTATGATGACATCTATCTCAGTGTTTTTTCATTGTTTTTAGGTAAAAATTTATTGATTTATGATACAGTAAATATTTATTTATTTAAAAAAAAGCTTGAAATTTTATGCCTAATATATATATATATATATATATATATATATATATATATATATATATATATATATATATATATATATATATATATATATATATATTTATAAATTTTTAAAGAAGCAGGTATTTAGAAATTTTTAAACCTTTTAATTGCTTTTCATTAGTAACTTAAATTCTTTTTTCAAAAGTACATCAATCTAATAAGAAAAAGCATAATTAGATAGGTCATTCCACAAAAACACATGTTTTTTAAAAATATATTTTCAATGATATTTTTTTCAAATAATTAAAAAAAAAAAAATTGTTTTTAAATTTTCTAATTACACTTCTTTTGAGACCAAGGTTGAAATAAGCTATTCATTTTCAAAATATAATTTTTTTTTTTTTCAAAAATAAGAGTGCTTGATACACCCTAATATATATAAACGTATCTGATGACATTATAGTGAAACAGCTATCTGCAGACGTGTTAGTACATTTATCAACTATGGGTTATGGTTATAAAGGACATTTGTATATAACAAAAAAAAAATCATTTTTTATTATATAAATGCAAAAGTTTTTGTAAAAAACATTACATCCATCCCATTCTTCATTGTCTGCCAAAAAAACCAACACTGTTTGACTTGGTAAACATCTGAAATACTTTTCATCTCTTACTTCAGTTCCATCATTCTCTAAAACTATTTTAGAAACATTTTTTAAGTTTAGCTTGACTTTTCCATTATCTCGTAGCTCTTTTAAACTAGAGGCAGTTATGCCTACTCTCCCTTTACCACTGCCATTTTGAATTTTGAAGGGTTTACTTGTGACCATACCAAGCATGCGTTTAATAAATTCCATACAATGTTCATCTCCAAATAATTAAAAACTTTTCATGTCTTTATCATTATTAGTATAGTTTTTTCCTACATGTTACAAAGAATTATTGACTATAACTATTTTTAAATACATGTTACAATCAATTAATAATAAAAATCATTCACAGAATCATTACAGTGTCGAGCAGCTGCTTTAATAAACTTCTTTAAGTAAGACTACCAACTAACATTTTATGACATAATAAATTTAAATACTATATAATTATTGAATATATATCATTATCATAACTATTGAAATTATAAAAAATACTTTTAAAAATATCAAAAACATATTAACAAATTGCAACTTAAAATAATATTAATATTACTTTAGTAATTTGTAGTAATTAATATATAATAATAGTGTTTAAGTAATTAAATATTAGTTAATAAATAGTAATTAATATAAATAATAGTGTTTGGAATAGTTAATAATATTAACTATACCAAACACTAATATTTTTTAATTACTACAAATTACTAATATTAACATTTATATTCTATTTAATAGAATATAAATGTTAATAGACATTTATACTAGTTACGAAATAAAATATGAATTTATAACTACATGATGTAGTTATAGTTAGATTTTAAGTACATGTAGTACATTGAAAACGTAGTTGTAAATATTCCGGAACTACTTAAAATGTAGTCGTAATTGCAACAGTGTACCTAGCATATAAATATTTCAAATAAACTTATTATCAAATAAATCAACCTAATTTTAAGAAATCAAGTAGGTAACATTGGTTACAAGTTTCCATACCGTAAAGTTAGGTAGCGTCTTAAAGTCCGCATAACTTGTAAACAGTCATTCGCAAACACAACAATTACGAGTAAATTCATTTTTAAATGTATCGTAATCGTTTGAAAATGGTTGTTTCACGCGATGCATTACGTCACGAGTTTATCAACAAACAAAAAAAACCCATTAAAACTTGGAGAAATTCACAAACTTTAAAATAATAGTATTTTTTCTATAAACACTTTTTTCAAATAGCAAAAATATAAAAAAATCTATCTTTCCTTGTTAATTAAATATTTACATTAGATGGAATAAAAATGAAAATTAATAAAATATTGCTAATGATTTGGGATCACTTTTCTATTTTTAGCTATTTTTATGGAAACCAGTCGAAGACCAACTAAGAATTGATAACTTATCTTGATGATGATGATGGTTGAAATTTGGAACATCGACGAATGTTTATTCTATCTGATTCCTGACTCATTCTTGTGATTTATATTTTTATTTATATCTGTAAATTTATCTTTTTTAAATGCAAAAAGTCATATTTTTGATGGATGGAAGTTGTTAAAAATTTAATCTTTTATGCAAATGAAAATAAAAAAAATTTATTTTGTGTCTCTGGCTATGTTATCAAAGATGTTTTCAAACTGTGCACGTTTTGCAACAATTTTTTTTAATTTCACGCGTAAATTTGTGTTTACATTTTAAATCTATGACGTAGCCTTAATTGAATCAGTTTTGTTTATTATAGTTATTATTTAAAGGGGCAGATTTGCTCAAAATTTCTTAAGTAAATCCGCCCTTTTAATACTGATTCAATTGCGTTCAGGGTCGGCTGATTTAAATAACATTGATTTAAACAGAGATTTAAATTTAGATCTAAATCAAATGATTTATTTTGGATGACTAATGGTTTAAGTCAAATTTTTCTTTTATGTTTGATTTTGAATAATAATATTTCGAATAGTAGAGATCACGGTGTGATCTCCACTACTGAACAGAAGATAATACTGCAAAAACCTACAAGCCAAATTCAAACTCCAGTAATGGGTACGTATGTCCTCTGAATTTTATAACTATAGGAATGATTTTTGGGTATTGAAGATTGGCATAATCCAACACAGTATTTTTTTTAACTTCATTCAACATTCAACCTTGGTAATGAGGGTGAAGCTGATAAGCCAGAAGATGGGATAGTATCGTTGCCTTTTGTATCTATATTAATCTTTTTATTTTTATTCATTTATTTTTTGAATTTCTTTTGGATAACTTTCTCACTTTTACACAAAAGTTTGTTTTCTAGATTTTTACATTCTTCCGCTACACGCTACATTTTTTATTTGTTACTTTGTGCTTTATAGATTACAAAAGCAATAGATTCTAGGCGAGCGAGTGGTGCTTCTCTATTTAGAGGGTCTTTTGTTTTACCCTTTTCTTTATTTAACGCTATTGGTAGGAGTTTTTCAGCTACGTTCTTTCTTGTAGAGCTACCATAGCCTGATCTCAACATCAACATAAGTTTTTGAATTTCTGTATGATCACCTAATCAAAATGATTATTTGAAATCGAAATGAATTTGTGCAACAACCGTTTTTGCAACCTGTTCATCAAGTGCGATCTTTTGAAATGAATTTATTACAACAACCATTTTTGCAGCCTGCTCATCAAGTCTTTTGAGTTATATTATCTGTCCTTGATTAATACAATATAAACTTAATAAAGTTAAAAGAAATGATTTTAGAATCCTGAGTATGCTTCAGGCCATTTTGACCATTGCATTTATGCACAATAAACACAGTCAACCAATTTTATGTTACTTTAAATTACTTTAAAAACACATTAAAAAAATATTTTATTTAAATTTTTTGATATTTTAAAAGAAGTCATTATATTTTCTAACCTTGAATGCATCACGTCCCAAGCTATAATATAAGGAGTTTTATAGAAACAACTATTTTACCGAGACAAATTTTGAAGTTTAAAGTAAGTAAAATTATGCAAAATATTTTTTCTTTGGATAATTAGACTAATATCATATTAGTTCCTAAGTCTTTTTTTATCAAGTGCATCTATTTGTCAAAAAGTATTATTTTATATTTTTGTATTATATTGTTATTTGAAAAGTGCAAGAAAATACATGTCAGTAAAGAACTTGTTAATGTGAATGTTTTATCGATCCATGTTTTATCAATCTGCGAATGAAGCACCCTATTCAGTCTCTATTGATGCTTCAGAATTTGACAACTTATATTAATAAAACTTATAAAAATTTTATACCAGCATACTTTTTTATATCACAAAACTCAAAATATTGCAAATTAAAAAATTTTTCAACATCTTTGATTCCAACAGCCACTATTTTAGTTGAAAGTTACTGGAGGAGAAAAGATGAAGTTTATAGAACAAGACAACGATTAACAGACAACTTGACGAAAAGATTGCCAATTATATGAATTAGGAAAGCAAGATGAAGGAAAAAACCTAGGAAAGCAAGATGTTCGACAAAAGAAACTAGAATAAGAATTATTCTCGTTTGTTTCCTCCGAATAAGAATTTTTGGAGCATTTAGGAACAGCTACAGAAAAAGGATGAGACTTAATTGAATGACGAGTAATACGAGAATAAATTTTAGTAGTTGGCACAAGAGACGCTAGCTCTTTAGAGCAGTATTCATTAACATATTTGTAGAAAAGAAAAAGAGAAGCAACATTACGATAATTTGAAAATGGTTGGAGGTTGGCTACAAGAGCAGGTCCAACTATGTTTACAATGCGTTTTTGCACCTTGTCTAAAAGAGAAAGGGCATCGTTGGAAGATCCGCCCCATATATGACAACAGTATTCCATACAAGGACGGATTTGAGATAGAGAAAAAGAATTGAATCCGGAGTAAGAATATGTCAAACATGATAAAGAGATGCAACCTTAGCAGATGCTAATTTTGCAACTGATTTGATATATGGTTTCCAAGAAAGATCGGAAATAAGAGTTAATCCTAAAAGATGAAGGGTAGATTACTCATCGAGTACATTACCGTTTTAAATATAGGAAAATCTAACATACTGCGATAACGATTGGCTGAAAAAAATTGAGTTTTATCTAAGTTAAAGTTTACCAGCCACTGTGAGCCCCATGCTGTAGCAAAAGTGAGATCCCTTTCAAGTTCAAATGCCCCCTCCAAGCAATCAGAGAGTGTTGGCTCCTTATCATGACAAGAATAAATGGTAGTATCATCAGCGAACAATGCCGCCTTAGATGTGAGAATATCTGGAAGATTGTTAATGTAAATTGAAAAGAGTATAGTACCAAGAATAGAACCTTGAGGTTCTATTCTTGGTACTATACTCTTTACTACAAAAGCTGGAGTGATATGAATGTCAAGCAATGGATCAACCTGTTTGACGGCTACATCAGGTAAAACGCAACTAGTGGAATCAAGAGATGATATTGATGAAAAATTCTTAGCAAACAATTTTTGTGATTAAATACGAGATTTCATGACCTGAGAATAATAATAAATAACCCCAAAGCCAGCTTTGGCGTTAGCCAAAACATTTTTGTTATTGTTTCTAGCAATAGTAAACAGGCGTTTGTTTTCTGGAGAATTGTTTTGCTGATAGATATGGAAGTAACAGTTTCGATTGGAAATTGCAGCACAATGAGAGGAAAACCATGGAGAAGAGTGAGTCTTGACTTGAAATCATCAAGAGGGAATATAAGATTCCATGCCAGCCTGAATGCAACAAGATATGTAAGAAGCACATTTGTCAGCAGGAAGACGAAAGATTTCTACTCAAGGGCCATCATGAAGAAAATCATTGAAAGAGTACCAGTCAGCTTTAAGGTAATTGTAAGATGTACAATCATAAGGGGATTCAGATGATGAAGAAGAATGAGATAATAGTTTTAGAGAGGTACAAATACTGGTAATACCAAATGCATTTTTACAAGCAATACCGGTATTGCATGCCCGATCCCTAATACATATCCGTTTTAATCACTCGCAATTTTTACTGTTAAATATTCGCGACAAATCTTTTGTCGAGCGTGTCGAGTAAAAACTCAAAAATTAGTTTTAATTTCATTCAATCATAATACAAAATAGAAATATTAATATTACACATTATACTTTCTACAATCAACGATCTTCGTCATGCTACTTTCTAAATATTTGTCGACGATTTTCTTTATACTATTTTCAATTCAGAAATGGATTTTTCTAAAGTCTAAAAAATTGTTTAAATAATAAATTAAAATGTTTACTTTAAAAAATTACTTTAAACTATTAAAAAATTAAGAGTGTAACATAAAATAATAATGATATGTTCTACGACTAACGCTTTAACACATAACTGATACAATTCTAGTATTACATTACGGAATGTTACATTATAACAATACATTATTTATCTGAAAGAAGCAAACCTGAATAGTTATAAATTATTGTATTACGTATCAGAATGACTGATATGACACACTAAACGCCACATACTAGAAATCAAGATGTTCAATGCAATATATTTGAAAGTATGACTTTACATACCTTAATGTCCCATATTACAATTTTTCCATCTAATCCACTCGAAGCAATTTTTGAAACATTTTCTTTAGGTCCAGCATAAACAGACAATTGGCTAATAAAAACAATAATTAAGAATACAAATAACCAATAAAATGAATGCATCAAAACACAGCTAGCAAAAAAAAAAAAAAAAAACTATAATTACTTAATGACATTGACATGTGCTGTACTTGAAGCTTCATCTCGCTTTCCTGTATTCTTTTTGTCAAGGTTACGAAATTTATCCATGGCACTGATTGTTTCTTCCTCTCCATCATTTTTTAAAGGTTGATCGAGTTTTGCAACAAATTTTACTGTATTGTCTCCGCCATAGCTAAAAACCATTGGCACAAAGTCATGTCCTAAAAATAAATACACAAGCAAAAAACCGAAATAGTTTTATTATATAAAACATACCAGAGATAATGCATAATAAAGAGTTTATGATGCCCTAAAAAAAAAAATATATATATATTAACCTGCTGTAACTAGAGAGTTTTCTGATACCCATACTACTGAAAGAAATGGCAATGAACTTGTGCAGATTTTGGCAACAACTGCATTATCTCCACCTTGGACAACAGAGACAGTAGAATCATGACTAACCCAAGCAATCTTTGAGCCAGATGGCGAAAAGGCAACATCATGCACCCATCCACCTAAAAACTTTTTTTTTTTAGTAAAATAATTCAATTTATCATCAAAGTCAATTTTTTGGTAAGATTAAAAAAGAAGAACATTTGAATTGAAAATGTAAAATAATTAAGTAGTTTAAATTGAAAAAAATTGTCAAACAAAAATTTTCTTGCATTTTTATTTCAGAAAAATGTTTTTTTTTCTTCAAACTTTTGAAGATTCTCTTTGATATAATTATTTAATAAAATTGATAGTAAACAATTCTCGTAAATAACTTCATGGTTTCTAGTTGTTTGATCATTTTTTTAAGATTGAAAGTTAATAATGCTCTATACTATAGTTGATAATTTTATTGTATATTTCCAAATAATAAAAATTAAATAATTAAAGGAAAGAAAAAAAAACTAATAAAAATTAAAAGTTACAAAAAATAAAAATAAATTACCATATCCATTAGAGAACTCTGCCATCAAAGCACCAAAAGGCATTTTCTTTCCCCAGTTTGTAGTTTCAGGCTTAGGTTCTATCTCTTTGATGTAAGCAGAAAACACACGAGCTTTGAAATCTGTTGAACTTGCACACAACAGAACATTATTAGGATGCCAATCAACAGCAAGTACTGTTGAACGTATTGGTTTCTTAATATGCTTACTCACCCACCTAAAAAAGACAGTACAAAAAAGTTATTTCTTTTTTGTTATTTTCCCTTTTTTTTTTAACTTGATGTTACCTCAAAAAACACTAAAAGTTGTATTAATTATGGTTTTTGAAAAATATACCAGTGATTTTCTTTTTCGAAGTAACACACAGAGACCAAACGAGCTCCACTAGCAACAGCAAATTTATCCTCTAATTTAAATAACAAATGTATAAAAAATTAAAAACAAAAATATAAAAAGAATTTTAAAATTTAACTTTAATAAGCTAAATAAGTTTTATAGTTATATAAGTTTTATACTTTAATAAGTTTTATAACTTTTGAATTTAAAATTTTTTTATATACCATTTGGTGACCACCTAACATATGTAGCAGCACGATTTATTCTAAGGATGACAAGGGTTGGACTCCACTTCCCTGCTTCTTCCACCCAAACAAATCCATTTCTGTCAGCGCTACATGTCACAATTCGATTACTGTTAGGAGCCCAATCTATGCTTGTTACATTTTGATGGTGCTGAAAAAGTGTGTATATATAATATATATCAATATATAATATATATTATATATTAATCAATCTGAATTTTGTTAATAAATTTTTTGTAACTTAGTTAAAGGCTATCACTTGTGATATTATATTTAGGGTTTAGGGTTAGTAGAGGAAGATCACTTCCTTTAAAGCATATTTTAGTAAAAAAAAACTATCCATAGCCAAAAAAATAATTTCTTGTTTATAGATCACTTTACTGATGTTTCACTTGAGCTAAGACCAAACAACTTTAATCTCCTGAATTATTCTAAATATCTTCTATTTCATAATGTTACTTGGGATCTAAGGTCAGTATCTAATGAATTAATTACACAAATTGTTGGTAGTCTCCAAAAAGTAGTTGCTCCAAAAAGTAGTAGTTCAATCTTATAAGTTATAAGTTAACTAAACATTGTTTATTAGGTTGCTTATCAGCTTACACATGATGAATGATTCTATTAGGTTGCTTATCAGCTTGCACATGATTAATGATTCTATTAGTATCGTGCTGGTGAAAAAACTTCAAAATGAATCTCTTCATATTTAACAAAAAAAAAAGGCATTCAGTTAAAAGATCTACATCAAAAGAAAGAGTAGTAAAGTTGGATGTTTTTCAAGTAACATGTATGGGTCCATCGCTTTTTAAAACTTATACTTATGACCTACCACCAGATGCAACAGAAATAGACACAGTCTTACAATGCTGACAATACAACAATGATTATAAAGGTTGACTGTATTGAACAGTTACAGGAAATAATGAAAATAATGATATTTGGTAGCGCAAAAAATATAGAAGCAAAGTTACAGGGCTCAAGTTACCCAATGTGGAGAAAATTATAAAGAAAAAAGCGTTAGCATTCTTGTTATATTCTTTGGGACAACAAAATGAAATGGCATCACCATATAGTACAAATACCAAAAAAGATAAGTAAAGGCATATACCTACATAAAAAGTTTAATAAACTATTGCCTTGTAAATCTAAAGTTATTTTATTTAATGCTTTAATTACAAGCCATTAAATGTATGGCGTTGAAATTTCGGGAAACAGTAAATAAAAAAATAAAAAAAATTATGTAACTAAAATGCCTACAAAAGAATGCTCTACAAATTATTGGTCTCGACAAGATACACAAGACCGATCCCAAAAAAATGGAATCTGTTATCATTAGATCAAGAGTATCCAATGGCTATTAGAATCCAAGAATGGAAGATATGTGTTGACTTAGCACCATCATATTTAATCAATGATTTTAGCTGGGTTAAAATTAATAAATATTTGAGAGTTAACAGAAGCTCTTTCTAACTTAAAGAGTTGTGTGTTGGCGAACCTACTAATAAAATTGCAATTGAAGCTAATCGATTGAAAGATACGGATTTGCTTGTAAGTGCAAAAGAATTCAATAACCAAAAAAAATTTTGTGCTTTTAATATGGCTTCGAAATATCTCAATACCAATTACATTGATTGTAAAATTTATCTCATTTTGTTCAATACAGTATATCGTCTGAAAAAATTAGGGAATAAGGAAAACGCTTTTCATTAGTTATTATCCCTTTTCAGTTTTCAAGTTAAATTCAGCTTTTTATTGTAAATTCTTATAATACTGAAGAAAATATTATATATGTGTGATGTGTGTGTGTGTGTGTGTGTGTGTGTGTGTGTGTGTGTGTGTGTATATATATATATATATATAAAACTCCTAACTGGTTGTCAGAAAGTTTTGTTAACAAATAGTAAAAATTAAAATGCAAGACCGGAATTTTTTTTTTGTTACTTGATAGACTGCCTGCCCCAACCAAACCCTCATGATGTTGATGTAGCAGCACTCCCTTGCGAGTCAGGCTAAAAGATAGTCGGTGTAGCAACACGCCATGCATGATTTTCAGTAAAATAAATAAAAATAAAAACATTTTATTAAAAAAAAAAAATAAATAAAAACATTGTTTATATTATTAAAAACATTCAGAATGTTTTAAAAACATTCAAAGTGTTTTTAAAAACATCCTGGTCAATTAAATTTACGTTTTTGCGTTTTTTTTTAAAAATTATTAATTTGTAATTAAATTAATGGTTTTTACTTTCTGACAACACGCAAATGTTGAATGAAAGTCAAAAGTAATTAAAAGTGACGTATTTGTTGGCATAAGAATCATTTTTTTCCTTCCGTACTCTCAAATGCAACAATCTATAGAACTATATATATATGTATATATATATATATGTGTGTATATATATATATATATATATATATATATATATATATATATATATATATATATATATATATATATATTATATATATAAATAAAAGCAGTATGGCGCCCATACCACTTCAGCAATGCGAAAAATAATACCAAAAATAGCTCCCAAAAAATATTTATTATTTGTTCTTTTATTTTTATTTTTTTATTTAAAATGCAGAAAAATTTCGGTTTTAAATGCATTAGGAAATAAAAATTTTGTTTATTTTAGCTAGTTCATTTTTTCCTCAGGACAATAAAATAGATTAAAAAGTAATTATATGCTTTGACCGTTTAATGTTTAAAATTGTCATTTTACTTACTGAAGGTTAGATTTGAAAAAATGAATCAAAACAAAGCTCTATTTAAATATAACGGAATGTTCATGAAATTAATTTTTTTTAAAGATACAACAATTTTCAAATATTTACTTAAGAGTTAAAGATAGAACAATTTTAAAATATTTACTTGAGATTTAACTGTTTTTAATAATAAATAAATTAAAGTAAAAACTTCTTAATAACAAAATAGTAATCGCACAAATTTAATTTTTGAATAGATGACCTATGCTATTTTATTTTAGGTTATGAAAACAAAAAATCAAATGAATGCTTTTTCAAAACATTTTGTTTTTCCTCATATTCTTTTCGACTTGAATGACAATAAAAATAATTATTACAATAACTTAATAAACTTAATAAAAAAAATTTATAAAACGCAGGTTATAAGAAGTTTGAAAATTAGACCAAGGCCTTAAAACGTGGCCAAAAAAAAAGCAGGAATACAGACTCTGTAAAAAGAAAGTAAAACTTACTTCATTTAGAATTGCTTCTTTTTCCCAGGTTGATCCTACTTTTTTACATATAAAGACTTGATGATCATTTGGAGAAAATGCTACCCCTAAATTATAAAATTGTTTTTATAATAAATTTTTTCACTCAAAATTCATCATATTTTATTTAAAACATTACATTATGGATAGTATATAAAATAATTTTTGGATAAAACTCCACATTAAAAGGGATCTCAAAGGATCATGGCAGCTTTTTTTGATGTTTAAAAAAGATAATTTTCAGAGGATATTGAAGAAGGGGGAAAAGGGAGAGGGGTAACAAGTTTTTGAGTTTGTGTTGTTTTAAGACTGAAATTGTAGCACTTTTTTATGCATTCTCATTTGATATACACTATGTATACATTAACATACCCAAGTTTGAAACTTGCCTAAAAGATACCTTTCTCAAACATCTAAAAAAGCTGCCCTTATCTATGTATATTAAAAGTATTATGGTTTGAGTTTACACCATTTTAACATTTTATTATAAGAAACTTAACAAAATACTTTACATTACATTTGCTTTTGCCTTCTAGCATTATTCATTTAATTCTCTATTAAAGTTATTATAAAAAAAAATAAAGTTTTAACAATAACTTTCCTAATAGTATGGATGTGGGTGGAAGACATATCTTATAGCTTTTTTTGAATATCTCTATGCACAATAAAAGCTACCTGCATTATTTTTTTTATGTAGACGATGTGTAAACCATTCTATTTTGTAATAAAATAAACTTATTTATTAGGCTTTCAATGAGCCTCATAAATTACTTGATTTTACTTAATTACTTAGCATATATAATCATAAACCCTTTATAAACAAAATATTCAATTTGAAACCTATTTGAAATGTAACATCCTTTAATGAAATGAAATTATTGCTTTACAACCCAAGGAAGTATTGAAAAGCAATGCAAATACAATTAAAAACTAATTATTTTAACTATAGAATTTAAAGATGCAATTAACAATACTCAGAATTTTTTTTAAGGAAAACATTCCAGGCGTTAAAAACTAGCAATCTTTCATTGATTTTACTTAGGAATTATTAGGTGCTTAAAAATATTATTTATCTGCACTTTATTTATTTAACTATGTAACTTCAAAACAAAAGATTTTTAAAATTTTATTTTCTTAAACTTGAAAACTAAATATAGTTTATAACACATTACTTGATCTATCTTTATTGAAAGAGAAGCACGAAATAGGAACATCTGCAATTTCAAATATTTCTTTTCCAGACATTTGCAACGGACTCTGGCCAGTCAACGCAGCAAAATTATGGAGGGCGTGAACGAATTTTAAAAGATAGTTCAAGTTTGTTTCATCAACTTCTTTCCCAATCTACTTCGTTTTATTTCGAAGTTTCTACTGAAATGTTTCCTTAAGCCATTGTAGCAGATAACAGCCATCCGGTTCACGATGCTGTTGCTAATAATCACGATTCCATTTGTCGATATGTTTCAAACGTTCATTTCGTTAACAATTTAGGTTCTCAAACCTTATTCGCTATAGGAGCATACCAGCTGAATTTGTCTAATTCTTTATTAAGTTAAACTGCTGCATAAAATCGTCTCTTATGCTACAAATTGTTAACGTTATAAAGTCAATCTTTCTTCTTAGATCCGGTTTCTTAATTTTGGTCTTTTTCGTAATACTTTTTCATAGGTGTGTTACGCATAGAATATGGGTATACGGATTTTTAAACCAGGACATTGAGCGCAAAGGTTAACAAAGTTGAATGATGTTAGTGTGATTATAACAAAAGATTGAACAACCGTATTATGGTCTTGTTTATCAAAAAAAAAGCTGGAACAGAATTGGTGCAATTTTTTAGAGTGGAATTGTTTAAATATTCTATTGCCAGAAGATTGCTCTTTGTCAAGCATAACATCTTTTAATATTTACATTTGTTCCAAAATTTTTATTTGCAGGCATGGTATTGAAAAGAATTAAAACTATTTTCAAAGATAGTTTTGGGATTTGGAATCTTCACCATTGCATAAAATTGTAACAAAATTATTTTCAAAAAAGACATCAATTAAGTTAACTTTGAAACAAGACTTAAACGAGAAACTTTGGTGACCAGTTTTTTTTATAGACGCTTCAGTTACAACCATTCCTCTTGCAATCATATTCCCAAAAAGATTTTAAAAAACATATGCCAAATAAGGCACCATCTGAAGCTCTTGGTTTTGAAAGCCCAACTAAATAGGATATCACAGATCTATTTATGGAATTTATTTACTAATTTAAATCAAAAACATTCGCGTCAAAGGAAAATCCACGTTTAAAGTTCTTGATCTTAATAAGAGTAATGACGTGAATATTCTTACTTTATTGCCAGATAAAAGTAATAAAATGCAGCCATTAGATGTCTCTGTGTTGGCACCATTCAAACCTTGTCATAATGAAATCTTGGCTTCTAAATATTTTTTGAGCTCCAAGCACTATTTACAAAACTGTATTTTTTGTTAATATTGTATATGTAAAAGGTTCTACCAGTCCAAAGATTCAAGACGGATTTTAAAAGAGTGGAATGTTTCAATTTAACTAAAACGTAATTTCAAAACTAGACTACTTATGTCGCGCTGTTACTGATAGAAACAATCCAAACACGTATAAGAAACGAACACTTAAAAAAAAAATAACAAAAAACCTCCTGAAAAAGCTAGCAGTAGAAGTATTATTAGTCTTACATATATAACAACAAAAACTAAACTTGAAGCAAAAGAAACGAAAAGTAAGATAAAGAAATAACTATTTTTTAATAGAAAAAAATATATACAGATCTTATTTTTGAAAGTGGTTTATCAAGTTGATGAATTTTATTTTAAAATTCTTAATTTTAATAGTTTTATAACGATGAATTTTTAAAATTCTTGATTCCCGGTTTTGTAAATATTTCAAATGTGGCACCAAACTTGTACCCCATCAATGGGGACACGCACCTTGATGCAAATTTTAATATTTGTTTTAAGTTTTTACAAGTTTAACCAGTTGTATTTAGTCAATCTTAAAATTTAAAAATAATTAAACTGAAAAAACATATTTAAAGAGATTGTCTAAATAAAATCAAAAGTGCCCTACTCTTCCCTACTACCAATAAAAAATTTTACACGAAATATTGAAAAATTGAGGTATGCAAAAAAAAAAAAATGGAGGGGGGGGGGGACTTGACAGTTGGAAATTACATATAAACGTAGAAGTTTGTTGATGGTGTATTTAAACAGTCAAAAACTTAGCGCCGCATTTGCAACACACAAACACGATGTCGAGAACGGTATAAGGGCTTTAAAAGCAGTTGATGGACACAACAGATATGAAATCTTCATTTTCAACCAAAAGTTATTTAATGGTGTTATTTTGAAGTAATCCTAAGCAATGGTATCATTCTTTAAGTTTATATATTCATCTATATGCTTCCCCTAATACATATTTTACATTACAAGAAAATGCTGATTTAATTACTTTACTGCTTAAAAACATCTGGAAAATATTTTACAAGTTCATTAAACAAATATTCTAGGTGACAAACTTTTTTTGTGTTAAAAAGTTTGGGAAGCATGTTATTTTCAATTAGCAGCCTTGGTGCAGTGGTAGCGCACTTGCCTCAGAAACGTAAGATCCGTGGTTCAAACCCACCTGTGGGCAAGTTTTGCGACATCGGTTGGGAAGGAAACGTGAACTTCCTATTAAATGCTATTCAACGATACTCTGTGATAAGACCGTAAGGACTTCTTAGGGCACCTAAAAAAAAAAATTACGTTACTTAACTTTTCAAACATGATCAAGTTTCCATTATTAATTCTAGTTTTATATTGTTTGAGTTTTTTAATAAATGGCTTCAGATTATAAGAGTGTGTAATGGCATTACCATATTTTGCCTAATTTTTACTTTAAAACCGAATAAATTGTTTACATTAGTATAAGGTTCTGACATAAGATCTTACTGATCTTCTTTTTAATACTAGTTCTTCAAGTTTTAGTAGTATTTGCTTACTTTATGAGTTATCGTTGGGCATTTTTTGTGTTTGAGGTAATCATCTTAACAATTTCTGTATGAAATTATTTTTTACATAATTTGATTGAGAGTAGGGCTTTCAGTTCGAACATGTTCAGTTTCGAACGTTTTAATTTTCTCATTTTTTAAGAGGTTCAAGTGCGAACTTTTTTCCTCTGAAAGTTCAAACATGTATATATATTAAAATTAGGTTCTTTATATTAAAATTAGGTTCTTTGTTATCATTTTTTGACAGTTGAACAATAAGCTTTTTTAAATTGTTACTTTTTTAGACAGTTTTTTTTACTCCTAATTTTTATTGTGACAATTAAAGCAACGTTTCTAAAGTTTAAATAATCAACGGAATATGTAAACAAATGATTTAGGGTGGTTACTTTTACTTTTAAATTTTAAAATAAAAATAGTTACATGCGTTACATATTTTTAATTGTTAAAGAAACCCCATGGAGGTACCCATGAAAAAGATCCTTAAAATTTATGAACCAAAAAATTAAGACGAGTTAATTTAAGTTTGAGCTAATAAAAGTTTTAGTTGTGCGAAATAACAAATAAGATGTGTGAAATAACAAATAAGATGTGCGAAATAACAAATAAAATTATAGCTTTATTCTAAAACCTGTTCTAGTTTGAACTTTTAAAAAAAAATTCTTACTGAAAGCCATAATTAAGAGTATTAAAAGATTTACTAAACGTAAATTTGTTTTATATCTATTACGAAGATTCTTCACAACAGAGTATACTCTGTTGTGAAGAATCTTCGTAATAGATATATTAATGTTATTCATCATACTAGACCTTACTTGTAAGGTCTAGTATGATGTTTTGCTTTTCTAAAAAAAATACGCTTCCCTTCTCTAATTAAGGACTTAACGAAATTAAAGCGCCAATTCAACGAGAACCTAAAAGTTATGATTTTTCATTAAGCTTCAGTATAGCCTCCAGGATCAAGAGAAAGATGAAAGTGATTTTGAAGGTGTTAACTTGCGCGCAACTGCCATATTTTAGCAATGTCATCTCAATTCACTGTTACTGTTGAAAATGTTCTCCGAGATATTTGTAAAAATTAGTTGGAGAACATTTACCATAATATTTATGTTGCTCTTTGTATACTATTGACAAGTCAGTCACTGTTGCTTTCGCAGAAAGAAGCTTTTTGAAATTGAAACTAATAAAAAAAATATCCACACTCAAACATAAAAATCAAAAGAGATTGACTATTGTTAATAGAAAATAATTTTTGAAAAAAACGAACTGTTCCAATATTATTTCTTCCTGAAGAAAAACAAAAAAAATATTTAACTTTAAAACAATTTTTATAAAGTGATCGACCATAAATTACGTAAAGCAAAATTTCACAATAAACAAAACAAAAAAAGATCAAAAGTTTTCCCTCGCAGAGTCCATTAAGTTTAATGAAAATTGCAAATAGTCCATTAAATTTAATGAAAATCGCAGCGCAAAAAAGCTTAATATCTCCTACTTACGTTTATATTTTGAATTTTATAATATATATTTGCGTTGCGTAATTTATGGACGATCACAAAGCTTGCCTAATAAACATTTTAGCATTAGACCAAAAACCAACATTTAATTTTGATAGATAATTGCAATTAAATAAACGAATGAATAAGCAAGGAACAATCGGATTTTTGCCTTTTACATTTAATATAAACACTTTAGTAGGGTAAAAAGGAATATCGATATTTTGAAATATTTCATGGTTTTATCTTGGCTATTATATTATTGGTTATTTATTATTATTATATTATATTGGTTATTATATTATATTGGTTATTACATTATTGACTAGATTAGTTTTTTTAATATCTTAGGCGGCTTTTTAAATCAGAGAAGAAAACGTCTAGAGCTGACAGACGTTTCTTTCCACTACGAGACCTGTTACATTTCTTCACTTGATTACTTCGGACTTGAATTATTTTAAATCATCACAACTTTTACAAGTTTTTTTAGAACCTGAACTTCAATGAAAAAAAACACATGTCCCACATGGGTTCCATGTGGTTTTCCATGCATCCCATGAAAAAAATATTTTTTGAGACATTCAAATTATTCTTATGAATCTTCATTTTTTTTTCTTCTGGACAGCCTTAAAAGTCATATTTCTATAGAAGATTCGGATATTGCAATTTAACATAGAACTACAATGCTAAGTTTTCTTTCCCATTGAATTCATAAATTGGAGCTATTGGGTAGAACTGTTGTGGGACCATTGTTGAAACTTTTCAACGAAAAGGTTCTACAATGCCATTTGTGACATTTGGATGATTACAAACCCAAGAGCTATGATCATTTTTGATATTTTTTCAATAGCTCGCGAACCAATGTTGATTGCAATTTTGATATTTTTTCAATAGCAATCGATGTTGATTGATATCAAGGAGGTTGTGATCAATCATGTTTGACCATACAATCTCGAATTAAGCGCTCCATTACCATGCAAGGAACAGAAGTGAGTGAGATTGGACGGTAGTTTCTGGGTTTGTCCTTCTACCCTTCTTATAAATAAGTGTTACTTTGGCTTGCTTGCAGCATGTATACTATATGCAAAGAAGAACTGTTTATTCAGCAAGTTAAACATCTAAGATCCGTCAGATATTAGTACGCCGTCGTTATTTAATGAACTCGAATACTAGCTTTGCAATTTTTAGCCTTGTTAATTAAGCCATGCACAAGACAAGTATTATCTTTGCATTTACTTATGATTCTTTGTTCATGCGTGTAGAGAGCTTTATAAACAAGTATTTTTTATTTACAAGGTGCTTTTGATCACAAACTTTCAAGATACTTTTGATCTTGTGGTGCTGCTTGAAGTTGGGCAAAAATAGTTTATTTACCTTTTGACGCTAGTTTAACTTATTATTAAGCCATATTATTAAGTTGGGTTAAAGCTGGATAAAGTTGCGGCGAGTCGGAGTGAAAAATGATACAACGGCAACATATATATCTGAAAGACAAGCATAGCACTGCTCAACTGTAAGGTTTTTAGATTCTAGAACCCAACTAGTGATGTTGAAGTAGTTGATCATGCATTTAATATCAGTGTATTTATAGATAAAATGTTTACGCCTTTTGTTGAAGCTGGCTGAATGATAATCCTGTATTATTAAATCCAAGTAAAGCATAGCGTGCACGTAGTTTTTTTCGTGGATCCAAGAGGAAAATTAACTTTTTCATTGTAAATATATGTTGGATCATTTGCTAACACAAGGTCTAGTTGATTTTTTACCGAATGTTGGTTCTAAGGCGAAATGAGTAAGGAAGCAGTCTAGGATAGTTTCAAGAAATGTGCTTACGTATAAATTAGCACCAGTATAGTACCCACCTGAAATGTTCCATTTAATTTCAGGGTAGTTGAAGTCTCCGAGGATGAAAAGTTTTGTAAACTTTTTTTGCTCGATTAGAATGGATGCTTGACAAATCGACTTGTTGGTAATTTTTTTAACAGCTACTTCGGAGTTTGGCGGCGGTTGAGTAGTTATTAATTAAAATTGGCTTTTCTATGTCAAACCAAGTCTCACAAAAGCAGAATACATCGGGAAAGTCTTTTTTGTACAAGTAGAAATTTTTTACTAGTGCTACCGCTATATTTGATATATAATTTAATAGAGGAAATGAAACTCTATTAAAGAGTACCTTTTTTACAGGATGTTTATTACTCATTCTATACCAATTGACACAAAAAACTTAATTGATAAGCTTGATTTTATTTTATTCATAAATTTAGACGCACAATCAAAAAAGTCTTATATCTTGTTAATTGATAGTTAATTAGTAGTTTTTTCCCCCATATTTCTCATTAATAGGCCTAAATTAATTGATTTTGTCGAAAAAACTTTATATAAATATGACTTACCTGGAATTAGTTAATTATTATTTAATAAATAAACAAAAGCTAAGTTAGTTTTGCACTAAAAAGACGCAAAAAATGGGCAAAAAACGTATCAATTAAGGTGAAAGATGGCAAATTATTGCTCGCATCAAAGAAGGAACCAAAAGTAATAGAGAAATTTCCAGGTTAATTAGAGTTTCTGAGAAATGCGTTCGGATAACGAAGCAAAACTTTCTTCACACTGGTGGTGCCAGCAAGAAAACGAGGCCAGGTAGACCCTTGTCAACCACCAGAAACAACGATAGTGCCCTTTTTAGAGCTGTCAGAGCTAATCCAAGAATTAGTTACAAAGAATCGACCACAGAATTCAATACAGCGCAAAATACATCTATTTCTCAGAGCACAGTCTATTGACTACTTATCAAATACAAGATTGGAGTCTACTCTGCTTTGAAGAAACCGCTCCTGCGTCCATATGATAAACAAAGGAGACTAAAATGGTGTCGTAAAGGAAAGTATTGGACAATAGAACAATGGAAAAACATTATGTGAATTGATGAGAGTAACTTTGAGCTTATCAATCGCAAATCTAACAAAACAGTCAAAAGAATAGCTCACAAAAAGTATTACGCCAGGTACATTAGACCGACTGTTCAAAGTGGAGGAGGCTCAATAGGAATTTGGTCATGCTTCAATTACGTGTTGGTATGTGCCAAACATACACCAGAAGAATCAACTTCAGAATATACGTAGAAGTACTGGAAAACAACCTAATTCCATCAATTAACCTGCCTATGCTCAATGATAAGCCATGAAAACTTCAACAAGATGGCACTAATGCACATACTGCATACTATAAAAAGGAGTGGTTCAACAATAATAATATCAAGACAATACCGTGGCCTCCATACTCACTTGATTTGAACCCGATTGAAAACATTTGGGCTTGGACTGACCGGCAAAGGTTCAAATTTCCACACTTGACCAGCTGAAGGACGTCCTTAAGGAGACCTGGTATAGGGTCCCAAAAGCGATGTGCAAAAATATTGTTGAGTCTATGCCTAGAAGAGTTCTTAGTTGTATTAAAACCGAAGGCGGATACACAAAATATTGATTGGTTTATAAATTACGCCTCCTAATGTATCGTGCGTCTAAATTTATAAATAAATTTTTTTTATATCATGTAGTTGTACCTAATTATTACTTAGTATTTGTATTTTTTTTGTAATTTTTTTTTAAATTTTGTATTCTGTATGTATTTATCTAATAAATAGAAGAAAAAAAACTAAACCGAAATCTTTTTAGTTATTGTTTTATCGTTAAAAAACTAAAAACTTCTATTCTCAAATATGAGTGCGTCTAAATTTATGAAAACCGCTGTATATATATATATATATATATATATATATATATATATATATATATATATATATATATATATATATATATATATATATATATATATATATATATATATATATATATATATATGTTGACTTCATTTCTATTGCTTGTGTTCTTAAAAACTTAGAGAGACTTTTTGTTGACTGTTAGCATCCCTGCAAATCATAGAAAAATAGTAGTGATCACTCTAATAAGTAAAAAGAATGTAGGAATTAAAATTAGTAGTATGCAATTAGATAGAGGTAAAATTTAATTAAAAAAAAACTTCATTTATCAAAGAAACCTTTCCTTTTCAAAAATAAATACTTGAAAAAGTAAATACTTCGTTTTTCAGAGCGTTTGTATTTATTTTTTTATTATTATTATAACTTTTATTTTCGCTGATTAAATAATTTTACAATTTTCATATAATCATGTAAAAAATAACTAACATCGTAAACATAAAAACCTTTATAAAAACGTTTTTAATTTTTATATTATATATATATATATGTATATATATATATATATATATATATATACATATATATATATATATATATATATATATATATATATATATATATATATATATATATATATATATATATATATATATATATATATATATATATATATATATATATATTGTTTTAAACAGTCAGGGACTGATTATGGTATGGATAATGCGTTTATATGTTAATGCGTTAATGCGTTTAAAGTGTTAAATGCGTTTACCTTTTCATAGAGTCCCTTTAGTCACTCATTATAATAAAAACAAAAATTCAATAAAACAAAGCCCATATTTTTTTTAATTTAAAAAATTAAAAACAAAAAAACATTAAAACATATAAGAAGAAAAACAAAAAGAAGAAAAAAAATTCAAAAATCTGAAAACAAATACTGTAAACTATAATATATATGTCAGGACACACCCTGTAAATATTGGACGTTAATACTTTTGGAGAGCACCGAAAAAACCCTTTTGGGGTCTTGTTATATACACATAGGTGACTTACCCTGCAAATTTTCAAAATCTTTTACCGACGTCCAAGGGAGAAAAAGCAATTTGAAGTTTTTAGTAAAAATATCCAAAAAAGAACCAAAAATGTTAAAAATCGTTTTTGTTTATTGGCATTAATTTTCTTCAAAAGTAAAATGTTCTTGTACAATGATACCAAAATATTACAAACACAATTAGTTAAAATAGTTTTACAATTTTGTGGCAATAATTTCAAATATTGCTTCCATCAGAGTTAAGAATTCAATGTTTTTAACACTTGGAAACAAAATTATCTGAAATTTCTTTTAAACATTTTTCTGAAAATATTTCTTCTAACTTTTAAGCATGTTTGCTGTTAACACAACATTCCACAACACAGTGTAGAAGCTGGGCTTCATACTCAGGATGTGAAGGGCTTCGCTTGAATCTTTGCCAGTGAGTCTTAAAATTTGAATGCATTGCTTCAGCTGCTTGTCCACTGAATAATCCAAGTGCAGACCCATGTCGATCAATGAACTCGGAAATGTGATAAAAAACTGCATGTGCTTTTAGAGTCACTGTAACTGGCAGAGAGAGAAAAGAATCTTTGAACTTTTCAATTTTTTCGTTGAAGCCACCCTCAAGTGACTTTCCAAAGCAGGAAGAAACAACATCTCTAAAATTGAGAAATGTTTCAATGAAACCCTGAGCTTCATAAGCACAAGCCTTTTTAGCCAGTCTTTTTGCAAACATTTTTCAACATTTTGCAAAAGTTTGTGACATTAATTTTCAGCAAATTGTCCCCCGTGGTATGGCTGAGGTTGAATGTGCAACAGAGCAGGCCATTGTTTTGCTCCTGGCCAAAGTTCTGAAAGATATTTGAATAGATGATTGACATTACCTAGTAGCAAATGTAGTTCCATTGGTGGAATGATGTCCAAAACAAGTCTCGAGTCCTCCATGTTAATCAAAGAAGGATGAATTGTGTTGTTAAAATCTTAAGCCATTTTGAATTTGGAGCCAGCAGACACAAATGCTCTGTAGCCCTCTTGTATTGAACCAAAACTTCTGGAAACTCCACATTCTGAGAGGTTGTCTGAATTGATGTTACACCAACAGCAGGGGTGTTTACTTAAATAAGACTGAATTCCACATAAGATGTTAGCAATTTTGAGATCGCAAGCGATGACAAAAGAGACGTCTTCAACATGTATTTGGTCCATCATCACCTTGACAGTCGCATTTGTTTTAGGCACATCTTCCACAATTGCAACAATGAGTTGACGCTTCACACCTGTATCGCGAGCAATTGAGTTTGTAAGTAGGCGTGAACTTTTTTGTTGAGGACTTTTTGACTCATCAACTTCTTCTGTGCTTATAATGCCAAGACTAATTTTCAGAAGTGAATCACCACCATCTATTCCCAGCTTGACTAAATGCTGAGGCGAGTAATCTCTTGAATGCAAAACATGCTTTGTTAGGTCTTGCAGGTTTTTGCAGTAAACTATTGATCGTTTTTCTTCTTTTCTATTTTCCATAGTAAAATTTGACTCTAACAACGTGAAGAAATCTGAAAGAGTTTGTCCAGCAGTAGCAAATTTTTGCTCAAAGTATGCCTCAACTAGTCGAATCCCAGTGGATTTGTTTAGCGTTGATACTAGAAGTCTCATTCATGTATTGAAAAGTGCAGTGTTTAGTTGAACATTCACTTAACTTTGTATTGTAAGAGGTGTGCTGTTTACTTTGTGAGCAATGGAAGGGCTTGAATAAAAAAGGAACAAATAAGTTCATCTCTTTAAAAATAATTTCACAACAAAATCTATTTTTTTTAACTTATTGATATAAAAGTCAGACAATTGCATAGGATGGTTCTCTATTGGCTAAACAAAATTCAAAGAAGTTACAATAATACAACTATTATACATCTATTTTGGCCACAATTTTTATTGCTCTAAATCAAAACTATGTTATTTTATAGTATTTCATTGTATTGTAACAAGTAATGTGGTATAAATAAAAAACAGCAATGCAAAATTAATTTGAACGGTATTATTTTTTAATATGTTTAGCTTGCATAGCGGACAAAAAAATACTAAAAACCAGAGGAAACATATAATACAAACCACTGCATATTTTTGATATGTAAAGAAAAAAGTGCCTCAAATCTAAATGTGTACATGACAGTTTCCAGTAGACTAATTTAAAATGTATGCTATTAACATTGCCATTTTGCATATTATCATTTCAAGAAGTTTAATACATATGTATAATATATTATAGTAAACAGCAGCAAATTTAATATGCAAGGGGTCAAAATGATGTGTCTAAGAGATGAACTTCTTTATTCAAATGTTACCTGGTGTAACTCGAAACAATTTTCCACTCAGTCAAGCGACTGAGTCTAACTGTTCCATAAGGAGAAGCTTCTTTGTTGACAATGACAGATACTGCAATTTGCTCTGCCCCTTTAATGTCATCTTGCACCAATGACATTAAATTTCTGTGTCTTGTTCCGGGCAAAAATGTCTGTGAAAAAAGGTCTTGTGCAAAAATGTCTGTGATCTCGAACTATGACTGAAAAACATTGTGTGCACCTTTTTTTTGCAGATGGAGGTTGTTGATTTGCACTTGATGTCCCTGGTGTTGCAATAGTGTGTTCCTTAGTTTGTTGCTTAAATGAGGATTGAACGAAGATTGGATGCTGTTGATTTAAATTGAGCCTACTGATTTGGCAAATGAGGCATTCACACCTATTTTCTGTTCTTGTAAGAGGCTTTATAGCAATGGAGTCAAAATTGTAAAGTGGTGGTAGTGGACTGTTCAAATCACCATTGTTTCTTTTTTGCAGAAGAATACGGCAAGTGTTGCAAATTCCTCTTGGAACTCTTTCATCCTCAAATTTCAAATCGCTTTTTACAAGTTTCAGCGCTCGTGCAATCATAAAGTCAGTTAATTCTCTGTCACATTTTCTCATGCACAAAAAGCAAACAGTTTTTCTGCAATCTTCATGAGTTCTGGTAACAAAAACGTTTTTCATCGCTGTAAACAAAAAACTTGATATTTATATTTTCCTCAGAGTTGTTTACTCTCTACTTTTTATATTCTTTGAAACCTAAAAAGAATTTTTCGGGAACTAAATTACTAAATATTTTTTAAAGTTCAGCTAGACATTTCTTATAATTTTATTCAATTGATAAATACATTTACTTTTAGCACTTTTAGCCAATAATTTCCACATTAAAATATTTATAATAAAATATTAAATATTTTATAGAAAATGGTGAAATTTAATTTAAGAGGTTAAATTCCTTGCTTTTACACTCAAATACTGATTAAGAGCAATTAAAATAACAAAGTTACAAAAAGAAACTAAACAGGAACTAAATTTTTCCAGACACTAAGCAAAGTACAAAAAAATTGCAGTAACCAAATTTAGTTCCACCATAAATAAGTTACCAACCCTAATTTTCAGGTATTGTTTTTTTGTGTAAGGGTGGTAGAGGGGATTATTTTTAAATGTGAGGTTATCCCCATTTTAGGAAATTTCAAAATATTTTAAACTAAATTTTTACAAAGCAGGAATTATAAATATATCACATTACTTGTGCTAGTCATTTTATTCATAATAATAAGGGTAAAAAAATATTTCGATGAAATTACTGCAAGATAAAAGTAAAACTATTCTAATTAATTGTGCTTTGTAATATTTTGGTATCATTGTACAAGAACATTTCACTTTTGAAGAAAATTAATGCCAATAAACAAAAACGATTTTTAACATTTTTGGTTCTTTTTTGGATATTTTTACTAAAAACTTCAAATTGCTTTTTCTCCCTTGGACGTCGGTAAAAGATTTTGAAAATTTGCTAGGTAAGTCACCTATATGTATATAACATGACCCAAAAAGGTTTTTTAGGTGCTCTCCAAAAGTATTAACATCCAATATTTACAGGGTGTGAGAAATTAAGAAGATGCATTTTAGTTTGTTGTTTAAACGATAAAATGCTTTTAGGTCTTTAATATTTTTATTTTGGAAATGATTCCATATTGATGGACCACGGTTTGTAATAAGAAAACTTGACTGCTGTGATTTAGTTTTCCCTAGGTGATAGTTGTTCCTGGTATTTGAACGCAGATTATATTTTTCAGAAAATGATACCAAGAAAATATCTGAAAAACGCTTGGTAGTAGATTGTTCTTATACTTATACATAAAAATTAATATCTGTAATGTGTAAAGTTTCTCAATATCTAGAACCATCATGCTTTTCACCATTGGGGCCGGGATTACTAACCTACTTAAATAATAATTGCTTTGCATGCATGGTTTTGCAGGCTTTACAATTTTTGCAATTTTGTTTTATGGGTGCTGGCCCATACAATATTTGCGTACAATATTTGCATTTTATATATAGATTTAATAAACTTGTTATTATGACTTTTTTATATTTCAAATAGTTCTAATTCTATTTAGCTCTTGTTGTTTCTAAGTTAAGTCAAGGACAGATCCAGGTCATCAATTAAGGGCGGCGATTTTTAGATTTTTTCAGCAACTCCACAAATCATCATTAGTTAATTTTTGTTTGAATATCAGTCTTATACTGTCTTAACCAGGGCAACTATGAAATGGCATTATATGTTGGTATCTCATTAGTCCGATTAAAGCTCCACAAATTTATTTAAATCACTTTTGAACGTAGATAAAATGTAGAACCATCTTCTAAGGTTTTTGGTTTCTCAACAATCAATTTTTTTTAAGTTTTTAAGTTTTTTTTCTTTTTCACTAAAATTCAACTAATCATCTTTACTGAACCAAATAGTAAAAAAAAAAAAATTTCGAAATCAAAAATTTTAAATAATTTTGTAATAATAGTTTAATATAAGTATATACAAATAAAATAAAATATATATACATATATATATATATATATATATATATATATATATATATATATATATATATATATATATATATATATATATATATATATATATATATATATATATATATATATATATATATAATATAAATATAAAACAATTTAAAAAATTGTATATTGCTGCTATAGTTATTATTTTTCCGAGACGCAATGAGCAGGTGGTTGTAGTGACGCAATGAGCAGGTGGTTGTAGTGGCGCAATGAGCAGGTGGTTGTAGTGTCGTCGTTGCAAATAGGAGAGGTAATTGAAATTCAACATGTTGCATCAAATGCTGTTTGTTGTCCATGTTATAATCATGCTTTAATTTTAACTTTATTCTAACGTAGAAGCAATAAAAATTAATTGAGTGAAGAATTTTATTACTATCAATCAGAGAAAATGGTTTTATTGTGTCTTTAGGCTGAGGCATATGCTCTCTCTAAAAATGTCTGAGGCATATGCTCTCTCTAAAAAATGGGCTCGGTCAGTTATTTTGCAAAAAAAAAATTAAATTTACATAAAGCAAAAATTTGCATTAGAGACTTGTAAATTTTTTTAAAACAAGAAAGAGAAAACTGCGAAAAAATGTTTAAGGAAGCTTTTAGAGCAGCAGAAAAAACAATAATCAAAATAGACGGTAGCTTTACCTACAAAAGAATAGTACAACAACAGCCATGCCTTAAAATTATACCCTCAGATACAATGGAAGAATATTACATACAATCAATTTACATCCCTCTTCTTGATGCACTGATATTGGACATAATTACACGTTTTTCTAATGAAAACTTGCAATATCTTTAAATCTATACTTTGATGCCAAAAATATTATTACACTTAATCATAAAAATGTTAGTGAAACAGTTTCTGCCTTCAGAAAAAAATATACAATGTCATTCTTAGACTTAGTAACCAAAACTTGCCTGCACCTGAATTTATATCGGAAGATGAACTATGGCATTGAAAATCTTTAAGGATGAAGGAAGAGAGAAGAATTTTTCTGTTGTTTTTTGATATGTAGGAACAGTTGCAACATCCAACCACTAACAAGTTGTTTTAAATTATTAAGTCATTAATAATTTGAAACAACTTCTGCCCTTAAGTTAAACGCGTGCTCGACTCAAAAACATTCAGAGTATATCAACAAAAAAAAAATTTACCCTAAAACTCTAAAAATCTTTTATAAGAGAGTAGAAGTTTCTACAGCGAATAAATTATCCAAAGTTATTTATTAATTTAAAGACTCAAAATAATATATAAATAAATGAGGTTACAAAAGTTATATTAGATAAAACAGTGTCAATAACCTGTTGAAATATGTCAATCAGTTTAAGAAAAATTTAGAAACTAATTTTAAAAAATTACTTAAAAGCTTTCTTCAAAATATATCGATAAATTATAAATAACTCGAATAAATTATAAATAACTCGAATAAATTATAAATAACTCGAATAAATTATAAATAACTCGAATAAATTATAAATAACTCGAACTTTTAAAGTTTTAAAATTGAAAAAATATAGCAATAGTATTTGCTAAAAGTACTTTTTGTACTAAAAAGAAGAAAATAAACTTTTTGATTTAATTTTAATAGTTCTGTAAACTAAAAATTTGCAGGTCTGCACAAGATATATATAAAAACATACCTGTCAATCTTTCGTCTACGGAACTATCAAATTTAAATTAAAAAGTTTATTTTCCTCTTTTTAGTACAAAAAAGATTTTATTTTTAGCAAATATTTTTGCTATATTTTATTTTTTACTTTTCAGTCTTTACAAAGAGTTACGATATTTAGCGATGCGTTTTTTTAAATGATAAAATTTTTTTATATAAAAGTAAAATAACATAAAGTACAAATATTTCATTTGAATTGCCACCCTCGTCCTCCCACATAAGTAGTATATTTTTATATTAATATTAAACAAAATTATGCAAGGCCGACGACACCGGGGAGGGGGCCAGGAGGCACGTTTCTCCCCTACTTTTTTCTTAAGACTTTTTTTTTTAAAAAAAAATTTTAGATGTAGAAGACTTTTTTTAAGAATTGACGATGTTTCCTTCCCCCACCCCCCATCCCCCCTACTTCGAAACCCGTGTCGTCATTCCTGTTATGTTGTAAGTTATTTTTTCAAATTTATTGAAAATTTTTTTTTTCAAAAAAAAAGTATTTAAAAGATTTAAAAAAAAACAACAAACCTACCAATCTTAGCCGATTTTAAAAACGAAAAGATGTATTTATAAAAGAGAATAAATCATATTAAAAAAAAAATTACATACCCACAAACAATATTAGCTGATTTTAAAAATAAAAACATTTGTTAATGAAGATTACTTTAGAAACAACCCGCAAGCAATTTAGTAGCTAATTTCTATATAAGAGGTTAGTTTTTTCGTTCGTTCGAGGACAACAAAAAAAGTTTAAAAAAAGTTCGTATCCAGTGAAAGAAATGATTATATAAATAAAGCGAAGTTTTATAATATTTTAAATGTATTTTTCTGTATTATAACAACTGCTAATTGCTTTAATTATTTTAAATAAAATTATTATTGTCATTTTTATATTGTATTCTTAAGATTTACTTTTAGTCAAAAAGGGACAAAAAAAGATTAAATATTTCTCCAACTATTTTTAATTAACTTAGTTAATTCTACGTAATAAACTTATATTTACGAACGTTGAATTTCGTTAAGCTTTGCATACATTTTTAAATTCCGTAATTTAAAATATAAAATTAGTTAAACATAATTAGGAAAAAATAAGTTGTTTAAACCCCCTTATTCCACTCACATTGAGAATTCAGCAATAGAATTCTAAAAAAGTTAAACATTAACCGTGTTGCAAACAAACAGTTGAATCAGCCCATGCTGAACGTGGGTTTTAATGTCTAGGGTTTAAACTTATAATTTTAAAATTATTTTTATAATATCGATGCAATCTTGTTCTTTAATGATGTTAGTTTTTAGTTTATTTTCGGATGAAATTTAAAGCTAAAATGATGCATCGAGGTAGTGTCAAACAAAAATCTTCGGCAAATGAAGACAAGCACGTAGAAGCGTGCAATACCGAAGGAGATAGAGACGTTTTTACAAACAGTTCAGAAAAAACTTACGAAAAAGAAAAACATTTTGAATCTTGCCAAAACGTAGTTAATGAAAATTTGCCATTAGATAGAAGGAAATTTTCAAAAAGTTCCGTTCCCAATCCCGAAAACAATTATAACTTTGAGACTCTTGAAAGTATTAATAATGACAAAAACATTTCATCACATACAAAGTATGCTTCCAATCACAATCACATCAATCATTCGCTAACTTCCCTTAAAAGTTGCAACACTACAGAAAGCGATATATTGCATTTAAAAGGAAAAACAAACACGGCTAGAGTAAAATTACAGACAAGTTTTAATACAACAACAAGTTTACCTTTTGAACAATCAATCGAAGAGCAAGACCTTCGAACCCAAGTGGGGCAATGTGGTTGTATGTCGAAAAGATATGTTCTGGCAATATTAAGTTTCTTTGGATTTTTTAATGTTTATTGTTTACGTGTAGATCTTAGCGTAGCGCTGGTTGCTATGACTAACAACCATACTAGAGTGATGTTTAATGGGACAGAATACTTGGTATGAAGAAGTTTTTGAGAAAGTTATTTGAGAAAGTTATTTAAAAGAGTGCTTGATGCACTTATCTTGATGAAAGTTTGTTTATTTTTATTTCAAACAAACATATATACATAACATAAAATATTTCAATATATATATTAGGTTATTTCTCTCAGGTAGCACCTGAATTCAATTGGAGTACTCAACTTCAAGGTAATTATAATAAATTTAAAAAAAAAGGGGATAGAGAAGTTTGAAAAAAATGGGGAAGTTCGATACTAAAACTAAAATGAAATTATTTTTTTCTCTGCTAAAAAGATTTTATCTTCTACTTTTGCATCTGTCAATTTTTTCTAATATATATTTTTTTTTTGCATACTATCATTTTTATGTTATTACAGAAGACTTACTTTAGGTATTTTTTATTATAGGTCACATATTGTCAGCGTTTTATTACGGTTATTTGTTAACGCAGATACCTGGAGGCTATATAGCAGCAAGATTTGGTGGTAAAAACTTGTTTGGTATAGCTATTTTATTTAGTGCAGTTTTGACATTAATGACTCCAATGGCTTCTAGATCTCATTGGATATGGTTATTTTTACTACGTCTGATAGAGGGTTTATGTGAGGTAATTTAGTAACATATATATAAATATATATATATATATATATATATATATATATATATATATATATATATATAATAATAATAATAATAATAATAATATATATAACAATATTATAAAATACAATAACATTAATATTTACCGTTCAATAAATTAATGTTTTTTTAAAAATTAGTTTATCGTTGTAACTAGTTTATTTAAAGATTAGAAAGAATAAATACGAAGCCATCGTTTTAGTTTATTGGGATGAAACAAATTTTAATAAACTAAACAATATTTTAATTGCTAAAACGTTAAACAAATATTAGACTTCTGTTTATTTAGGGATGCATTTACCCGGCTATGTACGCTCTTTGGAGTAGATGGGCGCCACCAATGGAAAGAGCGAAGCTTGTTACTATACCTCATTCAGGTACCAGCAAATAAAAACTCTAACATGTTTTTGCATATCTTTTTATTAAATTTTTTTATTTATTAAAGATTTTTTTATTTATTGCTTATACTTCATTATTTATTGTTTATTATTATTATTATTATTATTATTAATATTTTTATTATTTCATTATTTTTTCCTTTATTAGGTTCTTATGCTGGATCAGTTGCTGGTACTCTAATTGCTGGATATTTATGCGAATTATGCGGTTGGGCGTGGGTATTTTATTTGTTTGGTAAATTTTATTCAAATTTTATTTGTGTTCGTATACTCTGTTATTATTAAATTCAAATAAGTATAAAGTAGGTCCATACCAAATAAAAGTAATAGTCAAATTTTACTGAGAAAAATCATAGCCTACGTGTTGCTAAAGACCACTTTTTTTACCCAATTGTACATCTATATTGCCTAAATAATATTTTTCTACCGCCAACAAAACGAAAAGTTTTAAATGCTGATTTTAATGCCTCCAACGAAGTTGAAATTTAAATTATATGAAACGTCAAATACTAGAGTGAAGGCTTTTAGCATTTTCCGCGTACTCTTCCTTTTTATATTTTTATTTTTGTTTCTTTGTGTATTTAAAAATTACTCAAAAATTAATTTTCAATTTATGTCATTATATTCAATTTTAATAACATCAAATTATATTCAATTATATTCAATTTTAATAACATTAAATTATATTCAATTATATTCAATTTTAATAACATTAAATTATATTCAATTATATTCAATTTTAATAACATCAAATTATATTCAATTATATTCAATTTTAATAACATCAAATTATATTCAATTATATTCAATTTTAATAACATCAAATTATATTCAAATATATTCAATTTTAATAACATCAAAGTATGAAAATTCTCTGCCCTATATTATCTCACTGTTTGAATTATTTATTTAAGAAGCCGATTATGATTCCCTTAGTGGTTTTTAGTTACTAAAACCCAAATCCCTTGATTGATGTATGTACACTCACTACATGTGTCTTTTTATAGTCAGTGAGTGCATTTAAAAATCAATAAGAATCAAAATTATAAAGAATTAAAAAAATACAAATACTTTTAAAGATCTCTTATAAACTAACAAACTGATTTATATCATGGAAATATAAAACACATCTGTAATTATTTCAAATTTGTGTTGTTTTAACTAATTGATTTCACTTAATTCATAAAAATTTTTCTTGCCGCGTCTCAAACTTAGCCGAGTTATATACTTTTAATTTTGTCGTTTTGATATTGATTTTTTCTACAATTTTAGTAAAAAGTGGCGGAAAACACGGTTCTTCAGTTTCTTTCCTCCACTTTTCCCCAATAGTATAATTGGCTCTGAAAATCCTTTAATTCTAATTTTTAGGGTTACTTGCACTAATGTGGGTGGCGGTGTGGATGATTATGATTAGCGATTCACCTGAAGAAGACAACCACATTTCAACTGAAGAAAAAAACATGATATTAAAAAGTTTAGAAGAAGATCAAACTTCACAATTAGTAATTATTCCTTTAATTTTTAACTTTATGAAAACTGTTTCAATTTTTTAAAGCAAAAATCCAATGCAACTTTTTTTTTTTTCAATATTATAAACAAGTGTTTCAGGAGCATTATGTAACTGCTTTTATTTTTAATTAACATCTATTGAATTTTAAAAACTCTTTATAACAATATTGAATTTTTGCAACAACTTTTTAATTATCTTACAAAAAAGTTTAAATTATAAAGCAAACGCATTGCATCATTGTGTTGTTCCCTTTTCTCAATTTATTTAGATTTTGTTCCACTTAATTTTTCCTCATTTTTATCTTGATTATTTTTAAGTTCAAAATTTACCTTGTTTATTTTTACTTCAGAGAAACAACAGCGCAGTTTATATTAATGAATGGAGTACATTTGTTATTTAGAACAAACCTGAACATTTTTTTTTTTTTTGATTACGCGGGTCATGTGAAATGTGGAATTGCGGAGAAAATTATGTAAATATTTATTTTAAAAACGTTATTCAAAAAGTTTTTTATTGAAAAAAGTTATTAAACTAGACGATTGAACCTGTCATTTCGAAAAGGAAACTTTTAATAGTTTATAAACTTAAAATAAAAGTTACCACACGATTTAAGTTTTTTTAACAAAAAAATAAAACTTCCATAAGTTATATACGTTCTTTATTATCTACTCCTATGTTTAGTTTCTTTAATAGCGTAGACATTTTAATTAAAATCATATTTTTGTTAATTTTGAAAAATATTAATAAATGGACTTGTGTCCTTTTCAAAATGACAGGTTTGATTAGATTATTTAGCAGTTGTTTTTACTTTTTGTTAAAGTTATTATTTTATCATTTTAGTTCAAAAAAACTTTAAAAGAAAGCAATAGTTTATTTAAATTAAATAAATCATAATTAGTAATTTTAATTATAGTTTATTTTTTTTGTGAATCATAAATGGGAAAAATCGTAAATTTAATTTTAAAGTATATTTTAGTAATCTTCTATTCAATATTTCGAAACCACAAAAAATGATTCGGTAGTTGCTTAGTGTAATTTGATACTATCATAAACTGTGCGTTTGTTAGAAACTCATAAGTTCTCCTAAGAACTTAGCCTTCCACTTTCCTCCCCCAATCCCTTAAGCTACCTTTAAACTTTTCAAAAATAAGTGTAAAAAGTTTACAGGCTACGATGTTTGCTATAGCAAATGCGTCATAACGAAATGATTATATAACGAGTCGGAGAAATCATCATTTATAAAATCATCATTGATGAAGTCCTTTAATTAAATCTTATTTGAAATTAATTTCAAAAAAATTATTTATAATAGTTTATTTTAACTATCTTATTACTACCAGTTTTTCTTATTAATCAGTAGAAAGCATTATTATCAAGATATTTAAAAAAGAATTTTTTTTTTAATTTTTAAATTGAATTTAATTTTTTACAGTTAAAAGGTTCACTACCTTGGCAAAAAATAATCACATCGATGCCATTTTTAGCAATTCTTGTGGCACACACATGCGAAGGATGGGGCTTTGGAACTATGCAAACTGGTCTTCCTAAATTTCTAAGCGAAGCTATGAATTTTCGAATTTCAAAGGTATCTCTCATAACTAAAAAATTCAACTCTTTGGTTTAGTTCTGCATAAACAGTTAAAATAGATAAATTTAAATTAGTTAAACCAAACTTAAACTAAATAAACAAATATAAAACTTGTAAATTATTCAGTTAATGTATGATGATGATATATAATAATTGAGGAACATCAAAAAGATTTTGTTTGTTTTTTGGCCCTATCAATCTGACATTCTTGGTCCTTGAAATCTAAAATGTATCAAATGATATTTTATTTTGGATTTGGATTAAAAAATCGTTTCATCTTTTTAGACTGGAGAATATACAGCAACATTATATTTAGTTATGGGAATAAACGTATTTTTATCAGGCCAGTTAGCCGATTTCATACGTCAACGCTGTTACCTTTCGGTGACGACTACTCGAAAAAGTTTTACTGTTATAGGTATTTTAATTTCTCTTTTAAATTTCTCTACGTAAAAAAAAAAAAAAAAAAAAAAAATATATATATATATATATATAAATATATATACAGGCGCGTACTGGGTCTATTTTCCCTACTGGGAAACTGGATATAATTAGGGCCCACTTACTATATACTATATACTTACTAATAGCAATGGGTTTCATGTATACTTATTATAAAAGCCAGGTTATTTACCCATTTCTTACTTTTTAATTTAAAGTCTCAAAAATAAATAAATACACAACAATATTAAGATAATTATTTTTATTTAAGTGATCTTGGTTGCGTAGTATAAATTATAAAATACAGATAGTATGTTATTAAAAATAGTTCAATGCAGAGGGAATAATATACAAATAGTTGAAATAGTTCAATAAATTATTTAAAAGCTAAACTTTCGACATTCTTAACAATTCAATACTTTTTTCACACATTAAGTCGATGACTTGATCCGGTGTAATGTCTGCCAACAGTTTCTTTTCACAGTTCATCAAAAACAATAATTCCAAATTTTCCCGTGTTAAACAACTTCTTAAACGTGTTTTTATAATTTTAGGTTTCGAAAACGATCGTTCACACGTTACTTGAGTAAGGGGAATTGTTAAAAGAAACTTATATACTTCAATAATTCATTATACTCTTAAGAATACATGTTGAATTCATAAATAACAATTTTTACGCATAATAAACATGAGTAACATTTTTTTTTCTTGCACACTTATTATTATCATTTTATGAGAGTATCCAAAATCGTTAAAGTCGGAATCTTCTTCCAAATTGCTTTGATTTCGGTAAACATTATATACATCTCTAATATCAGTTTTGGATATTTGAGGCCAGAATTTTACAAACGATAATAATTGTTCTCCTAATTTATGTTTATCGATATATGGTAAAAGTTCACAAATTTTATGAATAGCTTCAGAATGTATTCCATTATTCACAATTTCTTCAAACCTTTTTGGATCAAATAGTTTAAGATTACAATAAAGTTCTTTACTTCCTGAAAATCTACATTCTAAGCAAGCAATAATATTATCCATAACTACGTTAAATGTTTTGATTTTATAAACATTTTCGGGAGTATCTCCATCTCCTATGTTCTGGTTAATACTTGAATTTTCTCCATAACGTTTTGGAATAGTTTTTCTTCTCTTTTCAGGAAGCTCTAATTCTATATCAATGTTTGACTACTCTTCCAAAAATACACTGGATACAAATTCCACTGGATACAAGTTCAATTAATATTTTTGCTCCTGCACTAACTGGTAAAAGTTCTCTTTGATTTTCTTTTAAAGACTTTATTGTTCCATCAATTTTTCTCCATGCTTGAATATAATCTAGACCGGATGTTTGTAGGTAATCAGGTAGAGCAGTATTAAACTTAAATATTTGCAAAAATATCATCGCTGTTAATACTGTTTCATAACGGTTAAATTGACTTAGTAAATTTTGAGCTGTACTTCTTACGTTTCAAAAATCATTAGTAACAGAAATTTTATAAAAGCACAAATACAGTTTGCACATATGCAAATTGCTTTCAATTATCATTCTTGGCTCTTTCATTCCACATATCGATACGAACAAATATATTAATAACCGCATCATTTTTAGACCATCAAGTTTTACCAATATTTATCGAATGTGACGAACGACTGGGATTACTCTGATTTACATAAACATTGAGTCTCTTATAAGATTCTTTGAAAAAAAAAAATTCTTGAAGAAGTCCTAAAAAAAAACTGTAACTGAACAAGAAGTAGTTTGTTGTAAGACTAGAGTTAACACATGAGCGTAGCACCATGCATGAATATGTCTTGGGAGCATTTCCTTGAGTTTTGCTTGAACTCATAGAAATTAAAGTTAATTTTAATAAATCAAATAAATCCTGCCCTGAAGATGAAATCAAGTTGTTTAAAAGTTGTTCCACAACTTCAACTATAGATCTGGTTTCTTCAGTCACTAATATCAATCGCAATCAACCGCAAAACAAAGACACATTAATCATGGGTAGATATATCCATAGTTATATCCATAGTAATTCAGTAAATTCCTGCTGAATTTAATTCTTCAGATATTTTTAATAATAATAATTTACAAATAGTTTGAATAATATTTGCTACAGATGTAGGACTTAAATAATTAAACAAATTTCCTCAAACCTTTTCCCCACTTTTTGCTCGTTTTTCACTTTCTACTATTGCCTTAATAATGTGATCATTTAAATCAATATTAGGCTATTAACAAAACAATTTCTAAAAGATTTCCATGGTTAACAGCTGTATTACTTAAACTATAAGCTGCCTCATACCTAAATCCTCTAAACACCAATCCTTGTTTTCCAATTACTTTACCTATTTCAATTATAGATTCAGCTACTTTTCATCTCTTGATTACTTCATGTTCTCTTTGACTCCTCTGGACTCTGTTAAATAATCCGTCAACTGTTTATCCCCGACTATCACTCACATAACACTTTGATGCTTCTCTGTTGTTTTTTGACTCTTTGTGATGCGTTTATAAACATGATCCCAATCTTCAAAACCCTCAACACTTGTAAAAACCAACTTTTCAGAAGAATAAACCAAACACGTAAACAAAAATAGATTTGTGTTCGTAACTAAAACTCAACCAATCTCCTTTAATTTTGATAAACTAATTTAATTTAAATTGAGAAAAACCTTAGAATACTTTGATTTCCACTAGGCTTTATAAAATAGTTCAAATTAATTTTATCGACAATATCTATGTGTGGCAGATCAGAATGCTCAAGAGTCTTGTTTATGGAAAAAATTTCGGATTTTTGGATTTAAAAGCAATTTCATTGAGACGTTTTTTGTTATACTCTTTTCGTTTAAGCGAGCCACTTTTATGGTTTTTTTCTTTTGATTATTCTGTTCCATTAAAAACTATACAATACGTATTATAATTTGAAAAAATGTAAAAATTTATTAAATGTTTAGTAAAAAAAAAAAAAATCAATAATAAGGCGATACAGACCCACCGGCGTCGTCGACCCTGTAAATATTAAACGCAATAGCATAAACGCCAAATATTGTGCATACGAAAAAGTAAAAAACGCGCATTAATGCGCAAACCTAGACCAATCAGTAATACAAAAAAACGTCATGTGATGCGCAGAGTTCTTATTACTACTTGATCTAGTTTTCACGATAATCTTGAATTCGACAACGAGGATCTTATTATATTATTAATTACTACGATCAATGCTGAATAAATAGATTAAAAAGTACTAATAGCAATTATAGTTTTTTAATAATTCATTATGCATTAAACCAAAAAAAATCATAATAATATATACAAAACACGATAAGGACTGGTAAGTACCACGTAATAATAATTATTGAAGTTTTAATACTTACACTCTCATTATTCCACTAGCAGGCTACTTTTACATTGAATGTTATGTGTAATAATTTCAAAGTCCTGTCTTAATATCTTTATTTTATTATATATGTAAGTATATAACATTAACTGGGTTCACCACACCAAATCTAAAATAATTTTAACATTATAAACTATTTTTAAACTATTATTTTAATAATTTGTATTACTAAATAAATGTGATGTTTTAGAAATTAAAAAAAAAATGAGATTATGAAATGAAATTACTGAATTTAATTGAAAATACAGGTACCTATTTGGTAGAGGGCCCAGGTCTTTTTAAGAGGGCCTACCGGAATTTTCCGATATCCCGGTTGGCCAGTACGCGCCTATATATATATGTATATATATATATATATATATATATATATATATATATATATATATATATATATATATATATATATATATATATATATAAATGCTTATATATATATATATATATATATATATATATATATATATATATATATATATATATATATATATATATATATATATATATATATATATATATATATATATATATATATATGTATATAGTTTCACCATTGCTGGATCATTAGGAAGAGAACTCTTCCTGATGATCCAGCAATGGTGAAACCTAAAGTAGAAGATAAAAGTTAGATAAGTGTTTTTTACTAATTTATTATTGCTTTGTTCTTTAAGAACATTGAGCTCTCTATTTGTAAAATACACTAACATAATTTACATACATATGTATATATATATATATATATATATATATATATATATATATATATATATATATATATATATATACGCACACATATATATATATATATATATACGCACATATATATATATATATGTATATATATATATAACATATACATATATATATATATATATATATATATATATATATATATATATATTACATATATATATATATATATATATATATTAAACTCTCTTCTGATTAGGTTTCCTGGCTAATGCTGTAGCATTCATAATCTCAATGTACATGTTTAGTCCGGAAGGAGCTGTTGTTGTAATTATTGTTGGCGCTGGTATAGAGACACTGGCTTGGGCTGGTTTTGGCATAAACCACTTAGATATAGCTCCAAGATATGCTAGTGTGTTGTTTGGTATAACTAACACTTGTGCAACAGTTCCGAATATTTTAAGTCCCATATTAGTGGGTGTACTTACAGACTTAGGCGAAGCAGGATCAGGAGTAAGCTTTTCAATATGTATTTTTACTATTTAACAAGTAGTATAATTAAGTTAATACCTTTGCTAAAAAAGGAAGTTATTTTTACTAAATTTTTACCAATAATTCATGTATTAGAAGTAGTTACCACTAGATAGATGCAGATATTAGTTGTCACCAATAGATACATAGAAAACTTGCTTTTGTCTTCAATTTAGTAAAAAGCACATCGTTTTTACAAAAATTAAATTTTGACCAGAAGCTAAACCTCCATCAAACTCATCATTTAAAAACCTAAAAGGTCAGCGGAGCCAACATTTTCTTTTTCACGCTACTTAATAGTTTGTTTATATGAGTTATTTAATTTAAGATCTTAACAAGCATCAAGAAAACTCAGAGTAAAATATACGGTTTCGTAATATTATACGCCCTTAGGGGTCGTCCATAAAGTACGTACACTTTTTTTCGTCGAACCCCCCTCTCCCCGTATTTTTCAATACGCTCTTTTGAGTACCCTCCACTTCCCTAAAAGTACCTACGCTTTTAACCGATTTATCTAACATTTTATGATATATTTTTAAATTTAGAGCCTCCTTTTATATATAATCAACCCACTGCCCTCCCATCTCAGATACGCCATCTGCAGACCCCCTCTTCTCCTCCGAGCGTACGTACTTTATGGACGATCCCTTAGGTAGTTGGAGGCCCTTGGCAAAGTGTTGGCTTGGTGGTTCAAATAAAAAAAATTAAAAACTAACTCAAGGCGCATAAAAGATAGAAATACCCGAGATGATTTGATGGGGGAGGCTCCTCCTCCATTCAGCATCCTCTGCTTCGCTGGAGGCAAAAAATTCTAGAAATTAAACCTAAAAAATATGAATTTAATTGTGATTCTTAACACGTTTTATGAACATTGTATGCCTAAGATTTCGCGGGAATTTTTCACACCGGCAAATTTCACATTCATCCAGATTTCATGAAAGTTCAATTTTTCTAGCTTTGATGACAGCAAAGTTTTGAATTAGTTGTGAATAATGCAAAGACTTGACCATATCTTGTTCGATAGATACCATTGCTAGACTGTTCTTAAGTCATAGTTGTTCTCAAATAGATTCTGATCAATTTTTATACTATAGCCTTTTTGACGATTGCACACATTCTTTATTTTTTTTATTGCTTTATTTATTATGTATTTCGACAATAAAGATAAAGAAAAGTGACAAAATTTAAACAATACAAATATATAAATACATGGCTAGGACAAGAAGAAGACAAATTTAGTCTTATCATCAAGCTCCTTAAAATAAAAAATTTCAATAATAAAATTACAAAAGCAACGTAACTTCAGTAAATTATAAAACATGTATTACGCTATATTACAGTGTAATATATCCAAAAATATAAATAATTACTGGAAAAAAAAGGAAAGTTTATAATTTGTTTTGCAATTCCAGTTGCTTTAGTCTTTGGTTTTGAATTATCGTAAACTGTTGCTATTTGAAAACGCTTTCACACTATTAATTTTGCATTTCTAGTATGTATCGGAATAAGACTTTATTGTTAGATTTTGTACATGAGTTTTAAAAATATGCCATTGCTGTGAAGCGCAAAACAAATGATAAATTTGATGCAAAGTTTATAAAAGCGTCATTGCAATGACTGAAGATTTCGTCATGTCTACAAAAATTAGATTGAGACTGTGACATTCACATGACACATAAAATGATTTCGTTTTGATTTTAAGTATAAGTTTTTGTATACCACGATTGCATCCTTTTATATTTGCTCCGTTATCATATCC
>NC_088920.1:61162500-61227500 GCF_038396675.1 Hydra vulgaris | reverse complement strand
CTTTACTCTATATAATATGTTAATAAAATATTATTCGCTCTACTATTATATAACCCAAGGCCCTTAAGGAAAAAAATGGATTATACACATGTCCTAACAGAAAACTAAGTTTCAAAAGACTTTTTTTAAAGTAAAAACATTTATCTATTGAATTAGAAACAAAAAAAAACAATTATTACCTCCTTTTTACCGGTGCGACACAAATATAAAATATAATAAATTAGCTTTATACTGATCCTAACAAATTTTTAAAAAAATCGCCTTTAAAAACTGCCTCTAATATATAGGGAATGGGACTTAAAATGTCATCATTTAGAAATATTAACATTAGCTTTTTACTAATGAAAATAAACACTTTAAAACGCTTTTTTCAAAACTTAGGTCTTTTTATTGGAATTAAATAAATTACTAATATGGTTTTGTTTATTATATTAAAGGTATTACTATTTATATGAAAAAATTGCTCATTTTTAATATGTAATCGGATTAAGTTGTCCCGAACCATCCTCCAAACATGTGTCCGATACCACCCGATCATACCTTTCACAAGTACAAGTTTTAAAACCAGTGAATTAAAGTATTAAACAAGTTTTTTTTGTTTAATAAACATTGTAAATAAAAATGTATTTTTAATCAATAAAAAGTTTTTAGTTTACATAAAAATTAAGTAGAATATTATGTGAATCAAATATTACGATACATCGCTCAACTGGAGGTGGGAAATAATATCTTGCCCTCCCAGCCAATCACTTCGGCATAATATGAAAGATATTTTGCATATGCCGTATTTCACTCAAATAATGTTGCTATGGTATTTAAAATCACATAGGATCTTTAGTTTAATCTGTGTATCAAGTGTCCGGAGTTACCCACCATTGGGGCTACCCAACTTTCCCCTAATGAGAAATACCATTAACAAATTTAACTTACCTTTTGATTTTGGACCATATACAACAACTGAATATTTTGTAAATATGTATCCATAAATCTAAAATTAACTTTGATCTCTATTAATCTTGAAATTTACACCAAGTTACAAATAGTTCAAAAAATGTATTATAATAATAAGTAGAGTACTTAAGTTTAATTTAAATGTTATAGAAAGAAAACTTTCATTCTAAGTCTTCTTTTTATAATTTATAACTTTTAAATTATACTAAATATAATTCTTACAACCGCAATTAGATTTATTATCCCCAATAGAATTGCTAATAAGTTTGACTTTGTTTTTTGTAACTTTCAACTCTAAAATCAAAACTTAAAACACATAAAATTTGATTCACCAATATGGTTAAAACATGTATGTATGTAAAATATGTATGTATGACGACAAAGAAAGTTGATGAAGAGTTCATATCTAGTGAACTTGATATGAACTCGAATTGCACATTCTAACATCTGTCCGCTTTCTCTATCTTTCTAACTCAACTTTTTCTGACTTTTACTCTACAATTTCTTCGTTCTTCCTTCACTTGCTCTTGGTTTGTGAAGCACGTTATGATGCTCTTTAGTGAGCTGAACTCGTCTTTGCGGGCCTCGGTATTGTAGCCTCTGTATGACAATTAGCCGGAGGATAAACCACAATACCAAACACATAAAATTAAATAAACCTTTCTAAACGTTAAGGTGGTACAACACCAAATAAATAAAAAAATGAAATAAACCTCCAAAATAAAAATGCTTTTAAATATAGTTGATTTAAATTAAAAAAAGCAAAAAAAATATTTTTTTAATTAGCATTAGGACCATAATGGCGGAAAAACTATCAAAAAATGCGTTATTTTACTAAATTTCAAAACATAATATCTAAGGCTAGCCATCATCATATGACCTGAAATTTTGTACACTTACTCTAAACACTATTTTATTCCATTTAACAGATAGATTTTTTAAATGTCAAAGTAAATGATGAGTTATGTAGATTTTCCTCATATTTTATTTATTTTTGACGTTTGAGAGAGATCTGACTAAAAAAAAAAAAATACTGATCATAAAAAAAATCCATCTGGTTAATGAATTTTATAGGTATTTCGAGCAAGTACTGAAAATTTCAGATCAAATGAACAATGCTAACTCAAGAAACTGTGTTTTGAAGTTTAAGCAAAAACGAAAAAACTCGAATTCTTGATATATTATTTACAATATTAATTTAAAATCTTCCTAAAACATAACTGTCATTACATTCTTTTGTCATTACATTCTCCTCATCTAGGTGACCTCTTTTGATGGCTCTAAGAGTTTTTCTTCTTTTTTTTCCCTTCTCTGATGACTTGCACCTCATTTGATAAATCCTTTTTTTATTTTTAGAAGCTGCTGAAATATTTGATACCTTACCGTGTAAACCAAAATGTCTAAAAACACTAATAACACCCTTTGCACCATCATTGTATCCTAAAAAGCTGAATACATTCCCATTTCCAGTGTTGATTTAGAAACAAAAACTCTTTTTGGTACACAAGCTCAAATAAGTCCATTAAGTACCTTGTTAGCATTTTGTGTGTTTCCATGTAAACATTTTGATAAAAATTCATCTGATTGTAAATTTATAATTGTTTGTAGAATTAAATTTTTTATCTACAGAGGTATGGTAGATTTGGGTTTATAATTCTTTTGATTTAGAGCCCAGTATTTGCACCAACTATATTTTCCACGAGGACAAAACTGGTGTGGTGTGTGTAGGAATCAGGAAAATCGGTGAAGTGGAAAAGTATGGGATAAACTGCTTTCTTCATTGAATACAAGTTTCCCACATTTGATCTGATTGCAAGACCATAGAAATTTTGCATTGAATTAAGGCAGTTTTCAGAGAGTTTACCTCTGCCTGATATTGGTTCGTTAGTACCTTTTTGGGCTTTGACAATGTTTCATAGATGTGTTCCTAACCGTTTTTAAACATGTCCAACACATTCCAGTTTTACAGGCACAATACCATAGTCTTTGAAAGGATCTGCTACTATTACATAATTAAAAGAAGATGTATCCCCATCTCCTAGATATTCTTTATATATCAACTTATTTTTTTGTAAAGATCTCTTAAACATAGCCACAGCTCCTACAGATTCCATACTACCTGATGAACTCTTGTGATTCGATTCACACTGGTGATCAACCAACTAACACTGATATTCTACAGTTCCTGGAGTGGTTTAGATCTCTACATTTTACATCCATTGCAATGTTTGGTAAATATCTCTGCATCAATACATTTATCACTACAAACAGCAGTTACAACACCTTCAACGAATTATGACCTCGCTTTTGCCATGAACCATCAATAAAAATTCTAACTTCTTTCATTTCAAGAGAGTTGTTTATTGATTTGGTTTCAAAAGCAGCTTTTTGCTTACTTTCCTCAGCAGCAATTTTGTATACTAACATGGCAGTTTTATTTAACTTATTAAAGTTATTAGGCGACAAACAATAAAGATTCATACAAAAGGAAAAAGTTTTCATCGACTCATGACCAGCACCTATTTCTCGCAATCTAATGACAGCTCGCAGATTGATCTCATATGGTGATTCTAGAGATGAAAGTTCTTTTTTAACAGTATCAATAAGAAACTCATTTGTGTTTAAAGAATTCTTTGACTTTGGTGAAGTTCTAAAATTTTTAGAAAAGTTACACTTTGTACACTTCATTTCAAGTAAATGACAAAAGCCCATGCGAGGACCAACTTTATCTATGATTAACCAATTTCTAATAAATTAATTGGGGCAAACTGTGTGTGCAATTAATTTCTTTAACAATAAAAAGTTAATAAGTATAAAATAGTCGTTAGATTCACATTTATCCGAGCTGAACGATACATCTAACTTTCTTAAGCTAACACAAGAAATCTTCTGATCTGCAGGTTTTATATATTTATATATAATATATATATATATATATATATATATATATATATATATATATATATATATATATATATATATATATATATATATATATATATATATATATATATATATATATATATATAATATAAATCCAAAGGGTAAACAAACAATAACACTCCAAATCTTTCAAACTTGTTAACTGTTACAAAACGTATTTAGTGGTTAAGAACAATGACATTTAATTGAATTTCAATTCGGAAAAGTGATATCAAGCTTACAAGTTACAAAGCTTGAAGACTCCAGTAAAATTGAGCTTATTTTAAGGGAGAAAATGCCCTAACAAGAATGTTAAATATTTAGTATCTCCGTTGCTAAGGAAAAAAAAATACATAGTGTTCTAATAAAATGCTCATATCTAAAGAAAGATAAATTATTTAGCTCTGAAACTTTGGCTAGACGTTCTTTGAATAATTTGACATATATTTTATGCAAAATTAAAAAACTCAAAAAAAATTTTTGTTTCCTAGTTTTTTTGGTGTTGTACCACCTTAATAACTGCAATATAAAAATATTTACCTCCGTCGGAAACAACTTTAGTCCTGTGTTTTGTTAAATATATTTGAGAAAACATGTGTCATCGCCTCACATCAATATCATAGCCACACATCAGATTAAGACAAGAAAATATAAAAATGTATGCACCCTCATCACAAACTACAAACAGGGAAGAAAAAAATATTAGGGCGACCCATTCTAATATATTCTATCTATTTATATCTATAAGATATAAAATTTATATCTACAAGTTATAAATTAAAATCTAAACAAACTTATTCTTTAAATAAAGTAAAAAAAAATAAGAAGCTAATATTATTGGTAATTTTTTATTATATCTTAAATGATAATTTAAGATATAATAAATATTTATATAAATTATTATAAAAATTATTTGTCTCATTATTTATCCATAAATTTTCCTTTTAAATATTTTGAGATATCTGAAGTCGGTACAGTAGTTGACTTCATGAAAATTGTATCTTTTAGAATAGTTAACGACGATAACGAATAATAGTTAACGATGACCTAATCAAAAAGATAGATATCATGATATATTCTGATGACGGGCTCTTAAGTAAAATAAGTCTCCCGACTCCAATTAATCAAAATGATGGTTACTTATTAGCAATGATTGATTTTAAAAAAGCCAACAAACTAATGAAGTTGTTGTGTAAGAAGAAATTAACTGTAAAACAACATGTGCGTTTTTTTAAAACAAAATGTATATTTTTTAAAAACCATCAAGTATGCCTATACTCCACAACATTTCATCTTTCTATCAGACAGTTAAAAAAACTAAATAGATTAGAAATTCGTTTTTGGTTTGGATTTTGTAACTAAGTTTTTACTTCCCCATAAGTTTTTTTATATTCTTAGGTTATTAGCCAGATGGTGGGCCCCAACCAGCGATTGACTTAAAAATATTTACCCGAAGAAATGAAATTAACTTCCGGGTTTTTTTTCCCTTCTTTTTTTTCTTTATTCCTTTAAACCGAGGCGAGACCGAGCCGAGAAGTTTGTACTTCTCGTGAGACCGAGAACGAGACGAGACGAGAAATTTAACAATTTTTGAAAACAAATTTATTAAAATCCAAGTAAAAATAAAATGTATACATTGTTTTGACAAATAGACACAAATGACATTTGTCAAATGTAAACAACTTTTTCAAATAATAATTCAGAATTCTTTTGCCAAACTTTTCCAACACGACAATGTTTTCTCTGATTAAGATGATTTGTTCTACTTTTTCTGGGTGTAAGTTGTGTCTGGATGATCGGACGACATTTCCACCTGAGCCAAAAACTCTCTCTGATTTAGTTGAGCTTGCTGGAATAGCTAAAATTTGTCTAGCTAATGGAGAGAGTTCTGGCAATGTATTTGAATGCAATTTCCACCAATCAAGAATCGGAAAATCTTTTTTGGCATCAGGGAGATATTCATACTGGCACATTTCGCTCATAATAGGATTCCGTTCAGATGTTGGCTCTTGTGTTTCAAGTCTGACGTTTAACATCAGTTTTGAATTAGGGGACAAATCTGCTGAAAGGACTCTGGCAACAGGTTGGCACTCAAAATTATCCTTAACCTGTGAGGCTAACCATTCTTTTGTTGTTTGAAATTTTTTGAAGAGCTTCAAGTGAAGTCCCTTTAAATCAGGATTTAAGTAGTTTGCTGCAGCACTCAATAAGTTTCCAGTGTGACAAAGAGAAAATCTTTTCTCAATGCAGCTTTTCAAGTTTTTTGCATACAAGACACCGTAGCCATTTTTTCCATCCGTCTCAATTGATCAATTTTGTCATGGATTAAATAAAGAGAATCGGCGATAGTATTAGTTGTTGGAATAGACTCAGCCGACCACGTTTCTGTAGCTTCTTTAAGTGGTGCCAAAATTTCTACTGCTCCCTCGATTGATTTCCACTGTGATGTACTGATGGTCTTTGAAGAAAAAATATCTTCATTTGCACATAAGCTGATAATTGCACTCTTTAGATGTAGAACAGAAGCCATGCAATCCAGTTCACTATTCCATCTTGTGTCAACAGATTGGCGTAACTGTCTAAAATTGATTCCTTGAGTGTCTGATTCTGATTCAAGCAACTCAGCTGCAACTGTTGACTGGTGAGTTAAAGAAGCCAAATCTTTGCATGTTTGCAACGCATCATCCATTCCAGCAGTCATTCCAAATGAATCTCGAACTGCACATTGCAAAATATGATTGTTGCACAAGTATTGGTCAAGGCGCTTTGACAATTTGACTGCAAGTGTCATGTTTCTTGCCTGGTCGTTCACGCAGTACATTGGCAAATCAGCAGGCAAATTTAGTTCTTCTAAGAAAGAATCCAGCTTTCCTTCAATTAACATACCTGTGTGTCTGCCTGGGAACTGTTGGACATGGGGTGTTCAGTGATGTAGTCTCCTATTTTCGTCAATAGCATGAAAAGTCCAAGAGATGTAGCTGTCCTGAGCTCTAGAAGTCCAAAGGTCAGAAGTAAATGCAGCACTTTTTAGATTTGGCGTAATCTCCGTTATTATGCTCTTCATTCCAGCTTGAACTTCTCTTGACCGAATTGAAAGCTTTCTTGAAAATATTGTTCTGTGATGAAGGCTCAGTTTAAGGTTTGCAATGTCAAACAATTTCTTGAAACCTCTTCCTTCGACTGCTGAAAAGGATACCAGATCAGTGCAAAAGTAATCCAGCATTGCAGAGTCAAACTGTTTTTGAATGGAACTGTCTTTGTCATATTTGGACTTTGTTTCAAGCATTTCGACCATGGTTTGTTGTTTCTTCTTAGGAGGAGGAAGAAGAGAGTCGTCAGTTTTTTCAGAATACTCAACGTAATCTTGGCTGTGTTTTTTTTCAAGATGACGATGAAGTCCGCTTGTGTTTCCATCTTTTGTTTTCAAAGACTTTTTGCACGCCTTGCATTCAGCACCGTCACTTTTTTTTGAAAATGTCTCCAGATTTTGTATTTTCTTAATGACATTTTTGATCATTGAAATGAGGCAAGAATATTTCTTTTCAATATGAATAATATGTGTCATATTGAATTCCACTGGTAAACTAATGAAATTAAGTCGAAAGTGCACCATTTTATTCAAAAAGTTTTTGTATTTAAAATCTAATTAAAAATATTTAAAATCTAGTTAAAATTTTTTAATTAGATTGTTAAAAAAAATCTAATTAAAAAATCTAATTAAAAATCTAATTAAAATCACGGAGTCAAAATATTAATTAATTAAAAAAACAAATTATTAAGCATTTTGTAAATTATAACAATTTTTAATTTGGATTATAATATAATATTTAAGTCTCGTTCTACTTCTCGCGAGAATTTGCTATTTCTCGTTTCTCACGAGAAGTCCCATTTCTCACGAGAAACGAGAACGAGACTAGATCTCGCTCATGGTTACCTCAAAGCAATTCAGTTACAACTTTGTACACGCATATAAAGTACAAAATGTTCAATGCCGCCAACAAAAGAACAAGCGAGTTTTATCATAGTCAATAGAAATAAGCCAGATCTGGAAAAGCTACTGTTTAAATTTTGATTTTGAATGTTAAGGAAAATGTCCTCATGTTGCATAATGCAAAACAAACTTTAAAAATGACGTATTATGAAGAGTTTCTTTTACAGGCGGTTCGCTTGATTAAATAAATTAGTTTATCAATTATAAATGATAAATTTGGTTTAATTGTTTTATTTTATTTAATTATTATACTTTATCTACTTTGATTTAATTAACTATTTACGTATATATATACATATATATATATACGTAATATTATGTATATATATATACATATATATATATATATATATATATATATATATATATATATATATATATATATATATATATATATATATATATGTGTATATATATATATATATATATATATATATATATATATATATATGTATATATATATATGTATATATATATATATATATATATATATATATATATATATATATATACATATATATATATATATATATATATATATATATATATATATATATATATATATATATATATATATATATATATATATATATATATATATATATATATATATATATATATACGGACGCAATGGAGGCTTGAAAATTAAAATTTTTTTCTCTAGTTAGCTTGAAAGGTTTCCCTTTCTACTAGATATGACAAAAGATACTAGAAATCATATAATTCCAACGTCTGTTTTCAAAATCAGAATGCCGAATGGGAAATTCTTTTCGCGAGATTGAATTTTATTTAGCCCTGCAAAGACAGAAGTATTTTGTTTTCAAATTCGATTATTTTTACCTGGAAATCAAGTTCCAAATTTCCACATTTAGTCAATCACAAAATCCTCAATGAAGCAGCTGCCTCGAGAAAAATTCTGGAACTAGTCTAGATGTGATTCTGTTTCTAGGTAAAAATGGATTGACTTTTTATAAAAATCTGATCTAATTGGAGATTCTCAAAATGGAAGTTTCTTAGGATTGCTGAAACTAATTTCACATTATGACCAATTCTCAAGACTTATGTGATAAAAATTAAGCATAGGACAAGGTTCAACAACTTCAGCTGCATTACCTGTCAAATCGTTTTCAAAATTAATGCATAGGTTTTTCAGCTGAGGTTTGCAGGCGAATTACAGGAGAATGCAAGTCTAAGAGGTATTTTTCAACTATGACTGATGTCACTCCTGGTGTGAGCCTTACTAAGCAAGCTGCGTTTATCATTCGATATGTACACAAAGAAGAAGCTGTAAAACTTTCAAAAGAACAGCGGTTTTTAATATTTTTATATTATACAAAGAAGACTAAATCTGATTTTGCAGAATTATTTTTTGAAACTTTGGAAACTTTAAACATTGATTTTAAAAATTGCCGTGGCCAAGGCTATAACATTGGAGTCAACATGTCAAGAGTATTCAAGCAACTCTACAAATAAAGAACCCATTGTCTTCATTCTCAACCTGTGGTTGTCATTAATTGAATTTATGTGAGCAAAATTATGCCTCAAGCTGTACAGATGCAGAGACTTTCTTTGGAATTATTCAAAACGTGTATAAATCTTCTTTCCTAGTTCACAACGCTGGGAAATATTGCAAAAGAATCTCATTGGTGTGTTTGTTTGCTTATTGTATAAGCAATCTGGAACATGATAGAATCAGAGACTTAGCAGCATTCGGCCTTTCTCTAATCAGTTGAGCCAAATCATTTAATCTTTGGAAAATGTGTTCTCACATATGGAATTTAGATGAAATTCCTCACATTTATTGATTGCTGCAACTGTGTCATTCAGGCAAGAAAGACAACTATTGAAGTTGTGGTGAAAAATTGGCTAACAACTTTGAAAAAATTAGCTGCAGATGCTTTAAAAATTATTTCTAAATTCCAATCCATCAAAAAGTGAAGCGTAAAAGTTTTGCTGGGGAGCAAATTAAAGACGATGAACACATCACGGAATTAACAGAAACAAAACTTGGAAAGAAGACAACATTTAGGAAAACGGTTTTTTATCACATTCTTGGCTCTGAGATTGGTGGGCTCACTTGTTTCACAGTTATTTAAGCAACATTGCTTGTTTCACAGAGATTCATGAAAACTTTGCTACAATTTCTTTTTTGTGGGAATATCAAAAATTGTTTGAAGCAAAGATCAAAAGTGCCTGCTTCCATTTTTTGATGAAATAATCATGTAACGTGACTAAAAATGAATTGATAAAAGAATGCTTCGAATAAAACAAATTCATACTGAAAACTTTGGAGAGAGGCCACTTGCCCCATTGGGCTTGTTACACAAAATTTATCAAATAAAGTTTGGGAAACTGTTCAGAAATGCAGCGATTGCACTGCGTATTTTTATTTTTTTTCAATCAACGGTATTGAATTGTTTATAGAAACTTACTTTTGCTAATTCCTCCAAGCCATCAGCACCTTTAGAGGCAATTTCTGTTGCTATCAAAACTTTGGTTCTGGTTGGTCCAATACGTTTTTGTTTTTTAAATAAAGTAAAAAGACCAGATTTTTGAAAACTAAAGGTTTCTTTTTTTTTTTAGGTGCCCAAAGAATTCTCTACGGTCTAATATAAATTTGATGTTATAAATTTTTTTACAATTAACAAAGGTAATTAAAAAATATAGACATAAACATTTTCCAGCAAAATTTGGTAAGCTATCATGATTTTGGTACTATATACCATGCTTGCATCTTTCAAATTTATTTTTTATTCTTGATTTGAGAAATTCGAGGAACATTTTTACTGATCCAAGTTTTGCACGATGATTTTTAGCTGAATATGAGATTAACTATTTAATGAAGATTAATTATTGGAGTTTTTTGAGAGATTAATTATTGGAGTAATTAATGGAGAGGCATAAAAGTTAGATAATAAGTTAGGATCAACTAACAATTTTTTTGGCAAATACCTTTGGAGTGGATCCAACGTAGCCCATATTTTTTATGCCATTAAAATAAATAATAGCATTATCTCTATTTTGATGTCTTATTTTAATCGTCCAATTTTCAAAACTGTTTAAAAGAAGAAAAACATAACAAAAATGAAACATAACAAAAAAACAAAAAAAAAACATAAAACATAACAAAATAGTTCATAAGAAATTTAAAGATATAGTATTTTGACGGTTCGCTAATCATTATTTTCAATTATTGTTGACAGTTCACCAATTTTTATATTCAAGTGTAAACATTAAAAGTGGAAAATAGACAACAAAACGGCAAATAACAACTTTTTCCTTAAATTCATATTAAATGAATGGAGTATTACAAGCATGAATGGAATTATGATATACAACTGATGAAACTTCAGGCTTGTATTAATGTAGTAAACATTTTTTTTTGATTTTTTAAAAATTGTTTTAGTTGTCTATTTAATCAAATGTCGTGTTATGATTCGAAGCAAGAATTCGAAGATTCAAAGAAAAGAAGCTTAAACTAACATCTGCATTTAAAATAAAGTGTTTTTATTTAACTACCTAGTTTTAGTAAAAGAATTGTTGAATCATTACAACAACTAATATTTAAAACTTTATAGCGTATCCTTTGAATTCTTTTTTAAATGTTTTAATAAAAATCATTTCAGCGAACTTTTGTTGTTTTTTGTTTTGTGAAACTCGTTTGTTATATAGTCGGTTACAAACATACTCCTGAGACAGCTCGAAATTGCTTTGATGTTTGCGGCTTAATGAACTTCCATCTGTTTTACACTTTCATGGTTTTATAAAGCAAAATATTTTTATTGTTTTTCTTCCTAAGAGACTTAACTGAAAAATTAGTGAACCCCTGGAGATAAGCAAAGCCAGGCTAGGAATTAGGATATCAATCGAGATAACAGCAATAATGTTAAAACAACAATTTGGGAGCTAATTTGAACAAGCGTGGCGCAGTGGTTAGTGTTCTGGCTAAGAACCAATAGGTTCGAGGTTAGCCGCCAAGATTCGAAAACCAAAAGGTTTGATGTTCGACTCTAGCCCAATAAGCGACATTGGTAAGAAGGAGACGTTCCGTACCAATGTCGCTTATTTGGAACTTCCTAGTTAATGATTCTTCGGTGATAAGACTTCCGTTTGGGTTTCTTAATAATCACAATTAAAAAAAAAATTAAATAAAATTAACTGACGCTACTACTAAATTATTTTATTGGTTATTATATTTTACGCCTTTATATTTATTTTCTTCATTAAACTGTTTGTTTTATCTAATTTTTTAACGGTGATTTATTATTAGGGGAGAGGGTGCACCAAGATACACTTTCGAGTTTTGCTTCGTAACAATTTTTTTAACGCGCCTTTTTTTTTCAGGCTTGCCAGTTCCTTCATACATTGCGGCACAGCTGGTGGGTTGTTAACTTTTTTGACAAATGATGTCACGAATCTTGTAGCAGTTGATTTGGCATAATGAAATGGTGCCAGTCTCGCCGGAAGACATAACCGCATGATGATCATTGATGAACGGCACTAATTTTCTCTTAAGACAATCCTTCTTGAAGATGACTGTTGACTGCGAGGCCGTTGGGGACGAAAAATAAAATATACTTAGATTAAAAGCGGCCAGCCGGATAACCAGGGTTCAAACTTGCGCTTTTTAACGCTCGAGTCAAGTCTCTTTAAATTGCGATACAGACAATCAATGCTGGCATTGATTCGCTTATTTTGTCAATCAAGTATATTGTTTTGTATAAATTTTGATGTCAGTGTATTTGGCAAGATATTTAATGATGTGTGAATGAGTGTATCCAAATTTTTAACCAGTTTGCCTCATCGAATTCCGGTCACTGTGGTTAAATATGGTTAAAGACGCTTGATGGCCTTGGGAGTTATGATTTCAGCCAGACAACCATTTCTTTGCACTCTTCCTAATCGTTCTCAGCACATTTGATTACATTGTAAATAATGCTTCTTAGAGTTTGTTCAGCATTGAATTACTTTGAAATTTTAAATTGCGAATTATTATTCAAATAGAACTCGTAAATCCATTTTCTTATCTCCTCTTGCTTAGACACCAATTGTTTCTTGATTTTTATTAGTTATCAAAAACAAGTAAATTAATTCATAGAGGATGAGTTTTAAAATGAAAATAAGCATGAAAAAAAAAAAAAAAGTTAATGGTATTTAAAAGTCATTTCGGATTTTTAGTAATCACCGGTAATGACGGTTCTACAAAAAAAATTAATAAAATTTAAAACACATTTTTTGGGGAAAAGTTACCGTTTAATTATCTTGATTAAATAGATTCGATATCAAAAAAGTAACAACTTTTAGACCAACTATGCGAATAAATTGGGAACAAATGTAAGGTCTTGATCGAGCTCTGGCAAATTGTGCAAACGGTTTGTCTTTTTTATTTTGAACCGAGTTATGTTTTTATTATTTTTTCAATTTTTTATACTTTTCTTGAGTAAGCAGATATTAAAGGATCCAGAGTTTATTGCTGAGATTTTATGAAGTGAAAAATGAAAAAAACTGTATAATAGGTGAAAAAAAAGACAAACAAATAAATAATGAATTATTTATACTTAAATAAAGAAATAAAAGTCCAAAAAAAATTACAATAATATTCATTAAATAACATGATACAACTTATCATTTTCGATAAAAAATAAAACATACTAACAGTATGTTAACAATTAAAATGCTTTGAAAATTCTAAGACAAATGCCACGCTTCCAAACATCAACGCCGCACGTAAAAATGAATTTAAAGCATGTTTTTTTTTAAAAAAAAATATACATTTTAAGGCCGTGAAAGTTAAGGCTATGTAACAAAATATTAACTATAAAAAAATATGGATGTATAAAAATCAATTATTTATCTATATATATATTTTTCTTTTCTTTGCAACGCCGTAATAGTCAGTTATATATTAATTCTTCTTAACGATTCTGATTCTTCTTAATGATTCGGTCTTCAAATTAAACCTAACATCATACTTGCTTAAATTAAAAATGTGAACTTAGTTTTTACTCACAACTTCTTTGAAAGTAATTTTGAAACTTTAAAAGCAAAATGAATCTCTCGATGGTCAATGGAAGCTAACGCAACTGCACGGCTTGCTGAACAATAAACTTTCATTTTTAGCACTAACTGCAGCTTTAACAGTCGTTCACTTTTAACGTTATTAACTCTTATTTGAAAGGTTTATTAAACAAACCTTAAATTTTTTTATACTAGTAATCATTTTGTAATTCATTTTCGGTTGATCTTATTGTGCTAGGAGTACTTTGATTGCTTGAACTATGACCGTTAATGTACCTTTTAGATTTTAATCTTTCAGCAGTCCCTGGTTTATTTTCTACCTCACTGTCGTGCTTATTTGATGAACTAATAGAGTCCTTTGAATTTGAGTTAATCGATTCGTTTCGCTCTAAAGCAGAAGTTAAAGATAAAGGAGGATCAGGAGCTGATTGTTTGTTTCGAGGTTTATATATGCTTTTCTCAAGAGAAGCCGCATGCTCTTGTCGACGACGGTTAGTTCTTTCTAGACTTGATTCCTGATTTGAAACAATTAATGGTTTTTTTGAACGTTCCAAACTCGAGTCATGGTGCATTAAATTGCTAACAGTTAAAGGAGTTGAGGAATTTGATGCAGTATCAACGTCTTGAAAACCTGTGCCGTACCGAAGATTTTTACGACCGCGTGTTGAAAGAGGAATTCCTGATGATATTTGCCCACTATTTGGACCTTTTGATGACCCAGTAAGATAGTTACTCATAGAAATCTGTGGGACAAACTCCGGGCGCTTACTATTTCTTAACTTAGATCGTTGAGCTAAGACTTGATCAATTTTATCCATTTTAGTATTTCTTGTAGAAGAAAGTGGGGGCTGGGAACTAGGCATGCCAGGCAACGAGTAATCATAGTCCATACTAAAACCATTGCATTCAGCAACAGCAGCAACAGCGTTTGCAAAATCAGCATCTGTGTAGAACGATCCTTCACTGCTGATACCACTTAACCGACTAGGCGAAGAAGAGCCACTACTGCTAGGGCTTGAATTTGTCACACTATCAGCCCATTGTAAAAGTATATCACTTGTTAATCCATCAAGATCGATTGGAGGAGGAGCAATTTTTTTCTTTGATTTACGTTCTGAAGCTACATCACTATAAGCAGAAGGATCCATTTCTGACTGATACAACTCTGAAGACATCATGGATGAAGCATTTGATGTGCGACGACGTCGTTTTTCAAAAGGATATTTATTTAAAGACCCATTAGAACCACCATGAGATGTTCGAGATTCTGGGCGCAAATCTGTGTTATCGCCAAACATAGATGCTGTTGAAGACTGCTTAGGAGACGATTGCTGGCTTCCGTCATTCTTTGCAGGGTCAGGTAATCCATCTGCCCAATTCAAAACTTCTAGTTTAGGTAAAGGTTTAAAAGGAGCTTTGCCCATTCTTCGTAAAGTATTTTCGCCTGGAGATTTAGCACTTGTTTTGATATCAGAATCTTTTTCTCGTTTCCATGTTGCTTGAGGGTTAGTTTCCAAGACATTTACAAGTTGTGTGTCTGGAAATGATTTGTTTGCTGTGCGCACAATCTCAGCATGACGACGTTCAAAAGAATTAGTTTGAGCACGAGAATCCTTTTTTGGTATATTTTCAGAGTTGAGTGAAACAACTGGATTATCTGGCGATTTAGGTGCTTTGTAACGGGATATCTGATTTGAATCACTTTTAAAGCGATCATTTAAATCATCTCTCGTTAATTGACGTTCATTATTCAAAGGAGCATCTACCATATATCCTATAAATAAAAGTTATCAGGTAAAAAGAATGACATGTTTAATAAAATAAATAATACATAATCAAAGAGGCCAAACAAAAACTGCCCTAAATTATTTTATTATTTATATTACTTTACTACTATGATTTACTGATAAATTATATTGCTATCACCGTTTCTTAGAGCCACCCCAATGTTACTCTCTTTAACTGACGCTACATCTTGGTTACTAGACTTGGGTCCTCTCAATTCAAAACTTTCAGAAGGAGCTCGTTCTAAACAAAATTTAATAAATTATTATTTAAAAACATCTACCTTGATTTTCAAATATATATATATATATATATATATATATATATATATATATATATATATATATATATATATATATATATATATATATATATATATATATATTATGTTAGTGTATTCTACAAAGAGAGTGCTCAATGTTCTTAAAGAACAGAATAATAATAAATTAGTAAAAACACTCATCTAATTTTTAGTTATCAAGTTTTTATTTTTAGTTGTTTTTTTGAAGACAACTAAAAATTAAATTAGAAGTGTTGTAACTAATTTATATATATATATATATATATATATATATATATATATATATATATATATATATATATATATATATATATATATATATATATATATATACATATATATATATATATAACTGTTTTTAGGCACTTTGTGTCTGACTAATGTTTAGATCAACAAAACAACAGTATCCAGACTATAAAGATGTAAAAATTTAACAGAAAATGAATTTAAACATAAATTTATGATTGAGCATAATGATGATAGAGCAGCCAAATCTAAATTAAATTCTGGGACAATAAAATGTCTATTTTCTTGATCAAGACTAGCTTGTGAATTTTAACCTTTTAATGCCTCAAACATAATCTATTTTACAATTTTATTACAGGTATCTCAAATTACTTGTCACAATTAAAATTCATTGTCTTTTCCCACTTTTTATATTGCTCTAAGTAGAACTTGTTCCTATTAGCGCCCCACATTTCAGTCATTGACTTTAATGGATATTTCAGGTTGCGTATGCACACAAAGTTCTTGGGTCCCATGAAATAGTTAACTTTTTACTTTTTAGTCCATTTTTAAAATGTTGTTTTTAAAAAGTCTTTTTTAAATATTTTCTATTATTTACTTTTCAGTCTGCTAAGAAAGTTTATTTACGCTGAACTAAAAGATTCCTTTTATTTACGCTAAATCCAAAGTTTGTTTTGCGCTGTTTGTTTTAATTACTTTTGAATGATTTCTTTTATTATTGCCGCTGACCTTAGGTTTGTTTTGCGTGGACACCAAATAAAGAATTAAAAAAAAATAAACAAACCGACAAAAAAGCAAGTTTAATAAAATGTAAAATATCATTATTAAGTCATATATATATATATATATATGTATATATATATATATATATATATATATATATATATATATATATATATATATATATATATATATATATATATATATATATATATATATACACACACATATATATATATACATATATATATATATACTCCTATTCGGCGTTTACGGGGACATGTTTTTTTTGTTCCCGTTATGTATTTTATTTTTACTTTTTTTATACTATTTTTATTGTATTTATCTATTTTTAATTTTTAAATTTTTATTTTATTTTTATTTTTATTTATACATACTTAATTTTAATATTTTATTATAAAAATATATTTTTTATATTTATTTTTGTTATTTTTACTTTTTTTATTATATACTATTTTTCATTTTTATTTTCATCTATTAACAAAAATGATTAATTATAGTCATAGAACCATAATTAAACCTTGCCGTAACCCTAACCCTAAGACTGTTCTTCATGCTGACCTAAATCAAACCCTCAGTCGATGTAGCAGCACTCCGTTGTGAGTCAGGCGATTTGATAGTCGATGTATGAACTTTTCGCTCTCTATGAAAGTTTCTTATGAAGACACTATTTTTACAAAAAAATGATGCTTTCAGGGACAAAAAACTAATGGGTACACAAAAATGTCCCCAATAATGCTAATATTCCCATAAGTATTTGTTTTTTTGTAAAATCTGTAAAATCTAAACTTTTAAAATATTGGATATAAAATTAATATTGCTTATATTAATTATATTTAAGTAATATATAATATAATACTATAATATAATTAATATAATAAAAAAAGTAAACAAAACTTTAATGCTGTATTTAATGTTTTAATTGATGAAATTATTACTGCGTATATATTGGTATTTAAATAAATATTCTTTATAAGAAATATTTTTTTAAAAAAGGGTTTAATGTTATTACATAGGTGTTGCGGATAACTGATTAAGGAGGTGCGAATAGTTTATAGTGTGGATGATCATGGTATCATAGTATGATTAATTATGGTGTCATAGTATGATTGATTAAGGTGTCATAGTATTATTGATTATGGTTTCATAGTATGATTGATTAAGGTGTCATAGTATTATTGATTAAGGTGTCATAGTATTATTGATTATGGTTTCATAGTATGATTGATTAAGGTGTCATAGTATTATTGATTACAAGTATCATAAGATGATTGATAAAATACTGTGGTTTACACAATTTAAAATGGATTTTAATAAATATTCACTACTTTAATTGATTCTAGAAAAAAATCTTCTTACGTGTTGCAGGTTTAATAAGTACACGATTCGGAAAGTCTTCTTCAAAACTATCTGATTTAGATTTGCAGCATCCTGTTATCCCAGATGCCCCTTTGCTAGTATTTGCAAACACATCACCATTTCTGCTTTCACTCCAGGAAAAATTTGGATCACGCAACGGACCTCTAAAGGTAAATGTTTATACATATACAATTATATAATGCCTAATTATCTATGTATATACAGCTTTTGGAACTAGGGTCAGAATTTGGCAATGCCAAACTTTATTTGAGGTTGGCAAAAAATTGCCAATCTGGTTTCAATGTTTTATGGTAAGACCTTTATTTCAAATTTTTTTGCCAACCTCTAAAAGATTAAAGTTGGCAATAACTTGCTACCCTCATTATTTCCTAATTCTAAGGGTTGTATATAAATATATATATATAATTATATAATACTTATATATATATATATAAATTCATTAAAATACAAATGTATAACATTTTTTTCAAACTATTTTCAAAAGATGGTTGAGAATGGTCAATATTCATCTTTGTGAGCCCATAAAGATGAATCTCCTTACATACAATTAAATTTTTTTTATATCAAAGGTTGTGGAGCCATGGACATTAACTTAAGATAAACATTCCTGCAGATTATAGTAAGCACAGTAGTCATATTTTTTTTTTAAACATCTTTGCTTCCAACAAGGCTGCAAGCAACCACTAATAAGAGTTGGAAGTTACTGGAAGAGAAAAGATGAAGTTTGTAGAGCAAGATATCAATTGACAGACAACTTAAAAGATTGCAAATTATATGAATCAGGAAAGCAAGATGAAGGAAGCGAATTCCAAAGAACTGTTGTTTGAGGAAAAAAACTAGAGGAATAAGAGTTTTTAAAGCACTTAGGAACAATCACAGAAAAAGGATGAGACTTAATTAAATGACGAGTAACACGAGAATGAATTTTAGTAGATGGCACAAGAGACACTAGCTCTTTAGAGCAGTGCCCATTATAGTATTTTTAGAAAAGAGAAAGAGAAGCCACATTATGACGATGTGATAATGGTTGGAGGTTAGCTGCAAGAGCAGGTCCAACTATGTTTACAATGCATTTTTGCACCTTGTCTAAAAGAGAAAGCGCATCATTAGAAGAGCTGCCCCAAATATGGCAACAGTATTCCATACAAGGACGGATTTAAGATTTATAGAGGTAGAGAATAGAATCCAAAGTTAGAAATTGTCGAGCTCGATAAAGAAATGCAACTTTAGCAGATGCTAATTTTGCAACAGATTTGATATATGGTTTCCAAGAAAGATCAGAAGTAAGAGTTAATCCTAGAAAATGAAGGGTAGATGACTCATTGATTATATCGCCATTCATAAATATAGAAGATCTAAATTATTGCGATAACAATTGGTATGATCTAAATTATTGCGATAACAATATATGCTGCTAACATTAATTTTTAAAAACATTTTAATGACTATAATCCATAAATAATAAATATAATCCTAAATAATTAATAAATCCTAAAATAATCCACATAAAGATACTGCCCTAAATTGAATGAGCAGTATCTACATATGAAAAAAATGAACAACAAAGTTTAAATAAACCAATAACATAAACAATTTAGTTTTCTTGTTTTAACTTCTTTTTTGGTTTTTATAAAAAAAATATATATAAATTTCAAAAATTAAAATGAGCAGAATGCACACTTACACTTTACTGACATTGTTTAGGCAAAAAAAAACACAAAAAAAACAACAACAAAAACTGTATATGCTAAATATAAATATATACCTGTATTGTATAATATATGTAAAAAAACACAAATATAGCAACTATATATAATTAATTCATTAAAATACAAATGTATAACATTTTTTTCAAAGTATTCACAAAAGATGGTTGAGAATGGTCAATATTAATCTTTGTGAGCCCATAATCTATGGATTTTCTTTTTTTATAATAAATTGAAAGACTTCAAAGCTTCGTAAAAAAGAATTGCAAAACAAAATTTTAGTAACAATGTTTAAGCTTTTATTTTTAATACAAGTTAACCATTATTTTAGAAACTAGATAAGTAAAAAATACACTCTTAACAAGATGGCTGCTTCGGTGTCACTCCATATGATGCTTAAGAAACAAACTTAACAAAATACTTTTGGATTTTTAGACATTCTCTCAAAAACAAATGGGCTAAGACAGATGTCTACAAATGGTTTTACATCAAGTATTTATGAGTTGATGGTTGAGAGTATTGCAAGAGTTTATACAACTACAATGCAAAAAATAAATACAACTCTAGTCAACTGCTGTATCCAGGTGTTGCATCATAAACAGTTTTTTAATCAAGCTTTATAACAAAAAACAACACATAATGGTCACACCTGCTCTGGTTGAAATAGGTAACAATGTAAAAAAATTATCAGTTTGTAAAAAGAAAGCAGCATGTTCGATTCTTTAAATCTACCAAAAAATTCTATGTATCTTAAAAAACTTGGATGAATATGATAAGTACAATATTACAAGTGAGAGATACCTATAAAAGGTATAGAATAAGAGAATACATTGAGATCTAGGTTTGTATGCATTAATTTTTTTTTAACAATATTAGGGAGCCATCAAGTGAAGCAGGCTAACAGATTTGACTTTTATAAGTCATCACTTACCCTCGACTAAGACTTGCACTTGGAAAGTCTGGCGTACGACTGTTCTGCAGCAAACCTAAACAAATGAATTTTAAATAAAAAAAAAAAATAATTATTTAAAGTTAAAAAAGTATATATAAGTGTTATTCACCTCTTGAACTTTCAAATCGCTTCGAGCCATATTTATAGCTGTTTTTTTTCTTTCTGCAACATATGATTATAATAATAATAAAAATGACTAAGGCTAAAAATACTCCAACAGCAACAATAAACCATGTTTCTTTAACCAGTTTTAAAAAAGAACTTTGTTCGGAACTTTTATCTTCTGGAAGAATCAGCGAGGAGGTAATATAATCACCATTTTTATAGAGACCTAAAATATATAAAAATAAGTTTAAATCTTACCAAACAAATTTGAAAGAAAAAAGATTAACTCTAAAAAGAAAAAGAAAGATGTCACGTAAATATAATCTTACAGTGTATATCATAGTGATGCTACTATATAGAGTTGTACGATGCTAATGTTTAGCAACAAGTCACTGTATTGTTGCTACAAAGTCACAAGATTATGTGGTCACTGTACTGTCACTACAATGTCACTTTGATTGTGTGGTATGACTATTAATAATAGCAAAAATTTTTATAAAAAGTATTTTCTTACGAAGTAGAGCTATCTGAATTTTACTATTAATAACATAACCAGAATTTAACCACGCCTCTACACTGACTTGGTAATGCTGATTAGGATCAATTATAGACAAAATATGAAATGCAGTCTTTGATTCAACTTCAACACTGGGAAAAGCTGGAACACCACTTGCATTAAGACAAATAATCTTATAAGAAAAAAAAAGTAAATAAAAAAATACTTAAAACTGTTCAAATTATACTTAAAATTAAATACAAAATATCAACTATACATACAATATCAGTAGCGCACACATATTATAATATTAAAATATTAGTCACAAATACAATATCAAAAATAACATATCACTAGAACTTAAACATGTGTTCTCTAGTGAACACACATAAAATATTACACGCACACAATACTACTAAAAATTACAGAATAATATCAGTAACAAGTATAATTTCACTTGACATTATACATGAATTATTACTTTGAACATTAAATATCTATAATGATAACAAATAAAATACTGAAAAATTTAACAAGGCCACAAGCAACTTTTATTCCTTTATTTAACAAGACTGCAAGCAACTTCTAATCAAGTCCTCTATTTAAAAAAGCTTCAAGCAACTTCTATTCAAGTCCTCTATTTAACAAGTTTGCAAGCAACTTCTATTCTAGTCCTCTAGTTGTTAAGACTTCTATTCTAGTTCTCTAGCTGTTTCTTAACAGAAATTAAAGAAGTGAGTTAAAAGAGCTGGAAAGCAGTTAAAAAAAAACTTGAACAATTGTATTATAAAGAGTCAGGAAAAGACTTGAAACTGTAAATTGTATGAGTCAGGAAAACATAGTACCAAATTCTGAAGTACCAGTGTTCAAGAAAAAAACTAGATAAAAGTTTTTTAAGCATAAAGATACAATTACAATTGAAGGATGTGATATAGCTGTATGATGAGATTATGTTTGGATTGAAGAAACAAGTGATGATAGCAGTACAAACAAGTGATGATAGCTTGAGCAGTGACCATAGTAGTACGTGTAGAAAAGAGAGATTCAAACTTACAACCTTTAAACAAAATCTTAACAGTTAGATATTTCTAAAATGAAAGTATTTTTAGGCCTGATTAAAAAAAACCAGTTCAAATATGACAACAATATTCCATACAGGCACAAATAAGAGATTTCTAGAAAATGGAAGTAGAAGTGATAAAATAGCCAGCATGTAGTAAGTGAACAGGGTTGATATTTGAATGGGGCCAGGTTTGATAAATATAGCCTGGACCAGGTTTGTGACAGGGGCTGCATAAACATTTATACATCCTAAAATATTTTTTTTTAATTCAAAATTCATTTTATATATATATATATATATATATATATATATATATATATATATATATATATATATATATATATATATATGTATATATAAACATCATTATGATCAACATGATCATCATAATCATCATTATTATCATCATCATTATCATGATCATCATCATCATGATCATCACCAACATCATCATCACATTCAGGTTTTAACCTCCCTCTTTTATGGTGTTTGTCTAATATCAATCTAGAGCATTTTTTTTCCTAACTAAAGCTCATTCATACAATATGTAAGGCACTCTCTTCAAACTTTCTTACTCCTACCACTACCATTTTCTACTGAAGCTGTTACCTCTCTACATGCTGATACCTAAATTACTTTAATCTTTTTTAACAAACGTTGTTCGATACAATGTTTTTTCTAATCTGTCTAAGATTATGCCTCCTTTTCTTGTTTTGCTAAAGTCACACCACACATCCATCTGATCATCTCCTCTTTCAGCAAATACTACAACATGTAAATACTAAAGTTTATATAACAATCGAAGGATTTTGTATGCCAGCATCTAAATAAATAGCAAACAGATATGTTTATATCCATAATATGTATGCATATAATTTGGAAGCTTTTATTACTTCTCTTCAATTTTAAGTCAAGCCTCATTCTACTCCACATTTTTCAACAATAATTTTTTTCATCTTTTTTTCAAGAACATCTCTTCTAAGAACAAATGTCCTTTTATTATTGCAATAAGCTAATCTAAAAAAGTATTAAGCTCTGTTATTCTCATTTTACTAAGTCTTGTATCTTATCTCAGATGTTAGGTTCTAGAGACTTTTGGTTAGTTTTCGACAGTGTCATTAACTAAAGTAAATTTAACATTTAATCTCTAATTCATGGGTCTGATCATTTTACTTCTCCCCAGAATAAAGCAGAGTTATTTGCAAAAAAATCTTACTCTAATTTGACTCTTGAACATAATGGCCATACTCTTCCTTACAGTTAAACAGATTAACCCATTGTTAAACATCAAAATCACTCTTGCTCCCAATACTAAAATTAATTCTCTATTAAACACTTCTACAGTTTGTGCTTCAGACAAGATTTCCATAATAGTCTTAAAAAAGTGTTCTCTAGAACTCTCTTCAATTTTTGCTAAACTTTTAAAAAGATCTAAATAAGTGGTTCCAATTTTTAAAACTTTAGAAAACACTTTGACCTCTCCAACTATCCTACAATTAATTTTCACTCTGTTATTAGTTTCTTTATATAAAGGTTTTGAGGTTATTAAATTATTTCTTTCTAACTGTAGTAGTAAAGTTATTCTTGAAGGCCTACCCTCTTCTTTATTTAAAATCAATTATTTACTGCAAAAAAATATTGCAATATTGTTGGCATGCCTACATTGACAAATAAAAACCCTCTTACTCTCAGACAAAGTCTAAAAGCACATTGTAAATGTAATTAGACCTGCTTTATCTGCCAAGCTTGAGCCACTCTCCCATTGTTATAAGGTTACATTTCTTTCTTTTTTTCTACAAATAGAATCATGGTCAATGCTGAAACAAGCTATCATCTCTATAACGATAAACCAAAACTCATTCTTGCTTAGTTTTTTATTCAACAAGTTCCATCATTTTACTGTCCTTTCATGCTATAAAAACTTTTCTATAAAAACTTTTTATAGCATGATAACTAATCCAGTTTTTTTCCTTGAACATCAAAAAAACCTTATTACTCTTACCCAACTTCATGTTTTCTTTTTTATACAACTTACAACTTTTTATGTCTTCAGTTATATATTTCCTAGTACTTTAACTGATTCTTTTAAAGTAACTTATAACTTAATAGTGGTTGTTTGCAATCTTGTTGGAAATAAATTAGAGTTTAAAAATATATAAATGTATGCCAGTATCTAATAAATAGTAAATGTAAGCATAAAATTATAATATATAAAGAATTATAAATTTTTTTCTAGCCCCTGCTAAATCTTATCATTTTGCTGGGGCCAGGTTTGCAAAATGTCTCATTTTTAGTCAGAGCCGAGGTACCGGTCACTTACTATCAGCATGTTAAAAAAAAGTAACTTCAGCAGAGGCTAACTTTGCAATGGATTGTATATATGATTTCCATGAGAGGTCAGTAGTAAATAATAGTCCAAGAAGATGTAAAATAGAGGACTAAATTAAAGTGATGCAAGTCATTATTATAAAAATATCAACAACAAAAAAAACCCGACAATTTTCATTTACTAGACTAGATTATTTATTTACTTGTCGAGAAGGAAACATTGTAATTGCAGAGCTAGTCGAGACAAGTTTCCTCCGTACCGAAGTATTACTCATACGCTGAGTAGGCGGAGCCGGGATTTGAACCTGCAATCCTGCTGCTACAGCCAATAATTCTTCCAAACTTTTTAGCAGCGCTTTAACCAACTGAGCTACCCTGGCTCAAAAATATTACAATAAATATTACCAATTTACCAGATACTGCAAGCCTGAAGCTGTCTCAGAAAAGAGATTAGATTTTAAGATGGCTATTTCAACATTTTTTTGATCATTTTCAAGTGATAAAAAAGTGATAATTTATTGTCAATACAACATCACAGGTCACTTCACAGGTAAGACTATCAAGAATATGATTAAAATGAGGAACAACATAGGACCAAGATTTAAACCTTGTGGTATACCAGAAGTTACTGATAATGACAATGAATATTGTCCGTCAAGAAAAACTTTAACACTGCAATTTGAAATAATTAACTCTATTATTTTAAATCTTTCTGAGATATACCAGATGAAGATAGCTAACATAGTATACCAAGCTTCATAGATAACTTTTGACATGACAAGTGCAATAGCCCTTGCTAGTTTAATCATTTAGTTTAATCATTTAGTTGAGGCTGCTAGTCTTTCTAGTGTATTGGCTGATATTTTAAAGGCTTGTAGATATTTGGTGGGTATTAAATCTTTGCAATGCTATTGTTTACAAAGATAAAATGGTAAATAACTAAAAAAGTTGGATGGTAAAAATTTATTAAAGTGGCAGGGAGGCACTAGCAAATGGTTTATACTAAAGAATAAGATTGTGTGACCAGGTAATAAAGAGTTTTGAAAGAATTACTATTAACAAAATAAGCAGTGTATTTATCAATAACATGCATTTACAGGCAAAGAAAGGGAACAATATTTATTATAAGAGAAGATTTGAAAATGTTTAGAGAGTTTACTCTACTGCTAACAGTAGAAGGTGCATTACTAAATATAAAGCAAAGTTGTACAACACATGTAAATTATATAAATTATAAAATTAATAATGTATGGTAGTGAAACAGAAAACGATTATTGGATGGAGGTGTGGTGACTCTGAAAAGTAAGAAAATAAGCAATAATCTTAGAAAGATGTTGAGAATAGTGACTGTACTTGGTATGGTGTGCCAAGGAATATTAAAGAGGTTTGAGCATGTAGAGGGCAAAGACCTACATGAACCATCTATTGAGAAAAAGAGGTAGATAAAGAAAAACTTGGAAAGACTTTTTTACTTGTTGCATGAAAAAACTTTAGCTGAAGAATGAAGATAGCGAAGGTGGTGTATATTGGAGTATATCTGCACTTGCCCAACCTGTGCAAGTGCAGAACAAAGACACTAAAATGATGAAAGAACAGTTAACAAATAAGTTTAATTCTTAATGATAGTTCGCTAAAGATTGAGATTTGTAGCCATTCAAGAGATAAATCAGAAGAAAAGTTCAAGAGATAAAAAGAAAAAAAACAACAAACAAACAAAACAAAAAAACCCAGCACCCAAACATAAGGATCAAAACTCATATTGATTGGTAAATAATATGTTGTTTGACCTCAAGATGAGAAATAAGAATTTTATTATTTGAAGAGTTAAAGACTTTGCAAATAATAGTAAGAAAACTAATTGTAAATATAGTAATAGGAATCAGAGTGATCTCTATATCAAAAACATTTCACATTTTTCACTCTTTGGAGAGTTGTTATTGCTTTCACAATAACAACTCTCCAGAGAATGAAAAATGTGAAAAAGATGAAAAATGGGAGTAAGTTGGATCTCTAACAGCGCATTAAACTGATTCTTTAGGATGACAGAAAGGGCACCATCATTAGATATAAGAGATATATCAAAAAATATTAGACTTTCTTTTGTTAATGATATTGTTAAAGACTTTCCAAGTTGGCTCTACAACCTAACTTCTGAAATCTAAAAAAGGATCTTGCATAAAGTTTATCAAAAAAAACACTTGTTCTGTGGAGGGTTGTTATAGTGAAAAAGATGAAAAAATTGATAACAATTAGAAATAGCATCTGCACAAGAAGCAGAGAACCATGGGGTAGAGGGAGACTTGATTTTAAACAGATAAGAAATAAAGGCTTTCATGCCTGCCAGAATCCAGATAATTGTAAACACGGCACAGTTTTTGGCAGAGAGGAAAGACATCAGTTTAAAGACCATCACAAAGAAAATCATAAAATAAATCCCAGTCAGCTTTGAGATAAAAATGAGGAATGAATCATAGAATGAATCAGATACAGACGAAAAGAACATACAGAAAATTTCATTACAAACAGGTGAATTGATACATAAGTATATGTCCTGGCCAAGTACGTGACTATTGGGTTTTTTGAAAACCAAAGAAAAGCAGCCATCAAAATTAGAATCTGAAGATTAAACAAAAAAATTCAGCCTTATTAAGAGCAAATAAATCTGGTGACTTTTGAAAAAGACAGATACAACAACAGACAAGATACAACAACAAACAAGATACAACAACAGACAAGATACAACAACAAAAAGATACAACAACAGACAAGATACAACAACAGACAAGATACAACAGACAAGATACAACAGAAGTTGCTTTGTTTGCTGATCACGAATACTTGGATCAAAAGAATTCGGTGTTAATGGTGGTTTTTGTTAATAAACATTTTATGTACTTTATTCGTGTTTTTAATAATTAGGAAACTCAATCACAGATAACGCAGGTCAACAAAAAAAATTTTTTTTTCTGGTGCCGAGCAAACAATTTGTTTTTTGTATAGCATTTCTCATTTTTATTTCAAATATGCAACTCTTTTTTTACCATCATGTCAAGTTGTAAAGTCCCTAATATTGTCGAAAAAAAAGTTATTCAAAAGTATGTCAACCTTTTTTTTTATATAATTCACCTCCCCAAGGCCGAGAGGGCCACTACAGATGAGGAGGCTACTTGTGGTTATAGCCCTCTCTCCACTCTATAACTTCGAAACACGAGCCTTGACAAACAAGGCCGCTGCACGAAGAAACAAATTGGACGCAGTACCGCCAGGGACGTGGTAGGAATCGAACTCGGAACCTGTCGCTTATGTAAAGTATGTCAACCTGGGTCTCAAAAGAAGCATATTTTCATAGAGATTTTTAAAATGTTATTCATTTGTAATAAAAATAAGTTTTTTTTGTATTATTGCTGAATTTTTTTGTATTATTGCTAAGGACTCTTAAAAAAATTTCTGTTTAAATTTTTTTAAGAGTCTTTAGCATTTTTTCACATAACTTTTTTGTCAATAAATTTTAAGAAAAAATATTTATGTTTTCTAAAATCTCTATGAAAATACGCTTCTTTTGAGACCCAGGTTGACATACTTTTGAATAACTTTTTTTCCAACAATATTAGGGACTTTACCCTAAACACTAAAGATTTGAACCTATATATTTTTACAACTTGACGTGATGGTAAAAAATGAGTTGCATATTTAAAATCAAAATGAGAAATGCTATACAAAAAACAAATTGTTTGCTCAAAACCAGAAAATTTTTTTTTTTGTTGACCTGTGTAATCAATCCAAAGTTGTAACAAAGGGCTTTTTATGTAGCTGTAACAGTTTACATCGAAAGCATTAACATGAACACTATCCATGCACTATGTGGCACTGTTAATACTTTGATATTTTACAGTTGTTGATGTAATCAGGCTTTCGGAGGGCTAGCCTCAGAACCATTAAACTTAGTTATAGAACTGTATCCTCATTAGAAGATAACAGAATGAGTTGCATAGACACTGCAAAGAAAGCAGAAACGAAACCTAATCAGTCAAGAAGATTTAGCATTTATCGTCCAAGACAGGAAATAATGAAACACAGATTTACATCTTTGCTTTCAGATATAAAAGGGTTGAAAGGGTCGTCAACAGAAACTTTCTGATTATCCCTAAAAGTTAAAACTTCATTAATCTTAAACAACTTTATTAACTTTAAACAACTTCATTAATGTTAAACAATTTTAAAACTGTGACAAAATTTGAACTATAAACTTCCACAAAAATAATTAAAAAAACAAAAAACAAATTAAAGAACATAAGGGATAACTTACTTTGTAATATTTAATTTGATCTTCAAAACTAGCTGGTGGCACCCATCTTACTATGATTTCATTACTAGAAATCTTCTGTAACGTTACAGTAAGTAATTTTGGAAGAATAACTAAGATTAAACAATAAGTTCTTTTTACTATGAATTTTAAAATATTATTATATTAGATGTGTGCAAAAATTATTGGACTATTTGGAATTTTTAATACTTTATTAATATAACATTAGCAGTGGAGACCTTAATACAAGTCATAGTTAGTCTGCTCCAAACCTATCAATTTTCTTTTGGTATTTTGATGTTTTTATAAATTCAAGCTTTTTGAATTAAATTTTAAAATTTAAATTAAATTATAAAAGTTCAAATCTTTTAAAGAAAATTTGAAAAAATCTTTCCCTCCTTTTAATTAATCCATTTATTGGGCAAGTGAGAAGAGTATTTTTAGTTATAGATATAGGTATGCATATATTTTTAGTTATGGTATGCAGATAAAGGTATGCAGATATATGTATATAATATCTATAGAACTTTAGAATGTTTTAGTTTGTATTTTAAAAATCAGAAAACTTAAAAAAAAAATTCAATGAGCAAGCAGAAAGATTTAAACCCCTGCAGAAAGAGGGGCAGAAAGATTTGACCCCATCAGCAGTAGCATAGTGAGTAACCAATAAGGCCACCAAGGCAGACTGTACTAATGTTTTTAAAATTTTATAAACTTAAAGACATTTTCTAATTTATAAATTTATTTTTATCAATACTTAAAATTAAAAATTAAGGCTGAAATGTAATATTCAACTAAAGTAAAAAAACCAAAACTTTTCTACTGGAGCACAGTAGATCTCACAATGACAAATGTAATGGTAAGAAGCAAGTTTCCAATATGAAATACCACATACCAGGGACGAACCCAGATCTGTTTTAGTACTGCTGGAGCGGTATGGACAGCCAAAAAAAAGCACCAAAAAATTATTTTTATTTTTTAATCTTTCTTTTGGTTTTTTATTTAAAATAGAAAAAAAAAATTCAGTTTTAAATGCAGTAGTATATAAATAATTTTCAGTTAATAATTAGCTACTTCATTTTTTCTTCATGTTGTTAAAATGAATTAAAAGGAAATTGCTTTTTTACGTAATTACATGACATAACTGTCCTTCCGTTACTAACTGAACGTTAGTTTTAAAAAAGTGAATGTCGTTACAAAACTTAATTTTAAAACCTTGTAGCGAAATTTTGTAACAATGAAATGTATAAAAAATTTGCTATTTCGAAAGATAGAGCAATTTTAAAATACCATTCAGAGTAAAGTTAACTTTTGTTTTTTTGGCAACTAAGAGTAAACTGCTTTTGATAATGAATGAAAAAAAATTAAATAAAAGTAAAAATTTTCAGTCTTAATAACTATCACGCAAATTTAATTTTCGAATGAATGAACTTTTGATCTTTAGCTTGCTATTTTAGTTTACATGAGGAAATCGAAAAAACGAATCGTAAACTTTTTCAGAAAATTTTGTTTCTTTCATATGAAGAGCTTATTTTCAAAATGCGGTATGAGCAATTTTATTTTATGTGTCAACTTAAATTAAAAAATTTGCTTTACTTGAAAAATAATTATAAATAGACTAAAAAATATTTACAAAGTGCTTTATGTTTAATTATTTTTTTAATTGAATAATATATAAAGCGGCACATAAAACCGAAATTGCTTATACCGCGATTTGAAAATAAGCTGTCTTCTTTTTGATTTTTAAAATAATAAAAATAACGATTACAATAACTTAATAAAAATTTTATTAAGATCTGTTTAAAATTACCCATAGTAAATGTAAGTTATTTATTAAACATAATTTTTAAAATTATACTTAATGATTAAAAAATATATATTTAAAAAAATATAATATGTTTTTTAAAATATAATGTGTTTTTTAATCAAAGAAATATAACATTTTTAAAATTTTGTTTACTGTAATTATCTCTTCTTTAATTATGGTTAATAAAAAAAGCACCTTAAAATCACTTTTAATTATTAACTTCACTTCAAATTATTAACTTTTAGTAAAAGTTAAACGAACAGATTTGCTAATATTTAAATCAATTTTAAAATTAAAAATTTTAAAATTAAAATAATAGTAAACACGTTTATTAAATGCTTATGTTTTTAGTTCGAATAGTTATTTGAATACAAGACATAAAACTATTTTGTTAATTTTACAAATATTATGCAATTAAATATATGTAATTATACTATATAATGTAAATATTAATTAAAAATTGTTTGAAGTATTTAAACATTTAATTACTAATTATTTAAAATATTAATAACTGCTAAAATTAAATTTACTAAAATATAGTTAATAAATGTTTAAAATAATTTAAACAATTTTCAATAATTATTTACTAATAGCTTGGTATTTGCAACAAAAGCATTTATTAAAGTCGTAAGCAAAAAAGTTTTCTCATCAAATTATTAAAATGATGATTGAAAAAATGATGATTAAAAAACATTGTTGCGACACCGGTTTTAACTAGGGGAGGAGGAGAAGAGAGGGGGGAGAACTCAAAAACATCACCCCCTCCCCTCTCAACATTGTCGAAAAAAAAGTGGTACCCCCAAATTAACTTTAGGTTCATTACTACTTACTTTTCTTAATGTAAATTTTACTAATTCAGAGATTAATAATGAGGAACTCGAACACCTTGGGTTGGGCAATAATAAAGCGGATTCATGAAACATAAAACATGCTGAAACATAAAATTATTGTGTGACAACAACTGAGAGTACTTGCTAAGCAAAATGTAAATTGTTTTGGGTTGCTCTCAATTACCTTTTATATTTAGTCAAGAGTCAACATCAAAAGATGACAATACCTAGGTTCATCTTCTAATTCATAGTTTTTTGTATTGAAATGTTTGAATTAATTTGATGCTGTAGCATGATGCTAAATATTGCTATGCTGATGCATAGCAATATTTTGAACCATTTCTCAGAAGAATGGCATTTTTAATATTTATTTAGTGTACTAGGTCTAATAAGCTTTAGATTTTTTCATTTTTTAAAATATTCAAAAGTGTAAAATAAAAACTTAAAATATATCAGTACACTAAATATATGTGCATCTATTTTTCTTGATATATTACATCTATGTTTAAATATACATGTAATATATCAAGGAAGAAAATAATTTTTGCATACACCCGATACATACAATAGTTAAAAATTATTATCTATAAGAAATTGTAACTTAGAATATAATTTAGAAATAACTAAAAAAAATTATTACATAAGATATTACCTTGGGTAGTATGAAAGCTCACCAAGGGACTGGGTTGACTTTCATACTTTTCATTTGCAGCCTTAACCTGCAACACATACTGAGTATCAGAAGAAAGTGATTCTAATTTATGAGTATTGCTTGTATTGATGTTTAGTATGATGGTTTTAAACTGCTTATCTTCCACTCGTCGATAATAAAGAATGTAGCTTGTAATTCGGCTTGGGTTTACATACTAAATTTTTTTTAAAAGCAAGAATGTAAAAAATGTTTTTTCACTAAAAAATGTAATCAAAACCATTAAAAACTTCTAAAAACAGTTTTGTTATCAAATCCAAAACTTTTTAATTTCTAAAAATAAAGATTGCTTTAGAATAGATAACACATTTTATAAACAAAATTATTCTAAATATAATTTTATATATCATTTATTATTTTTTTATTTTTACTAATGTTATATTATTATTATACTTTTATCAATATACTAAAGGATTCAATAAAGTCAAAGTCCAACAATTATAAAAAAAAACCAACTAAACAAAAAAAAATCAAAAACATCAAACATAATTTACTTGTATAACTTTTTACTGCATACCAAATCATGGCATTATAAATACTTTATAAGCTAAAATTTATAAGCTAAGATTTTAAACTAAGATTTATAAGCTAAGATTTATATGCTAAGATTTATAAGCTAAGATTTATAAGCTAAGATTTATAAGCTAAGATTTATAAGCTATGATTTTTAAGCTAGGATTTTAAGCTAAGATTTCTAGGCTAAGATTTTGTTCAAACAGCATTAAAGATTAAAATAATAATTATTATATAACAAATTATAATTAAAGTAAATCTAATATAAAGAATAATGCTTTCAAACTTTCAAAAAAGCATGTCTCAAATGGTTACTGATAGTCCAAAATTAAATGCAATAATTTAAAAAATAAGTTCATAGAAAACATTTAAAAGCATAAATGATTCACAAATATTTTTAAAAATCAAAATTTCATTTTTTTTTAAAACCTTTTATTTATAACTTTTTGTGATGTGCAATTTTGAATTTCAAATTTGAAGTAAAAAACTTTAGCCTGACAGCAATTTTTTTGTTAAGGAAACTATAAATGTAAATTTAACAACTGTAACAAATAAAATTTTTTATAAATTTAATATATAAATTTAATAAAATTTTACAATTTTAACAAATAAAAAATAATAATAATAATATATATATATATATATATATATATATATATATATATATATATATATATATATATATATATATATATAAACATACACACACATATATATATGATATATATGTGATATACCCTTAGTAAGGTATAATTTTCTACCTTTTAGGGTAGAAAATTATATTAAAAACAATTTTTCTTATACAATTTTCTAACTTAAAGGTATAATTTTCTACCGTATAAGATAGAAAATTATACCTTACTAAGGGTATATCACATATCCTACCTTAACTAAAAATTTTTACCTTTAATTTTTAGTGTGTACATATATATATATATAAACATTAATAACACAATCAATGATATGCAGGAGAGTTGCTGCTACATTGATTGAGGGTTTGGGTTAGGGCATAATTTTTTTCATTATTCTTTGTTTTTTTCCTTCTTTTTGAAAAAAAACTGTATGAATTTAGGTCAGAAAAAAAGGTAGATAAATGTATATCTATATGTGATAAGTAGAAACAATGAGAGTTCCAAACAAAAATTCAAGAAGAGAACACTTTAAAGACAGACTTAATTGTAAAATGTTTTTGAATAGTAAGTCATTCAAATGGAAAAAAAACAAAAAAAAAACACCATTGCAAAATTATTTTCACTGCATTGAAAAGTATAAAAAATATGAACATCCTATTGAATGCCATAGATAGTTAACTAAATAATTATGCAAATTGTAGTAACTACTACATATGTATCGGTATTGGTCAGTAACCAAAACAATGATATACAGAACTATAATCATTGTTGCAACTTAAATTTAACATAATGTCATATTTAATTAAGTGGTATTACAGAAACCGCCCAAATCATATAAGCATGGAACCATGGAAGATAAATTTAAAAAAAAAGCAACAAAGAAATTACTTGGTTTAATGTGCTGAAGCATCTGGGTATCCTATTTTCAGTTTATTATTAAAATAACTAACTTTAACATTAAAATGTCTAATACTACTCTGCTGTACTTTGAATACTAATGAGCTAAGCTTTTCAATTAAACATTAGTATCCTTGATGAGATTTTTTTAATTCTGATTCACTCCCAACAAGGCTGCAAGCAACCACTATTAAGTTGGGAGTTACTAGAAAAAAAAGAATAGCAGTAAACAGTTGACAGAAGACTTAAAAAGTTGAAGGTTGCATGAGTCAGGAAAACTTTAAGACGGGAGAAAGTTCTAAAGGGTTGAAGCAAGGGGAAAAAAACTAGACAAATAAAAGCTTTTAAAGCATGCAGGAACAGATACAATAAAATATTGAGACTTTGATGAATGATGGGTCAGTTTTCATTAATGGAACTAGAGATGATAGCTCCTTTGAGAAAAAAGAATAAAACAAATTTAAACATAATGTATATACTTACATCCCATTTTACTTCTGCACTTTGGGGTGTTATTTTATCAATTTGCACATTTAGGACAACATTTTCAAGTTTGTCAATCATAGGAGCTAGATAGTAAATTTGGAAAATGTCAAACAAATATTATAACAAAAACTTTAAAATAATGAATTATAAAAAAATATAAAACAACCTTCTATCACAATTTGCAATGTTTTGATTCGAGGTGATAATCCAGCTATTCCTTCTCCATTTTTATTCTTTGCAACAACAGAAAACTCATACAAAGTATCAGGTGAAAGATTGTCAATGACTCTCTCCAAGGAATTCATATCAACATGAATAGTTTTACTTGTTTCATTGGTTGATATTCTCTTTAATGTAATAATATATGCAGTTACTGGAGCAAGTGAATTTGGAATGCTACTTTCCCAAAAGATTTTAACAGAAGTAGCTTGAATATCGCTAACTTTGACATTCAATACTTCAGCAGGACGTTTGTCATCAGATTCTAATTTGAAAAATAATTTAAATAATCAAAAAATAAGTAAACTAGACACAAAAAAAATTATATACATAAATTTTCCCTTCTAATCTTGATAGGGCTTGTTTTTCCAAACAGAAACAAATACTTTGCAACCATTTTTATTTATTTTTAAAAATTTAAAACTCTTAACAAGGTAAATACAGATATCCCTGCATACATAGATTTATATATAGATATGTGGAGGTATAGGTATCTATACAAAAATATATACAGACATTATAGCTGCTTAAAACTGAAATAACTTCTTTATATATATATATATATATATATATATATATATATATATATATATATATATATATATATATATATATATATATATATATATATATATATGTCATATATTAGGGTGTGTCATAAAACAACATTTTTTGAAAATGTCTGATGATATCCCTAAATGTGTTCTTTGTAATTAATTAATACTAAATTTAAAAAATTTTTAAATAAAAAATATTTAGGGGTCACATCAGATGGATTGCTAAAAAAGAAGTTGAAAAAAAAGTTCTATAAAAGCATATTATGTTGGGTCTCAAAAGAAGTGCAATTTTATAAACATATATATATATATATATATATATATATATATATATATATATATATATATATATATATATATATATATATATATATATATATATATATATATGTATGTATATATATATATATACACACACACACACAGACACACACACGCACACACACAGACGATATATAGATTAATGGAATAGGAACACATAAAAGACATCCATATGAATAAACATATAAGTTTGTATGTATGTATATTAATTTTTGAATAAATAATCAATTACAAAAAAGCTATTTGAAACAAAATTCTTGAAAAAAAATTTCTAATGTGAATTACAAAACAAAAAAAAAACTAATTAACCAACCTAAAATAGTAACATGTGCTTGAGCCTGCGAAGAACCACCTTTGCCATCTGCAATGCACCTAAAATGTTGTATTTTAAAAATCATAAAATAGTAATAAAACTTAAATTTTTTTAGAAAAAAAAAAAAAAATTCCCAATACAGATATTGACTCATTTGTTATAATACCTATATATTCCGGAATCCTGTAGAGTAACATCCCTAACAATAAGCTTTTTTCCATTTTTTATTTCTACTAATGAAACTGTTGGACTAATTGTGATTGGTTTGCTTGCTAAATACCATGCTAGTTGTATATTACCTTCTCCTGTTGTGCACAACAAAGAAAAAGAACCACCTTCACGCACATCAGAAACAACCGCAGGAGAGACATTCACAATTGGAGGAGCTTCAAGAACATCTATAATTACAAAACCAACATAAAAAAAAAAAAAAGCCAAATAAAAAAAAAAAAGGCCAAATTTAATATACACATGCTTTTTAAAATATATTATTTTGCATACTTGAAAACTATTTAAAATGTTTAAAAAGTTAACAAATGCATATTACTAATCTAACTTATAAAAAAAAATTTCACCTATGACCAACAATAAAACTGGCTCTGATTTTTGTGACCATTTCATTTCCTCATCATTGACATTACAAAAAACTTCTCCTTTATCTGAAATCTTTGCTTGTGAAACAACAAAACGAGATTCACTATCAACATATATTCTGTCATTTGTAAATCCTGTGTTGCTATAAGCTTTTCCAAGATGATACCATGTAATAACTGGATTTTTTCCACCAGTAACTTTGCAGTCTAATGTTGCCTTATATCCAACCCCTACACTTGTTTCTGATGGAGGAACTTTAATTTCAGGGTGTTCTGAATAAAAAGACATTCAAAAATAATAACAAAAATGTTGAACACTTTGTAATAATGAAACAATATACGAACTGTTGTAATATTTAAACACTACAAAAACAATTTGTAATGTTGAAATTACTAAATTAAATTATTACTGAACACTCTGAGTTGATTATTGAATTTATCTGATCCAGCATCATTAGATACAGTGCACTCATAAATACCACTATCACCTAACTTAGTATTTTTAATTTCTAGGTAGCCATCTTTCGGATAATTTAATCTCTCTTTTTCTGGTAGAATGCCATCTTTTTTAGTCCATATGCGATCAGGATATAAATTAAAGAATTGCACTTCACAATATAAAACTGCAACAGCTCCTTCATATACTTCAGTTAAGTTTTGTTTTGAAATAATAACAGGTGCTGGTACTGAAAATAATATAGGAAAATGCAACATTTATTGAATATTCATGAATTATTTACGAATATTTATTGTTTTAACATAATTTATACTATAACTCCCAAAGTAACTTTATTTAATAAATTTAAAAACATCAGAAAATAAGGTTATAGTATTATCAAATTTTTCTTTCTGATTACAAAGTAACACTTTTCTAGCTACTTGTTAAAAAAAAAGTAGCTTGTTCCAGAAGGTGGTTTTGAACCATTGCCTAAACTAAAATCTCTGTTTTTAAAATCAAGTTTTTCAATGACTTGTTAAAAGAATACAATTTAATATTTCTACAGTTAAAGATTGAAATTCATTATTACATTAATCAATTTTAAACTTTCGAACCATTGCCTAAACAAAAATCTCTGTTTTTAAAATCAAGCGTTTCAATAACTTGTTAAAGAAAATACAATTTAATAATTCTACAGTTAAAGATTGAAATTCATAATTACATTAATCATTTTGTAACTCTCAAGTTTTTAAACTCTGCTATTTTTAATATTTTTGAAAGTTATGACCATATAAAGTTTCCACCCTCCCCAAAATAAGAGGGTTGTAAATTTTACAAGGTCATAACTTTCAAATTTTAAAATATTAATAAATAAGTAGGTGAAATTTTTTATTTAAAAATTAGTAGAAAACTTTTTTAATTTGAATTCACCTCCCCAAGGCCATAAAGGCAATGACAGTTGAGGAGGCTACTTTAGTTGTGGTTACAACCCTCTCTCAACTCTATAACTGCGAAACACAAACCTTGACGAACAAGGCCGCTGTATGGAGAAACAAGTTGAGCGCAGTACTATCAGAGATGTGGTGGAAATCAAACTCAATATGGTAAAAATATATTTTTATAACTCATTCTCACAACTTTGGAGCGTAGGGTGTGTGTTGCGTAGAGTACGTATAAGGGGAAGGGGTGTGTGTGGACTTTTTGAGATATTTTAGTACGCTAACTCCAATCATAGCATAGTTGATGCATTTAAAATTACGTTGAAAAAAAAATTAAATGTAATTTTGATTACATTATTAGTATTTAATTATGTAATAAATAATTGATTATGCATGTCTAAATTTAAAAAGTCTAAATTAAAAAAAAAAAAAAAAAAAAAAAGTATTTTTGATAATTTTGTGTTGGTTTCAACAACTTAAACTCCTATTTGATTCTAACATACTTTATATTTAGATAAACCACAAACATAAATACAAAAATTTTGTCGCTTAAATTCTTTTAAACTGTGACTTAGAAATGTGACCATGAGCTATTTAGCATTTAAAAAAATATTTTAATAACAAATTCTTTTTAATGTTTTTTAATGTTGTAAAAAACTTAAAACAAAGGCAAAAAACATTATAAACTTAATTAATACCTTTGACTTTGAGCACTGCCACATTGCTCAAAGTATATCCTGCAATATTACTTGCATTACATTGATATTCTCCATGGTTTTTCCATGACAAATATGTCAATTTTAAAAGTGAAACATAGCGATCATTATGCAAGCTCCAATTGTCTGTTGCTAATGGTTTTCCGTTATGCAGCCAAGTCACTATTGGGATGGGAAAACCATCTGGTGCTATACATCTAAATGTGTGATCCTGTAAGCGAGTTGTGTTTGCACTTACTGGACTCTGGTAAAATACTGCGTCAATATCTATATAAAGTCAAATAATGTCATTTATTAATAAAAAACAAACTGCATTTGATATTATTTTTAAAATGGTTCTAGATTGTAAATATAAATTGATTTTAAAATTCTATTATTTTAATTATACTATATAAATTTTAGCAATTATTTTAATTTTTTTATTTATTTATAATACTAAATTAACTGGTGTTTAAACAAACAATAAATTAAAATATGTAAGTTTTGACTGTTATTATTTTTGCAATTTTATTGTTTTGTTTCATAATTTTTTGCAATATAAATAATTGACCCTTTCATTAAAACAGTGTTCACGGTTTTTTATGAACTGAGAATTTGACAACCAAAACATTTCTAGATATCACAATCACTTACTTTTAGGTACAAAAGAGTGCAAGAAAGTGGTTGTGTGGTTAAAATCATAACTTTAAAAGTCATCACATCTGGAAACCATGCTTAACCACAGTGATCAGATTTCGATGAGACAAGCCAGTCAAAAATTTGGATGCACTCATTCTCATATCATTAAAACTCTCGCCAAGTATTGTCAAAACCTATACAAAATATGCTACACTGATTGACAAGATAGCCGAAAAAAGTAAATGAAGTCATGCATTGATTGCCTTAATTTTAATTTATAGGAAAAATTGGTCATCTTTGACAATGAGCCTTACTGCTGTTGATCGTTAAGTATGACAGCGTATTTTACGATCAACAGAAATGGCACAGACTGCTGCAATAACATAGAAAAGACTCTGTCAAGCTTTAAATAATGCATAAAGCCCAAGTTTGAACCAGACCCGGCATCATTGCATTATTCCAAAACCATAACCAACAGCTACAAGACCCTTGACATCAATTTTATCAAAAACATCAACAATCTGTCGGCTGTGTATGAGAATAAATGACAAGCAAAAAACATGAAGCAATTACAAACCAGAATAAAATTTTTTAAATTCATAATCATTACAGACCTTAACTTTGTTCTTTTACTTTTTGGATCAACTTATCTTAGATTTGGTCAAATCCATAGAAATGGACTTTTTAAGACAAATCTAATTGAAATAAATAATCAAATAAATAATCAACAAAATTTATTAAATAATACTTTTATATATTCTCTAGCCTAAAAACTACGGGAGTAATTGCTCTTAAAAGTCAGTCCTAATTTTTTGTAATCACCTGGTAATATAAAACACATGCAGCTTTAAAGCACAAATGCTATTTTGTATTATTACTACAAGTAATTAATATTGTAATAATTACAACGAATTCTGAGAAAAAAATGTAAATATTATTTAAAAAGCTGTTATTTATAAAATTTAATAGCTTAAATTTAGTAAGAGCAAATGTTTGTTTTATATTACTTTTTAGTTCATAGCTTTGAAATTCCAGATAAAACCTTTCTATAATTTTATATCTATTTAAAACTAAAAAATAGGTTATAAACTTACATATAAATTTCACAGTAGCTGAAGGACTTTCAATTTTGCCGTATGGATTTTCTGCAATACATTTATACAAACCTTCATCACTTTTTTGTGCATTTTTAACCACTAGTGCACCAGTTTCTGTAACAACATGGGTATTCAAGGGCTTATCATCTTTATACCATTGGATCGTTGGAGATGGTGCACCATAGCTATAGCAATTTAACTGAAATGTTTCACCCGCAGATATATTTGTTGAAGCCGGTTTTTGTCTAATAATAGGGCTACGTGGATCATCTAAAATAAAGTTATAATTATAATAGGGGTCCAGTTGTTTTTGTTTCCAACAAAAAAAATTATCAATGATTGTAGCAGAGTAGTAATTAATTTTGAATGCCGAAGTAATAAATCAGGAAATATTTAAAAAGTAAGATTAATCAAAATAAAATCAAACTTCATAATGTCAATGAGCAATAGTATCAGATCCATTTAAAAGTTACTTTTGGGTAACATTTAAATGGATCTGACACTATTGCTTACTGTTGCTTGCATCTGTAGACCCCTTGCATGAAAGTATGGCTATCCTATTTTAGAAAATGCATGCTACAGATAAATATGTTTTTATATTGGAATTTAAAAACATATTTATTTGTAGCATATATTTTCTGAAATAGGATAGACATACTATTCATGCAAGGGGGTCTACAGATGCAAGCAACAACAATATTAGATTTCTTAGAGAAAATTGTTTAAAAAAATGTGGATTCTAAACAATTAAGTGTATAAATCAAATTATCTATTTGTTTATATATTAATTTTTTAAACAAATATAATAAGGTGCCACTATAAAAAGATTAAGTTAGTGTGTGCTCAATATGCAAATATCAATAAGAACTTGATTATTGTTGAAATTGAATTAAACAATAAGTGAAAAACATTAATTTGTTCATAAAGCAAATGATTGAACTATACAAATGCTTATGGGCATTTCCATAATATGTTTTGTCTATTATTTTCACAATAATAAAACTGACAGTTTACTCTCATTTAATTCTAACCTATATAAATATTTTGAAAACAAAAAATGGTATACATTAGTAATGTTAACAAAGAACAAATTAAGTTTGAAGCCAAATCACGGTTAGAACAGAAAAACTAAAATTTCTGTTACTAGATAAATAAACTTTAATTTATCGGGAAAATTAAGTTTCAGCAGTATATATTTTTTGAAAAATAATATATTAGTTTCTGGAAAACTTTAGTAAAGATTTCCAGAAAGTTACAGGGTTGCACTATGTATCATAAAGTCAAAGCAATCATTTAAATGCAGTTCATGAATGATCACGCACAGAAGTTGCAAGTTTGTCAATTTCATGTAGATATTTCCAAGAAAATAAATTGCTTGTGAGTATTTCAAGTGAAATATTATACTACAACTCATATTTAATATATTTTTGATGAGAAATGGCATCAATTATTTCTAGCTAAAGCATGGCGTTTCGAAAATTATTGTTTAATTTCAAACTGTAGCAATATTATTATGCATAAAAAAAAATAAAATGATCAAAATTTATATATTTAACTTATTCAGGTAACCTAAAATGTGATAAAAATATTTTTGCTTCTTTTAAGAAAATCATAATAGTATGCATATTGCTTTAAGTCCCAGCTTTTAATTGCTAAAATAAAGAAAAATAAAAAATCCGCGCAGAAATGGAAATGTCCTGTAGCCATATTATGACGCAAAAAAAAAAAAAAAATCATAAAAATATATATATTTAATTTATTCAGGTAGCCTAAAACATGATAAAAAAACTTCTTTTATAAATATTTTTTAAGAAAATCATAATTGCATATTGCTTTAAGTCCTAGCTTTTAATTGCTAAAACAGATAAAAATAAAAAATCACTTAAAGAAATGGAAATGCACTTATAAAAATGAAAATTCTATAAAGTATGGAGTTTCTATATTGGCATTAAATAAAACAAGGAAAAAAATGTTGGTTAAATAATTACATATTAGTAAAAAAAATTTAAAAAATCCTAAACACAAAATTCTCAAATATTCAGAACCAAGGATCAGTCTCAGCTGGTTTTAAATCTCTTAAATTAAAGCTTAAAAGTATCATTTATTATTATAAAAAATTTAAAATTAAAAAAAAATTCAGCATAAATAAAATGCAATTAAATAACTCACCATTTTCAAGTGTGAATACATGGAGGCAGAAAGAAGAGAAGTAAATAAACAGAATACAATAGTAACATGCCATTATTTATTGATTATATACAAATTACAACCCTAAACATATATATATAATATATATATATATATATATATATATATATATATATATATATATATATATATATATATATATATATATATATATATATATATATATATATATAAGATATAAACTCTTTTCTAAATCAATCATTAAAGATATTGGAAAAACTGTATTTTATATATTTGCCAAATTTTAAAAACTAAAATCATGTTGTAAATAACCTAGTATCTACAACATAATTTTAGTTTTTGAAATTTGGCAAATGCATAGAATATGTATATCAAAAAATACTCAAATAGTTCTAAATAAATTTATCATTCCTTTAACATTGACATAACATAAAAAAATAAACTGAATTTTTATAATTTTGATACAAAACTTAGTTTCATAAAATAAAATTTCTGTACATCTATATATTCCAATTTTTTTTTTTTTTAATTATATTAGTTAAATTTTTCTGAGATATATATTTACACACACATATATACAATCCTGTGCATATTTGTATTTTGTACAACATTGAACATGATGCTATATATAAAAATAAACTTTTCAAATTAATTGAATCTATTTTTATACAACCAAGATATATATACATTTACATTTATAAATACACATATACATACATTTATATACATTTATATATATATATATATATATATATATATATATATATATATATATATATATATATATATATATATATATATATATATATATATATATATATAAATATTTTATAATTATATAGTATATAAATATATATTAAGATGTCATTAATATATATATTATATATACTAATGACATCCTAATATATATTTATTTAAAAATAAGAAACTGGAGTGTTACTATTTCTCTTTACGCTGTAAACAATAATAGTAAGAAACATCATTGAATTTGCTCCATACTTGTTTTTATAAAAGAATTCTTAAAATCAAAACACGTTGCAATAAAAAAAAATGTGGTCAATTTTGCTTCATTTTGAACATCTTTAAGTTTAAAACTATTAACGATAAAACAAAGGCTAAACCGACATTTTTCAAGTTAACGCACACAAAGTGAAATAAGTATTATCTCTTCATAATAAATCTACTTGTTAAATAAATTGAGTATATCTCATAAATGATTAACAAATTTATTAACTAATACTGTAAATTACAAATTAATATTATTTTTATATTTTCATTTCATGACAGATTTTCGCTTAAATTAAACATTCTTTTGAATGTCACACAGCATAAATTATAAACACAAGACTTAGATTTCTATTTTTATCGCTAAATTATTCATTATCAATACATTGATTATGGAGCGCCGCTATTAAAATATAAATAAGAATCAAGCATTCTTCAGCAGACAACTTATAAATTTGTTTGTCAATCGTTTTACGGACGCTTAGATACGGTATCAGCCGGAACTAATAAATACGCAGGAAATATTTTTAAGATAATACGTTCAGTATAAAACTAAACCCAACGGACAATCTGTTTCTTTTCGGAAACTTCAGGTCAGGTCATATACTTAAAGTATGGGCTATTACCTCAAATTGGTGTGTGATGCAAAAAAGGCTGGGATCCTATAACATAAAAATTTTCAAAACTTTGAAACCCTTTTAAACTTTATTTTAAAATCGATTCTCAAATCAAGTCTCAAAAAGTTAAAATACTATTTAAAATTTTAAACACTTTATACATTGTCTCACTAATGCGTTGTAATTAAATAATGCACAATGGTAATTCATTGTGATAACCGGGCTCTTCGCATCACATTGAATTACCTTAAATGTGATAAGTTATTACTGGGCCTTAAAATGTAAACGTAGAGTTTTACAGTTATAAACGTTTTTATTTTGCTAAAATTTAATTTTAATTATTTTATTTATATTTTTTTTTACTACTATACACAACTGCATAGGTTTTGAAAAAACTTTTGATGGCTTTGACACACCTTGGATTTATCTGCTATATGTCCTGATCCAACTATTATCATTAAATAATAAAACTTATAAACACATCAATTTTTTTTAAATTTCTAATAAAAATTCTAAACTTTTTTTTTCTCTACAATAATATTCTTTTTAACAATAGTTTGTGAGGTATAGATTGGCATAAAGCACAAACAATATTTACATAAAAAGATAAAATAAAAGATTTCAAAATTGTTTCGAAAAAAAAAAATTTAACTTCTTTGCTTTACAAGAACGTTTTTGTTTGTTTAAATTTTTGATGGTTGGGTTGTTGTCTTAGCTGGAATGACTAGAGTTGAACGTGCGAATTTTCAAATTCTTTTTGTACATACCTTTTTGAACTCGCTATTGCGACATAAACTTTAGATTTTAAAAATCATAGTTAAGCACCATTGTTATGTGGTGTAAATTTATCACTACAAACACCGATATTATGAGGTGTATACTATACTACAAATATTTTTAAATTCAACACTTACATTATAAAGATTTCTAACAATATAGAGAATCTTCTTAAAAAGTTTTTACAAAAGGTTTTATGATTTTAGCGATATACATAAATGCCATGTTTGAACAAAATACGTTTTTTCCAATACTAACAATATGGAAAACAGACTTCTATTGACTAAAATTTTATAAAATTATAAAGGATAATCGAATTTACAAATTATTTATTCTGTTTATATATTATTAGTAAATCTACAATTATTCAAACATTTTGTATGTTATAAAACTTCCTAAATTTAAAGGTATATTTAATTTTTAAAAACCTTTTTTTATTATAAAAAATAAAAACTAATTTTCAAAGCCATAATTATGTATTAGAAAGAAATATTTGATAAAGCAAGTTTTTTATTCAGTAGGAAATTTAAAATTTTTAATTTTACTAATTGAACCCTAACATCTACAGTTTTTAGATAGTTTGTAAAAAATCCTCCGAGCTTGTTATACCATAAATGAAAAAAGTTGTCTCATAAACAAAGAATGTGTTAGTAGTAGTAGTAGTAGTAGTAGTAGTAGTAGTAGTAGTAGTAGTAGTAGTAGTAGTAGTAGTAGTAGTAGTAGTAGTAGTAGTAGTAGTAGTAGTAATATTTAATGCTGTAGCAATTACAATTAAAAAAAAAAAAAAAATAAAGTATTTAAAAATAAAATAAATTGTGGAGTACGATGCAAGCATCGTCTTATAGACAGCCCACACAATTTAAAACACAAGTTATCAAAAATATTTATGTATTCGCACTTTGAAAACACTCATCGATATTGCTACTATTATTTTATTTGGTAACAAATTCCAAATATTATAAACTCGGTTGGTGAAGATATTATATCTCGGTAAATATGATGGTACGTATTCTCTTTCTAATCTGTATTTGTTGCCCCGAACCGAAGAAGCCAAACCTGAACGAGTTAATGATGATGCCGATTGTGGATTTTCGTACCAACTTATGGGGTCAATATTTTGCTTGAATCTGTATTGCTGTACAAGATCTCCTCTTGCTCTTCTTTTCTCCATTGTTGTTAAACCTATTGCTTTTAGTCTTTTTTTTTATGAAATCTATTTAAGTTTGAAAACGATTGTCTAAAAATGTGATTTATCTCTACTGAAACATAATTACCTTTTACGCTATAACGAAAAAAAAAATTATATAATAATTCTGTTCATAATGAAATAAATCAAAAGAAGGTAATACTTTTCTGCAGTACGATTTGCTGCAAAATGTTTATGCTAATTCGCGGTGATAAACTCTAGAGAGTTAATCAGCGATTTAGCTTCATCGCCGCAATAATTTTAATAATCGGACGGAATGTTTAAAAGCGGGAGACTCTCGCAACAATCAAAAAATATGTTATGCTTAAATAATTAAAAATTTTGTAACGACCACACAAATTTATGAATCAACAGTATCAAAATAATGAAGAAGTTGTTAAAAATACAAGTTTATTTTTTATTTTCTAATTATTTATTAAAACTGTCAGAGTTTAAAAAATGTTTCGATTTTATATTAAATATTGTGACCTCTACTATATTTTACGCTTTATATTTTAGCGTAAAAAACAGACATAAACATTAAAAAACAAGAATAATTTTCAACCGGGGATCTTTTAATAGTTACTTGTAAATATCCAGGATGGTGCCTATTGCATACTAATGCTTTTTTGAATGTTTATAAATTTATTTGCATTTATGACAAGTACATTATTTTTTTTATGATTATTTATTTAACTTATTTCTTTAACTTACTTATTTAACTTATTTTGAAGTAGCAAATTACGAAAAAGTATGAATTAACATGCATATCTCAGGTGTAAGCTAAAAGAGCGCTGAATATCGAGAGAAGATTCTTTAAATTTTAAGTAAATGTTGATAAAAGTTTGAAATAAGTCAAAACAAAAATTATATCAAAGTTCTAACATAATCTAGAAAATAAAAGTGAAGACAAACAATGAAATTAAAAGCTGAATTTTTTTTATTGAGTTGTATGTTTGATATTCATTTCTTAAATGTATTGTTGAAAAGTATAATGGTTAGTTTTATTTAACATATATATATGTATAAATATATATATATATATATATATATATATATATATATATATATATATATATATATATATATATATATATATATATATATACACATATATATAAAACAAATTAGTTATGAGAACAAAAGTACAATGTCCTTAAAAGTAATAATTATTAAGAAGAAAATCTTTTATGGTATAAAAAAGAAAGATTTTATTTTCAATTTTTTTTTTTCTTTTACTGAAAAAAATAAATCTTTATATTATTTTATATATTTTGTTATATTATGTTATTTCTATATATTTTTGTTACTTTGACACTATATAAGTAATTAATGTACTTTTTAAATTTATACTTTGAAGATATAATATGAGGTTTTCTCATTTCATTTTTTTTATTTTTAGAAAAAATCAAAGAGAAAAAGTTTTTGTTGCAATCTTAATCTCTCTTTATTACATATATTGTTACATATTACATTTCCAAACACTAACTTGTCAGCTACCTGATTTTGATATTATTTATTCCTAACATTTTCTATAACTATTAACTTATTTAAACTAACTTGAATGTTTAAAAAAACTTGTTTTTTACATCATTGTTAATAGCTATTATCTAAAATAATATATAATAAATGTATGTTTATTACCTTTGATTTTTTAAATATACTTTTTAGGCTGTTATGTAATAGTAAAAATGTTCATATGCATATGTATTGTTAATTAGTTATGAGTATGATAAACAGTCTTGATATTATTTGTCATATCTGTCAAGAACAAATAGTAGAAGTTAATCAAGGTTTCTACTTTTCACCCAAGCGAAATCAATATCTTTGTCATAAACACTGTTTTAAATGTGCTTCATGTAAGCAAATATTGTTCGGAAAGATTTACTTTTTATCACCTAGAAAAAAATTTTATTGTCATTTGCATCATGACAATGAATCACCAAATGTCCATGAGAATTTTTTTCGAGAACTAGGGATATTTAAGCAGGTAGCATTAATGAAGATAGAGGGGCATGGTAGGGGAAAAGAAATTTCTTTTACATCACAAGCTAACAATGACTTTATAAAGTGTCAATGCACAGGTGGGGAGCTGTTACTTATCAATGATGGGTATTGGATTGAATGTGTGTTAGAAGAATGTCCATTTTATTGTTTTTATAGAACTTATAACAGGACTAATTTTGAAATACCTTATTGGAAATTAAGTACAAATCACAGTGATGGGTATTTTCAAATTGATTTTTTTGAAGAAGAACTTTTTGAACTTTGTTTTGCTGATGATGATCACACTAACTATTATTGTGTTGATGAAAGTATTGGTCCTATAGTTTTAAGCATGAAGCATGGATTTATATCAGGGAGGAGTTGCTATAGGTACATTTTTTAATTATTTAATAATTAAACTTAAAAGTCTAAAATATTTATTTTATTTATTATTATTAATCATTTATTAAATCAATCATTTTATATGATTGTACATATTTAGAAATACTATTAAATTAAAAAAAAACAAAAAAAAACAAATGAGGAATATATATAAATATATATTTCTAATTATTCTAGTCAATGGAAGTTAAGAATCAAAAGTATGAAGATTTGTGAAAAAATTAAAATACACAAATATTCAAATAAATTTGAAATATATTCTGTTATTAAATTGCTTACTCTTTATTATTATTTATTAGTTCTGTGATTATTCTATTGTTATTCTATTTGTTTTAATGTTTAATTTTTTTCAATATTTTAAATTGGGTTGTAGCAATGACACGCATCTTCAAATGATGGTAGTGGAGTGGGTGGCATATTTGTCAAAAGACCATTTTGAAATTTTTATAAATAAACTTCCTTTTTTTTCTTTCTTATTTGTTCCATTCATTCAAAAGATTCAATTTTGAAGACTTAGGACTATATATATAACCTAGTAACAATTTTGATATGGGTTAACTGGCTTACTTGCACCAGTTTTAGAACAGTTTCAGAAAGTTATTGAAGCAATTATTTATCTAATTCTTAAGAGTTGATTAATATATAATTAAATGATATATAATGTATAGTATATAATAGTGTTTAGCACATTAATAAGTGAATTAGATGATGTTAGTTGCAATTATATTAATATATATATGCAGTCTTTAAATTTGCAGATTTATGAAAGTCATGCTCTTTATTTGCATTACATTAGCAGGGTTATGCACTTATTTAGAAATAAGTTGTATCTAAACTTTTATCTTTAATAATGCTTTTATATTAGTGAAGTGCTTTTAAAGAAAGTAATAATTTACTGATAATAATTTTTGTTTGAAGTATAAATAAAAATTGTATAAAATTTTTTTAATTTATATTATATAAATTATTCAAGTATGCATTTTTTAAATTTTAAAACCAGTAAACCGTTTTTTTATTATAAAAGCAAATTTTTATTCTTGCCGTATAAATTTTAAGTAACCTACAAAATTAATATGCTTTAATACAAAAATAAATTTAATGTAATCTACAAAATTAATAAATCTGTGAACTAAAAAAAATTTTTTCATACTTCAGCTAACATAAAAATATAATTTTTTTCATTAATTATTAAACAATAATTTTTATCAATGTATAGTAATTTTTATATCTTTTTTTATTCACTATTAATTTAGTTCATATCTAATGGACTTTGATTATTTTTTTTTAAGCCTCTTTTTTTCTTTCCAATCCTTCTTTCTTTGTGGCAACTCTATAACCTATTTTATATTTTTATACTATTCATAACTGAATAAGCTAATTTTAACTAAAAATTATGCATTTGATCTGTTTACTAAGTATAATGTAAAAATATAATACGAAATATGATACTTAAAGTGATACAAAATTTAAAGTAATACAAAAGTAATTACAAAAACAAATTACAAAAAATTAGCTTTTGCTCTTTAATCATTTTAATTTTATAATTTTTTTTTCAGTTTACAATGTTAGTTGTGATACATAATAATATAAGTCATGATACATAATAACATCTAAGACTTGTAAAAAATATATACAATTCAGCGTAATAACAATCTAAAGATAGTTTTCGAAGGAAGATCATAAAGATCTTATCATCAGAACCTTAAAAATTAAACATATTTAAAATATATAGATATATTGAAGATTTAACATTATGCAAAAATACAGCATGCTGACATTTTAATATATAATGTTGAATATTTAACAAATACATTTTACAAATGTTTTTAGAATTCTATAAATAACATTTTAAAATGAGTTTTAAAATGTTGTCCATAGAGAGAGTTTTTTAAATTTTAGTTTTAAAAACAAGAAGAATAAAAGAAAGCTCAAAATTTAGTAATACTATTTTATTTCAAAAATGTGGTGCACAATTTTGTTATTTAACAATATCAAATTAAAGTAATTAAACAACAAATGAAATAAAACAATAAACAAAAATTTCAAAAAGTTGATAAAATACTTTAAGTTAGTGGTACTTGTCTTTTCTGGATTGCTTTGATTATTATAAGTTTTTTAAAATTTAAATGTTATTAAAAGATTCTGTCAGTATGTATTAATATTTAATTAATACATACTGACAGAATTAATTCTATTAATAATTAGTAAAAAAAAAAAATTGAAATAAATAAAACTAAATACAACATCAAAGCGCTTTTTAAAACTATATATATTTTCATGATATTTGTGCTTTCCATGTTACATTGTTAGCTTGTTACTTGTTAGCTTGTCAAACAAGAAATCTTCAAACTATTTATCTATTTAGTAATGTTTAACTGCTTTTTTTTATAGAAAAAAACAACTGGTTTTTGGTTTCAAAAAAACTGAACAAAAAACAGGTTAACCAGTTGCCAAGCCCTATTCCAAATGTAATTAAAAAAACTTGGTTTAAATAAACTTAGCATTTTAGTTTTTGAGTAATAATTTAGCTAATTATTTTTTTTAGTTAAGTTTTATTTAGTCAGGTATTTTTATTTTTTGTGGTTTAGTTTTAGTTGAGTCCTTGTTTATTTTCTCTATTTCTATAATTTCTTTTCTTTTTTCAAAATAATGGTTTTTTTAGTTTAGTCTAGGAAAGTTTTTTCAACCCATTTTTAAATTTTAAAAATATTTTAAAAGCTGTGGTCAAATCGTCAAAACAAAATATTATTTGCATGGTCATATTATGGGATGCGATCGATTAATATTATTAATGTTATCTTTTTTTTATTTAGAGTCCTTTTAAGGTCATCTTCACATATTATTGAAAGTGTGGTCCCACTTTCTTGTTTTTGTTTATACAAATATGACGAACAGCCTATGCTTGATCTAGTTAGAAAAGGATTAATTTTGACATCAAGTTTTACAAAAATGGTTAATCCAGAATCTCCTGCAAAATTAAAAAGTTTAGACAAAGTAATCATAAGTTTTTTTTTTCTATTTTAATAATAATATGAAATTTAAAGTATTAATAATAATATGAAATTTAAAGTATTAATAATAATATGAAATTTAAAGTATTAATAATAATATGAAATTTAAAGTATTAATAATAATATGAAATTTAAAGTATTAATAATAATATGAAATTTAAAGTATTAATAATAATATGAAATTTAAAGTATTAATAATAATATGAAATTTAAAGTATTAAATTGTTTATAATTTAAAAGAAAAAAAAAAAAAAAATGAAATTTCAAATTTAACTTTCACTTAAATTTTAGGTTATGCTAAAAGATGAATTGAAAGTTGGTCTTATTTTTGTAAAAGAAGGTCAAAGATTAGAAGAAGAATTTTTTACGAACACTGAACACAGCAAAGAGTTTGATGATTTTCTTGGTTTCCTAGGTGATAGGGTTAAGTTAGGAGGATTTAAGGGGTATAGTGGTGGTTTAGATACAAAGCATTCATTAACTGGAGAGTATTCAATATACAAAGAATGGAGAAATTATAAAGTAATGTTTCATGTTGCAACATTACTACCGATGGATGAACATGATGATTTAAAGGTAAAAAATGCTTGAAGTTGTTTTCTTTAAATTTTAAACCAAACTAAAATAAAAACAGATAATTTTTTTTTTTCAAATAATTGGAGTTGAAAAATGATTTTTTTTTAACTAAAGAAAAGATTAGTAAGATATTTTCTTAATTTAAAAAATGAATATCGCCCAATAATTTGACTTCCCTAAGATATGGTATGACTTTTAAAAATGTCCAAATACACTTCTTTTGTTATTGTTCCCACTATTTTTACAATGTCATCTGTGGTATTTCCACCAAAACAGCCTTAAACCAATACACTACCCCCACCATGTTTAACATTTGGCAACACACTCTGTTTTATCATCCGTTCATCAACTTTTCTTTAGATAAATGATCTCTTGGAACCAAAGACTTGAAACTCCGACTTGATGGTCTAAAGAACATGTTGTCAGTCATTGATAGTCCCTTTTCGTATAGTTTTACCCACTCCAGTCTTTTATTTATTTTGAACCAAATGAAAAGTTTTCTTGCTGCTATTCTGCAACCAAGTCCTGCTTCAATCAATTGTCTCTTCACTGGTCATAAATGCCAGGCCTCCTCGAAAACAATTCAAAGTTTGGCCTAATTCTGGAGCATAATCTATTTCTTTTACTATTGATTTAAATTCTTCTTCTGGTGTAATTGATAATGTTTGAATTGTTTTCTATTAAACACACTTCCAATTTTTTTAAAAAATATTCTAAAGTGTTATAGTTGTTATTCTTAACTTTCTTTCTATTTGATTCATAAAATGTTTTTCATGCCAAAATTTGAATATTAGGGTGGCCATTAAAATAATTTTTTTTTCAAATGTCTGCTCTCATCCTTTAAATGTGTTCAATATAATAAAATAATACTAGAATTAAAAAATTAAAAAAAAAATAGATTTTTAGGGGTAGCTTAAGATCCTTAAACATCAGATGGGTCCCTATAATTATCAAAAAAATAGTTATTTAAAAGTATACTATGTTGGGTCTCAAAAGAAGAGAAATGTAATAATATATAAAAATTTTAATAATAATTGCCATATTATAAAAAACATTGAGAGAAAAAATTGTAATTTTTTTGTAAAAATGCATATTTTTAATTTTTGTTTGAATAAGTTATTTTTTAAGCAGTGAAATCTAAAACAATTTTTTTATAAAATGATGATTATTTTTTGAATTTTTATGTAATTTCGCTTCTTTTGAGACCCAACATTTACTTTTGAAGAATTATTTTTTTGATAACTATAGAGACCCGTCTGATGTTTAAGGGTCTTGAGCTACCGTAAAAAATTTTTTTTTTCAAAATTTTTCTAATTTTAGTATTATTTTATTATATAGAACACATTTAGAGGGTGAGAGCAGACATTAAAAAAAAAAGTTATTTTAATGGGGACCCTAGTGAATATTGTAGATTGAAAAACATTTCTTGTTTTCATGGCCATTTATCATGTAAAAATATCAACAATTAATATAAATTATTAAACTATTAGCGTGAGACTATCGAAATTCGCTCTACCCAAATTATAGCAAAAGTCTCTTTAAATAAAATATACAGGAATAATTTGAAATAAATTACAGGAATGTTAATGTTGCTTATATAACCTTCACGTAAACACCAAACTTGATAATTGCATGATTTATAACGATTAATATGAACATCAGACTAAAAAAAGTGAATAACAAAACAGTATGTATATATAGTTATATAAATAAACTGTAAATCCTACTTAACCCTTTTATCAAATTTTATTGTAATATTTTTATGTATATATAGCTCTATATAGATATAGATATATATATATATATATATATATATATATATATATATATATACACATATGTATATGTAAATGCATGTGTTTTTGCTGTTTTGTTTTGTCTATATGTGTGCATGTATTTTTTCAGCTTCAGAGAAAGCGCCATGTCGGAAATGATATTGTTTGTTTGGTGTTTCTTGAACCTGGTGCTAAATTTGAGCCAGCATCAGTTCGTTCCAACTTTTTGCATATATTTATTGCCGTTCAACCACATTACATCAATGACAAGATATTTTACAGGGTATGTTAATAAACTGTTTTATAACACGATAAAAAATTAAATTTAAGATTGATTTTAGGTTGTTATTAAATGCAAGTTTCTTGAGATTTTTTAAGAACTTTGACTGTTTTCTTTGTAATGCTCTCTACAGTTGAAATAAGTTAAGGAACAAATCAATATGTACAATACTAATAGACTATATACAGATAAGAATACCTCAAAATGCTTTTTAAAAGTATTTTTTGAGATTCTGGTAAATTCAAAATGTTTGGGCAAATACTAATCTCTACTTGATGATTGCCTAAAAAATTAAATTTTTTTGGGTACAGTTTTTGTGTCTTTTGATAAATATTTAGGATATGCTTTCTTCACCTCAGAAAGTCAGGTTAAATAATAGATATTATTGTTGCCAATATTGCTCCATAAATTTCTGCATTTAATTTACAAAATAGTTTCAATACTTTGGTGCACTTTTTTTTCTACTGCACAATTGTAAGTAAAAAATCCTCAGAAAGCAAAGTAAATGAAAGTAAATATATATAGAAAAGTTTAAATAAATGAAAAGCTATATCTTTTTACTTTCTATTCAAAAAAAAAAAAAGAAGAACGAACGAAAAAATTTGTATTCATTTTCTTCATTATGCTTTTAAATTAATATTCTTGTAATTGCCTTCTATTTCCACTAATAACCTTCCATCAATACACTCTTGTTTTTTAGTGAACTTTTTTGTTTATTTGCTTTTGAAAAAACTCCATTTGAATTTGTTTAAAAGTAATCAAGGAACAAAAGTTTTATTTTTTTGTTGTTATAAATAAAAAATGCTTTTTAATCTTAGAGTTTCAACCGGCAAATTAAAATGCAATGTTTTTGAATATGTCATAGTTATGAAAAGTTTTATATGAAATTTGGAGGAAGCAGTTGAGTAGTGTAAATAGAAATTAATATGATCAGGCTGTTTGTTGATCAATCAAGAAAATTTTACTAATCAATAATCTTAGTGCTATTAACAATTGACTTGATAGTGTTACTAGAAAGGAGAAGGAATATTATTCCTCATCACCACCAATTGCAGTGGCAGCCAAGACCATCATACACTTTTTGCACCACTAAACTGTTTATTTGACTGTTATTTAGACAATAAAAATTTCAATTGATCTGTTGCTGTCCTATCTGATGGTCATTCTTCAAGATTTGACAAGTGATGTCATAATATTTCTAAGAAGCAAAAGTATTAGATTTTTACTGGTAAAAAAAGTTGAATGTGAATAAAAACTGTGGATAAAAAAATGTGGATAAAAAAAAGTGGATAAAAAAAAGTTAATGTGGATAACAAATGTGATTAGTTTGGTTAAGTGAGAATGTGGTTAAATGTGGACAATGAAAATGTGGTTAATATGGATATGTTGGCATTTCAAGTGGAGAACTCAACACTGAGAAGATGCAGTAAGAAGACTTTATGAGTCAAGTTGTGTATTAATGAAAATACTATAAATCATCAAATATCAACAGTGGTAACAATTTCATCTTCAAATCATGTTTCCTATGGCTCACTGACCTATTAAAACATAAATACGATGCCGTGAGTATTGTTATTGAGTGATGCCGATGTATTGTTTCAGCTAAAAATTTTTCTTTTTTTTTTTGACTCAAGTCAAAAAAAAAAAAGGAAATATATTTAGCTGAAACAATACATAAAAAGGAAAGAAATGAATACAAAGCCTAAAAAAATCAAGCTTATGAAGAAAGGAAATCCAAGCAGCAACAACTAAATGAAACAACTATGAATGTGTGTTTAAATATCATCTCTGACCTCTCACTGAAATAAAACAAAGAAAAAATAAAAAAAGATTGTTCTAATTATACTATGCCTTTGCAGCAGCAGGCATAAGATAGTTGATGTACATACTGAAACCCCCTGGCAGCAGGCTATTTTAGTGTGACATCAGAGATGTTGTCTAAGTACGCGTTCATAGTTTCATTCATATTCAAAAAAGTTTGATACAAAGGTCTTACATATATATATATATCTTATATATATATAAATATATATATATATATATATATATATATATATATATATATATATATATATATATATATATATATATATAAATATATATATATATATATATATATATATATATATATATATATACAAGTTGCTTTCATATTAATGAGTATTTTTATATATTTTATATATGTTTTTTTATATATTTTATATATGTGTATAAATATTTTTTTCACCACTGTCTAATATTTAAAAAAAAAAAATGAAATGAGTTCTTTGAGTTCATCTTTTTTTGTTTTTGCAGCGATTTTTTAGTCATGGATAGATTTTTATAACCAAAGCAGGCATAATAAATAAACTTGTAACTTAAAAAACTAAGATTATTGTTTTGAGTAACTGTAACTTTCTTCTGTAAGTTTATGCGGTAGTGGTGTAGTGGTTAAAGTGCTCGCTTCATAAGCGAGAGGTTCCGAGTTCGATTCCCACCACGTCCCTGGTAGTACCGTGCTCAACTTGTTTCCCCGCGCAGCGGCCTTGTTTGTCAAGGTTCGTGTTTCAGAGTTATAGAGTTGAGAGAGGGTTATAACCACTATTAAGTAGCCTCCTCATCTGTAGTGGCCTTTTTGGCCTTGAGGAGGTAAATAACAAAAAAAAAAAAAAAAAAAAAGTGACTCTAGTATCATATTTAATAAAGATTTTATAGATAAAATAGTTTTAAAGTTAAGAAATAAGTTAAGATAAAAACAAACTTTTAATTCTAACAAAATATTATTGTATTAATGGTAATTTTTAAGTTAAGTTTATATTGGCCGTCTTAATTTAAAATTGTTTATTTCATGCTGTCAACTTAATTTTCCCCGCAATGGTATTGTTCATGTTTTGGAGTTATAGAGTTGAAAGATGTTGTAACCATAATAAAATTGTCTCTTTGAATGTAGTAACTCTCTTGGCCTTAGAGAAGTAAATAACATTAAAATTTTTTTTTTTCTATAAGCATAAGTTACTTAAAGTTGCGGTTTGGCCTTATTGTCTGAAGAAATCATATTCTAGGTGAGAGTTATGTTAAAAATATATAATAAAGCATAAAGATAATAAAGCAAAGATAGAATAGAAATATCCTTTTACTCGCGTACCACTGTAAGAAAAAAAATTTTAAAAGATTTTTTTTGTGTTCATATTTCGTATGTAAGTATTTTTAATCCAATTTTTCTATAAAATTTTCTATTATTTTATATAAGAAAATAAACCCTGAAATTTTTATAAAAAGATTTTAGAAGAAAATTAGTTTATTGAAAGTTTCTTTTATCAAGAATATTATTTGTTGACAAAAGTTTCTTTTAATTGTTAAATCCTAATAATTTAATTATAGGTTTCAGTTGCTTCCCGAAAGACTGTTCTACCTTTTGGACCACCTGTTCCATTCTCACAACTGTTTGAAAAAGTACTGGTTTTTTATTTGATATTTTAATGTTAAATAATTTAAAATGATAATGCATCGTTTTATGATATAAATGTTAAATGATATGATACAAATGTTAAATGATATGATACAAGTATTATGATACAAATGATATGATACAAATGATACAAATGATATGATACAAATGATATGATACATGATACAAATGATATGATACAAATGTTAAATGATATGATACAAATGTTAAAACTAAAAGAAAGTAAACCTAAAAACCTAAAAAGTAAATAATCTAAATTAACAAAATGTAAATTTGTTGATGTTTTTATTTATTTTTATTATTTTTTGTTTATCTATGTGCTTATGTAAATTTAAGATGTTTTTAAATCATCTAATGACTTATAGTTTTTCCAGAGATGTTGTTCATTCAGTCATTCATCAGTTTTAACTTTTATCTCGTGTATAAATTTTTTAAGGACAGCTTGGACAATGCATCTTTTTTGTGTGTGTAGTTTTTTCCTTTTTTCCTAATCAAGATCGGAAGTCTGTTTCTTTTGTGACCTTAGTCTTTCAGATATTCAGTATTGTAATTTTTACACATCCAAATATACTTGCATTAATTCTTTCTTTATTGACATCCTTCAATATCATTTTTATCTGTATAATATATGTTTTTATATCTGATCTAAAAAGTAATAAGTTATCATATTTCATCATTAATAAATATGTATTAGGTTTTATATATAATAACAGTCTGAAACTCAAAAAATATGGTTCATGGTAAGTCTGTTCCAAACTTATCAATTCTATACTTGTTCTTTATATTGTCTCATTACTTCAATGTTTTTAAGTAAACAGTAGAAAATTTATTTATTAAAAAATCTAGGTTTTGGGTGAGCGACTTAAGTTTTATACTTTAAAACATCTTATAATAAACATGGGAGGAAGTACACATATATTTTTTGTTGTTGCTACTTTTCACGCACTTAGAGCTTATTAGAAACTTCACCCCCTTTATTTATTTTGAAAGAAAAAGTTTGAATATAACATTTTCCTAATTTATAAATTGTCTCTTTACTATGTTAGATGCGCAGATTTACCTAATAGATTACGTAAATATGTTAATTACTTAAGTATCTCTAACACAAATAAAAATTGTAAGACATTTCTTTCAGTTTTTTTTGAAATTTATATTTATAATAAAATTTCGACCCTTCCATTAAGAACCCTTTGCCTCAGGTTTAAATGTGAGAAAAGTTACTTTAATTAAAAGTAATCAAGATTTGAAAGCAGCTTTTACTAAAATAACAAAATGCGAAGTAAAAGTATATATATTTACTTATATGAATATATATATATTTATTTACAATTAGCAAAACATCAATTATCAAGAAAAAGTAACAAAGTATATTACTTTTTGACAAGTAAAAAAAAGCATTAATTATTAGAAAAAAAGAATAGTATATATCTTTTCGACAAAGTTTATTTACAAACAAAATGCCACAAGTTATTATTTATAAAACAAATCAAAAAATATTATTTAAAAACAAAACATTATTAACTATGCAATTTAATGATTACTATGTATATACAAAATAAGAAAACAAAATATAAATAGAAAAGTATATATTTACAAAAAACATTTAACTATATCTACAATTAGTATATTAATAAACTACAAAAATACCAATCATTAATGCAGCATAATGTTTTCCCAGCACTCCCTACCCTCATAATTCACTTTCTTAGGAGGTCACTTTCCCAATAAAAGGCAGGGCAAGTCTTTGTACTAAATTTAGGCTCAAACTCTATGTACCTTATAGAATACAGGCCCTCTTCGTTCTGCAATATGCTGAAAACTATTGTTAGATAAATCTAACATGAACAAAAGCAATTATGATATGATAAAAGAAATAAACATCACATAGAGACATCAACACTACAAATCAATTAACCTGTGCTGCTGTTAATGCTCTTACTGCTGTTATAAATAAACAAATACACATAAACACCTGATTATTAAATCCCTTAATATAACCTTAAATATAATAATATAAATAACAACATATATAAATAACATATAAATAAAACAATATAAATATTACCTTTTTTAAAAATGTAACAAAGTGTCTTTTATTGTTATTGTTATCTAAATAACAATACTAAACTAAATAATTTAGTCAATAACAAAATTGACTGTCTAAAATAAAAAAAACATAAATTGTTAAAAACGGAGTGCAACTTACTTATATAAAAAAACATCATAACTATAACAATTAGTACTTAGTTTCCATCATGGTTTAATATATTATTTACAAAAAAGGAAGTTTAAAAAATTAAGATTGAAATAATTTATTACCTGAAATCTCCTTACCTTATTTTAGTTTTCTAAAAAAACAAAAAAAAAGGTTCACCCATTAATAAATTACCCATATTATATGATTAGGTCAAATTATCATAAAATATAACAAACACTTTTATTGTTTAATAAAAGTTGACAACATGTGATTGAGGTTTTTTTTTTTTTGAAATTTATGTGCTTCATTCTAAACAACAGAAATGTTTTAATTTAATTTTAGATAAATGTCAAGTTTTGATTTTCTTATTCTATTTTTAAAATCACATTCGTTGATTATAGAATGTAATGAAAAGATTACATTCTATAAATGACCAGTAGCAACTTCAAAACTTTCCATTTGTTGTTTGAAAACAATAGAAACCTCTCTTCTAATTTAAACTGAGTAGGGTAAGCTAATATATATATATATTAATTTAAGACATTAATAGCTATCTAACTTCAATCAAAAAAAACTTATTAGTAACTATTTTTTATATCAATAATAAGAATTTAAAAAAAAAAAAAAAAGCTATAAGGGTTAGTTTTTTTTTCTTCTTTACTGAAACATAATTAAACAACCTTTAACAAAAACTTTTTATTATATACTCTTATAATATATTCTAGTTTATTTAATCAAGTTAAGAACATTTTGTTTTCTTTCTACTAAATTTTTTAAGACAAATACAAATTTATATTCTTGTTACAAGTTTATTGAACATTGTTTATTGTACCAGGAAGTCTTAAATATTTTATTTGGGTATGTTTATGTGCACAGAGCAATAGCTCCTGCTTTACAGTAAAACCTGATAAAGTGAGAGTGCAATAAACATATATTACATAAATTTAAAATGGAGGACTGTGAATAAACTAGAGGACTCTCTATCTTAAATTTAATTCCATAAATTTCATGAGTTTTACAATGTAAATAATGTTGTTAAGTTTTTACTTGGTTTTTGTTTTTCAGAATGAATTTTTTCATGATTGGCTGTTTTCAAAAATGATCAATGGAGAAAGATCAAGTTATCGTTCACTTAAATTTTTTACAATGCAGGTTTGTTTAGCAAGTTTAGAAGCTTTTATGATTACTTATTTACAGCTATTTTAATTACTTATTTACAACTATTGACACATTGTTTGCGGGTGCAATTTCTCTGCAACTTCACAAAGACAAATAAAACGTTAATTTTAAATTAAATTGATTTTTTTAAACACTAAAATACAGATGAAATACAAAAATACAGTGAAAAAAAATCATGTTGTTACACTAACCCTTACTAGTATGGGATAAGCGCTCAAGTAATGACCTTCAGAAAATGTAGTAATCCGTGTCTCACATGCAATGTGTTAATATATATTCAAGTATATAATCAGTATTTTTCAAGGCTCAGTCTTGATATGACTACTATCTATTATATATATATATATATATATATATATATATATATATATATATATATATATATATATATATATATATATATATATATATATATGTCTATATATATATATATATATATATATATATATATATATATATATATATATATATATATATATATATATATATATATATATATATATATATATATACAGGGCGTTAGCCAGAAATAAATTTTATACCGCATTTTTGACGTATTGGGAATTTTTATTGTTGTTGTTCTAGAAAATGTTTGGAATTTTCTAGAAAAAGTCCTAAAAAACTCAAAAAAACATTTGAAAAAAAAAAAAGGTCATTGACTTTTGGTAATTTTAAGCCCATTGGGAATTTCGCGTTATATGCGGCACCATTGGGCTAGCTAACACCCTGATATATATATATATATATATATATATATATATATATATATATATATATATATATATATATATATGTGTGTGTGTGTATATATACATATATATATACATATTTTTTCTTTAAAGTCGTTAACTTTAAAGTTAACGACTTTAAAGAAAATGTTCTTATTGTATTATTTTTTGAAATTGTTGTGTGTAACTAAGAACATTTCCTCTTCCAACTGTGCATTTGTTCTTTTTGTAGCTTTTATTGCCATTTGCTAAGTCATTGCAATTAATGAATTATTTTTAAATTAAATAAAAATATCAATCGTGCGTAGACTTTTTTATATTTTTTATGGTGTTTATGTAACATAAGTAATAGTAGCATTTCATAGTATTAAGTATTCAGTTTAAATTTTTTAAATATTTATTAAAAACTGATTTAGTATTAAAAAATAAGTTCAACATTAAGTTACTTAATTTTATTTGAAATTATTAATTTAAAAGGAATATCAGTTCGCTAATTTTCAAGCATTAAGTTGTTTTTGTATTCATAAAGTTTAGCAATAAAAAACATGTTACATAGATAAAAATTTAAACAAAATTGAAAAAAATAAAATTTTTGACTGTGCAAAAATAAATTGACCATCAATTCTGTCTGTTAGCTGGTTGAATTGATTTCCTATTTTTTATTCTATATTTTTATTTTTTACTCTCTATATATTTTTATTTTTACTGTATATATGTATATATACTCTCTCTTTCTCTCTCTCTCTCTCTCTCTCTCTCTCTCTCTCTCTCTCTCTCTCTCTCACACATATATATATATATATATATATATATATATATATATATATATATATATATATATAAATATATATATATATATATATATATATATATATAAATATATATATATATATATATATATATATATAAATATATATATATATATATATATATATATAAATATATATATATATATATATATATTTTCAGACCTTTCACACTTTTAGGTTAGCAGTTAGGTCAGCTAACAGTAACATTTTCTAAATAAAATTCAAATATAATATAACTTTTTTCTTAGTAACATTTTCTAAAAAATTCAAACATAATGCAACCTATTTTGTTAACGTTAAAAAATACTTTACTTTGTTTCGGAGAAAAGTTAAAACCATTAATTATAATTTAATATTTTTCAAAAATTAAATATTCAAAATATTTGATACATCAAGAAAAAATATATTAGTACAGTTTTTAATTACATAAATATTTACCTTGTTGAATTATAGATGAAATTTTAGTAAAAAAAAAGAAGAATATTCATTAAAAATAATGTAAAGCTATTATAATGTTGTAACTCTGATGAAAAATTACATTAGTGTAGCCAACATTATTAGAACATTGTAATTGGTTGTAATAACGTTGTAATTTCATTGTAAATTCGTTGTAATAACGTTGTAATAACAATGAAAAATAATGTTAGTGTAACCAGCATTATAATAATAATAATAATAATAATAATAATTATTATTATTATTATTATATATATATATATATATATATATATATATATATATACAAATATACATATACATATATATATATATATATATATATATATATATATATATATATATATATATATATATATATATATATATATATATATCAGGCCTTGTTTTAAATAATGAATGCTTAATGCATTAGCTTTAAATTTTTATAAAATTAAATGTGAGTTTGACGTCATAAAGTTCTCTTTATCTTTTTATTTTTTAAAGACATCAAAACTACCGCAGTATATTAAATTTCCGCAAAACGTGACCATAAAAGATTTTTTTTTTTTTAAATTATTATTAAATAATTAAATGATATATTAAATTTTTTTAAATGTTTAACAACATTAATATATGCATTAAAAAATTAATTTATTATTGAAAATATGATTTTTTTAAATTATTATATCTTAGTTTTTAATTTCTGCTCTGCTACTAAAAAACAATTTTTTATTTTTAAAAAGTTTTGGAGTAAAAAATTAAAAAATTAACATTTTATTTATTTACTTTACCAGTGATTTGTATTTGTAACTAGCAAGTTTTGTACGTTCAAAACGTATGTATTCTGCAAATTTTTGATGCAGCCTTAGAATTTATCTACAATTTTTAGTGAAAGAAAAAAAAAATAGTATAGGACAGAATGGCAAAAAATATTGTGATAAAAATGAGCTCTTTATTTTTTCAAGAAAAAGTAAAATTAAAATATTGAACAATATTTATTAATATTTTAAAATAGAATGAAATGATGTAGTAGTTAGACATTTTCTACGCTTTTTCATATATTTTGCGAGAGAACTCTCCATAAATTCGTTATAATTTTCAACCAACCAAAGACTATGGTTTCCAAGAATTACAACACAATCAGCAAGTACTTCGTGACTCAAAGAGAGTCTTTTATCTGATAAAATATTTGTGACAGTGCTAAATGTCCTTTCAACTTGTGAATTCGATCCAGATATACTCATAATTAATGAAACAAGGCAACATACATTTTTAAATTGAATATAATATTTTTGAAAAATAATTTTCCACAAACTGCGCACTGGGTGACAATCAAATTCAGTTTTAACTAGCCACTTTACTTTTTTCCATTCTCTTAATGCGGCGTCTGGTTGAAAATCAACACTTTTTAATGGCGTTTTAAAATAATTGCTAAGAAGGTTGA
>NC_088920.1:60690000-60825000 GCF_038396675.1 Hydra vulgaris | reverse complement strand
GTAATTTAAATAAATAACGTAGATCAATATAATGGAATAAACAAATTATCAAAAGTTTCTGCATAAAAAATAAAATAAAATATATAAAATTAAAAATAATAATTAGTTTAGATTAATCTCTCAGCACTAGCAAAGAAATGCAAAATTAAAAACAATCATTAATTTAGATTAATCTCTCCGCTCTGGCAAGGAAATACAAAATTCAGGGATCAAACGGTAACATGGTTGTTCGTGAGTTCTTGGAACAAAGTAATATTGATATAAACACCTTTAGCAGTACTAAACCTAATAAAATTAGAACGAGAAGAAAACTCAATAAGCTGTCAGGTAAACATATAAAATAAATATCAGGTAAACTTAATAGATAAATTTAATTATGCGCTCAATTTTTATCATCGCAATAAGATGTAAGAAATTTGTTCCCTTAACAAGAATGTACTTAAATTAAAAAATTTAAAAGTTTTTATGACACAGATTGTAGAAAAAACTCATACTCTACTAAAGTGCTGGACTAAAGGAAGGGTTTTAGGTATTGTTTTTACTCTAAGGCGCTTAATATGAGGAGGAGGGTGGCGTTTAATTATTTTCGGAAAATTTTCCCACCTCAAGCTTATTAAAAAATCCTTTCCCCCCCCCCTCGTTTTATAATTTTTACTTTTTATCAATAAAAAAAACTAGATCTCTAAACTATATCTCTAAACTAAATAAATAAACAGTAAAAATCGAACTTAAAAATTAGAAAATATATATCGGTCACTGATAAAAGTAAAAACTTTCATTCCAAACAGACTATAAAAATTGTCGACCTTTAAAAAAATCTAGTAAATCTCGATTTGTTGAGAAGGAGATTTTGGTTTATACCAATACACCCTTTTATTAACTCCCTCTCATCGTTCATTAGATCTGGAATAAAAAATTCCTACATGCTATATCCTTTAAAGCACCTTAGAGTATTTAAGTAATTGCCTACATTAGTAAAAAGGTTAAACTTTGAAAATAACAAACACAGTTTCATTTGACTTGTCACGACAAGAATTTTATAAATTATAGATTTTTATCAAGAAATAATCTTTTTATGTAGGTAGTGGAATCTCTGTACCAATCCCACGATCATTTAAGAAGATTAAAGAGGATTTAAATCAAAATATTACTTCTGGAAAGTATATTTTAGGAACATTGATTGAAAAGAAAAAATACCCAACAATTGCTATTAATAAAATTGGAAAATTAGAAACTTCCTTATCTTCTATTTCAGGCAGAAAAATTTTATTGTATGAAATACGCAAAAGGATTTTCGAAGATCATATATCACAAAAAATCATGCGAGAAAATCCAACAAGCATATATAGAAGAAATTTGATAATCTGGTCAGATCATGCCTCGATTTAAAGCTCGGGTCATTTATTACTAACTGTTAAATCAATTTATGATGAGAAACTTTACTATAATGACAGAAAAATGTTTTCACTAACTGGTAACTGTTATAACGTTCAAGAATAAGTGAAAACGCCTCGTTTATACATATTTGGATGCATAAATGACACAATTGCAGGGAAATTATCTTATATAAAAACTAGATTAGAAGACATTAAAGATTTGCACATTCCCCTAAATATTGAAGGCAAAGTAGTTCACGACGTCTTACGATTTTTTCACGGTAAGTTAATAATTTTAAAATATGTTGTGATTGTTTACTTTTTATTTAACTAAAAGCAGGGCAAGTCAAGACTTTGAATGAAATTGGAACATGAAAATCAATTTAAATTTAATAATTTTTTTATTTTCAAATTTAATACATTTTTATACTTTCCACAAAAATAAAGAACTTTTAATAGATAAAAAAAAGCATTTGAAATAGCAATAATTTGAAATAGCAATCTTTTGGAGAGAATGATACCATCTTTCTAGGTGTACTTTATCTAAGTTTCATAAAGGTCATATTTTAATTTACTAAAGTAACTTAAGATATGACCATGTCTTAATTTACTAAATTAAATTTAGTAAATCAATATATGAACTGCTGAATAAAATTTCATCATTTAGGTGATCATCCAGAAATACAATTTGAAGCCGGAAATCTTCATGGTTGCTATTATCCATGTTTATGCGGCTGTAATGTCAGCCAATTTACAGATATTCCAATTGTTTATTCGCATAATATCTTATCAATAGAAGAGAGAAGGAAACAAGTAAAGTAACATTGCTTTTAATAAAGTTACATGTCAAGTTTTGTGTATTAAACAAATTTTAACTTAAATTTAAGTTAATTTTATCTTAAATTAAGTAAACAGATCTTACCTCTGACAGAATAGATATGAAATTATATTTATTGGAAATATAAAGACTAAATAGCTAACGAAAACTGAAAGAAACTACTTCATAAATTTAAACTATTTTTAAATCTGAAATTACATTCCAATATAATTTTAAGACACAGCATAATTATGTCATAAATATTTATAAATACACTATTTATTACAAAATATCAAAAATATTTTTTATATCACTAACTTTAAATTTAAAGGTTGTTATTGGTCCTGCAGGAAGAACAGCAAAAGCAATAGCTAATTTTCAAAAACTTAGCATTTCCAACCCTGATTTGGAAATATCTGTACGCAAACTGAATAAAAATATTGGAGTGAAAAGAACCAAAAAACAATCAAAACAATTTCTAAAACAAAACCTTGCTGGTGTTTCCAGAGCTCCTGCTTTGTGTTTTGGCAATGAGTTAAATGAACTTGTTCTCTCAAATCTAGATAACTATGAGGTCAGTCCTAAAGAGCCACTTCATGACTTTAAAGGTCATATAAAAAACATTTGGGATGTTCTTACTGAAATACTAAATTTTTCAGAAAAATTATTCAAAGATTGCCTAAAAATATGCTTTGGTGAAAAGGATAATGTGCGAGGAACTGATTATAGATTATCTACAATTGTTGTATATGATTCCTTGAAAGAGATCTGCACACCAAATGTAAAAATATGTTTGCAGAATATTATGGAACTAGTCAAATCTGCATATTTACCATCACAAAGCAGGTCACTAAAGGCAATCCTTCGATTATATAACTTGGGATTTCAACAAATCCTTCTTTGTCGCTTAGTGATAGGAAATAGTCCTAATAAAATCACAAAGAATAAACTGTATGGTATATATTATCATTCAATCACAACACATTTACCAGAAGTTGCACGCATTGTTTCACCTAGTTCGCTGCATACTGAAAATGAAGAGCAGATGTTCAGCAAAATCAAGCAAATTAGTTTGAGCACTTCTTCAAGAAAACAGGAGTCAATACGCGATAACAGTATCATTCGAATCCAAGCTGAACAAAAGTTTTTAGAAGATTTCAATTTTAATAAATTTAAACTATGCTCAATTTCTAAAATAACAAAGTTTAGTAAAGCAACAGGTAATAATAAAATGTGTTCAACTATAATCATTACTAATAAATATATATACATATATGAATATATATATATATATATATATATATATATATATATATATATATATATATACACATATATATATATATATTTATATATACATATATGTATGTATATATATATATTTATATATATACATATCTATATATATATATATATATATATATATATATATATATATATATATATATATATATATATATATATATATATATATATATATATATATTTATATATATATATATATATATATATATATATGTTTGCAATAAAGTAATTGTTTACAATAACATGAATTTATTTAATTATTTAGATCCATCAGAACATACAAAATTTTCTATTTATGAAAAAGAATTGCAATTCCACCTTGAGAGAATAACTGATTTTATGCTATGTGGTAAAGGAGTTTGGTGCCATTTAGAAAACAACAACATTATTTTTCATGATGGAGAAAGTGATCCTGATATTATGAATATAGGTCCAGATTTAATGAATTTTGATAAAAACAATTTAAAATCAATAAAGTTACATTTAAGAACTTGTTGGGAAGCGTGTATTACAAAAAAAAGTCAGTCTGTCTCTTGATCAATTAAACGGATGTAAGGAATGTTGAAGAACTTATTTTAGTATGCTATACTTGACTCTAAATAAATTGTTTAAATTAAAACTAAAATTACAAAACATATTTTTGTTATTCACAGATTTATACAGTTGATATTATGAATATATATATATTTTATATATATATATATATATATATATATATATATATATATATATATATATATATATATATATATATACTATGAACATTAAGCACTGTTTTTGTAAAAAACACTAACACAATTTACATCCAATTTATAAAATCTAAAATACACTAACATAATTTACATATATATTATATATGTATATATATATATATATATATATCATAAATGACTTTGTGACTTGGTGAACGCGAGTGAACAACTTATTTGAATGTTTATAAGCGTTGCGAACGTAAGTGCTTTTGGCTTCGACCATACCACGTGAGCACACCCGTTCTCGTCCGATCACGGAAGTTTAGCATCGTCGGGTCAGGGTTGTACTTAGGCGGGGAAACGCTTGGGAATTCCTTGTGCCGTAGGTTTTTTTTTTTAATTTTCTCACCTTCAATACTTGAATAGGTCTTTGCTCCTTGTCGATAAGACAGCTCTAAAACAGTACAAAAATTGCTATTCAAAAGTTTAATAACCACACAAATCTCACCATCGAAGAAGTCCTTGCAAATCAACATATATAATATAATATAACCTATACGCTACAAACCTATACGCTACAAACGCAAAACTCTCAAGTAAATTTCTGAACACTTTCTAAACATATAAGTTTAGGAGAAAATCAACAAGCAAGTAAATGTGATTTTTTCGATAGAGCTATTAATTACATTGTTTGTCAAACATTAAATATTCAGGTACAATTTGCATACATATTGCAACATTAAAAAAAACGTCTTAATTTGAAAAATTTATCCGTTTAAATAATATGTAAAACTTTGTTAAATACTTAAAAATAATATATGAAAACATGAATCTGCAAAAGAAAAGTCGCTTGCAGTTGCACGTCAATAAGACGTGCAAGTACATTAATAAGTTGCTTTTGTTTGCTTTAGTTTACCCGCTCCCGAAACCATAAAAAATTGAAAATTTGCGTCACAATTTTTTGATGTTCAATATTTTTTTTTTTTTCTAGATTTACATTCTGGGTAGTCTACATGTGTGAGGGCATTATCTCTTTATATGTTTCTCAAACATCTCACATTATATAGATTGATAATGGTTACAATTATTATTAAAGTCTTAGTAATTTATATTATTCAAAAGTAAAAACAAAAGCATTTAATAATGCTGTCGTACCAAACTCAATTTTTTGACGTATCGGTTTTCAGATAAATACAGCTTTAGCTTCTTGATGGGTTATAGGCAATTTACCTTTTTTTTTTTTTTTTTAACGCTCTTCATCAAAAAGAAGAAGAACTAAAGTAATTATTAAATTGTGTTTATAAGATATTATGCTGGCTATTAAACCTTGCTTTTAAAAAGTAAAAGCATGTCGTCGTATCTCAGGGTCACGAGGGACATGCGCGTAATCGTGCTTATAATATATACATCGTGGAATTTTTCAATATTATTTTCTCTGGCATATTTGTTATACTGTATTTTCCAGATGTATTTAATTTCGTTTATTATGTTTTCAGTAATTTTTACTGCAAGTACATTGCGGTTTTCTTTAAAGTTAGAATTCCAACATCTCCCTATCTCACTAGTAGTAATATGAGCTATGGTGTTAATTATTTTTGCTGTAGGGTCGTTTTTCGAAAGGTCCTCTATGTTTACCAAAAAGAGGGCTTTTATCGAGTTAAGAGGATTTAGCGGTACTATTTTTCCAAAGGTTTTTTTTATTGTTTTCCACACAGTTCTCGCCTTGCTGCAGAACGTAAATGGGTGTAGAGTGTCCATACCACGACTATACCACGGTGAACACACCCGTTCTCGTCCAATCACAACGATTGCAACGCTTGTAAGCATTCAAATGAGCTGTTCGCTCCCGTTCACTGAGTCACTAATAATGTAGGAGAGACCTATCAACTTGATCAAAACTTTGTTCTGTCACATCTGTAATGAAAAACGTATAGGATTTTGTGCTAGATAAGTTGCTTTTAAACTTTTAGAGCTATAATTCAAAAAATGGGCAGTTGAACAACCCTCTTATTTATAGAACGAGGACTTAACGGAAAAAAACACATACCGAAACTGCGTAATAACATTCTTTGTTGTTTGTTATTACGCTGTTTATAGAGCATTGTTAAAAATTATTAGAATGTTAAAATTATTATGTTAAAAGGTATTAGAGAGGAGCGAGTTTTCAACGTTAGAAAGAATGTAAGACGTGACGCATACTCAAGCTATAGCTGACGATTTGATTAAGAAGATAGATATTGTGGCAAACGACGAAAATTGCGAGTTAACCAACCTGTTTACTGTGACGACGAAGAAGATATTTTGGATGAAGTAAGCTGCTCAAACCAACCATAAAACAAAACTAATCAACGACGCTAATGCTTTAAAAGCGAAACCTACTTTCAAGAAAACACCACTTAACAAAGTTTTACTGAGTAACGCCCAAACCAAAATGAACATTTTAGATGTTGTGGAAATTTTCGAAAATATAAAACTAGACTATCGACTCAAATGTTTACAATTTATTATTTATTACAACATTAGTCGAGAAAGGACTGGACATTCTCGGGTACCATCACATTTTTCAAAATTCAAACCCATACACAAGCTTTATCTTCCCAAGAGAGGCAAAAATCCTCAACGTCGTAAAAGTTTTTGAAGAACGTGGCCTTGGAAAGAATGACTTCACAAGACCTGTGATGAGGAAAACCAAAGAAGGTAAAGAACTTTAGAATGGGATACTTGTCACAGTAATCGAGGACATGTCAGCTCCAATGCTCAAATCCCTAAACATTTTAGGATATTGGGTAAGAACGATTGACTCTGGCCAAAATCAAAACCACAGTGAACTAGATATAAATAAAAACACTGCAAAACAGGTTGAAGAGGTGACAAATCAGAAAGCTGTTGATGCAGAACCTAAAATCAACGTTAAAGAAGCTGACGAGAAAATTAAGAAAATAGAATCAAAAACGACTATGAATAGCGAAGTGGAGGTAACACGCGCAACAAATTTTATAGACGCGTGCGAAATAAAGACAAACTTAAAGAAAGACGATGTAAACCAAGAGAAAGACAAAAAAACGAAAGAAAAAAGTATGGTGGATGAAGACCTTCAAATAAAAGAAAAATATTATATTTTGAAACACCGGGAAAGAAAAAAACAACTTATGACGAAATTATTATCAAACCCGGAGCCGAGAGGATGGAGACAGGAAATATAAATTGTGTAAAAAAATCTTTTCTATTTTATTATTTTTCTCTTATTTTTAAAATACGAAACTTTACTTAAACATTAAGCCTTGATAAACAATAAAAAATAATAAAAAAAGCGCGCAAAATTTAACGGATGATTTAATTCTTTTTTTGAATTATTTTGTTCTAAATTATTTCATCTCTTGCGACCACCAGAAAAATAGTTTAAAACTCTTTTTTATCTTTTAACATGGCAGTTAAAATTCTTATAAATAATGTAAACGGCCTTAACAACTAAGCAAAACAAAATAGTTTAATGGGTTTTTTTTCATAAATTAAATTATGATATATATTGTATCCAAGAAACACACAGCACTGATAAAACGGCTGTAGAATGGGCCATAGAATAGAAAAATAAAACAAACGGAATTTTTATATGGTATAGCGATGTTGCTATTCTATTTAAAAAAGAAACAAAAAAATAACAAACATGTCACGATACGAAATAATGAATTATTACTGCCACTGTAAATATTAAAAATTAAAGGTGGTTATCAAGTAACAAAAAGCGATTTTTGTGAAAAACTGTGTTTTTTGGTTTATTTACCAACTTTGTGTGAAATTTAATTGGTGCTTCAACAATATATGACATGACATTGATTTAAAAATAAAAAAATGTAAAAAAATTATTTTAGTTGATAAGAGTAAAAAAAAATTTTTAATTGAGAAATCGAGAGCGACCTAATCGAGAAGGAGCAAGAATGTATTTAAGTATTGAAGATGAGAAAAGTAAGAAAAAGCCTACGGCACCGGGAATTCCCTGCGGTTTTTCCCAGCTAACACTTATACGTTGTTAAAACATTAGGACAATGTCGCGCAGAGCATTGGCCCAACGTCGGTTGCCAACGTTGTTTTTTTATCATTATGGTTACAAATGCGACGTCGCCAACCTCAAAAATTTAACGTTGGAAAAACATTTATTTTTAGTCGGTACATTGTAAGATTTTACGTCGGCGCAGTGCTGTATATAGTGCCTATTCAACGTTGTATTTTATGTTGATCCAACGTTATATTTTATGTTGTTTCAACGTTGTATTTTATGATTATTAAACGTTGTATTTATGTTGATTTCACGTTGTATTTTATGTTTGTTCAACGTTGTACTTTATGTTGATTCAACGCTGTATTTTATGTTGATCCAACGTTGTTTTTTATGTTGATCCAACGTTGTTCTTTATGTTTATCCAAGTTGTATTTTATGTTTATTCAACGTTGTATTTATGTTGATTCAACGTTGCATTTATGTTGATTCAAATTTGTATTTTATGTTGAATCAACGTCGTATTTTATTTTGATTTGACGTTGCGTCTCTATATAGAAATGCCAAATACTTGGCGCTTATTGGTGCCAATACTTGGCGCCGTATTCTAAATAGATTCTATAGATAAACCATTTAGCTTAAAGGCAATACGTATACAGAAAGAACACCGTTTAACATGGTAAAGATTATAGTATTCAAAAGAAAACAAGTTATAAATCACTACTTTTTTTCCTGTTTCCCGCCCTCCTTCCGCTATCACGATCGCATGCATATCTTACCCATTGTTTTATCACCTCTTTAATATCAGCATCGGTTGATTTTACTGCTTTGTTCAGATGGACAGCAGCCAAAAGTAAAGACAATACCAAATAGTAAAAGTAAAAACAATATCGAAGTTAGACTAAAAAAGCTAATACTTTAATGAAGTTAATAATTATCTTTAAAAGCCTTATATACTAAAAAGTATGAAATAATTAAGTAGAAAAATAAAAGTATATACTGATATCTCTAAGCATAAAAAAAAACAAAGTTATATACCTTTTATAGCTTCTGTTATTTGCAAGCTCTTAATCCCCATCTTACCCCCACGTCCTGCAAAATTTAATTTCATTGCTACTTTGTTATTAAATATCTTCTTTAAGATATTTCTTGTAGTAGAGCCACAATCCTTTCCGCCAGTAGTTCCAAGATATGTTTTCTGATATATACATATATATATATATATATATATATATATATATATATATATATATATATATATATATATATATATATATATATATATATATAAAATAGTAAAAACACTTATCTATCTTCAACAAGCTGTTTCTCCTTTGACAGGATCATCAGGAAGCTTTTATATATTTAGGTTAGCTTATACATATTTTATATACTTTACTCGCCACAACCCATATAAAAGCGTCATCCCCAGATAAAATCTTATAAATATAATAATATATACACACATAAACAATATAATAAATATATTATTAATATTATAATGTATATATATATACATGAGTTAGTATTTACTTAAATTAAATATTTTTAAAACATTCTTAGATAACCAAAGCGGTCCAGGTATTCCTGCAACCAAGTTTTTCTTCTAAATCATTAAGTTCTTTTTCTGTTGTAATGGGCAACTTAATGCCATCTGGTAAATCAGTAATATCAACATGTACCATTTTTCGCATAGTATTTAGGATTGCTTCTTGTGTTTTTTTAATTTCATTAATATCAACCTGAATTGAAGCAAGACGAGATAGAACTTTATTTATTGTACCAATGGTGACTGAAACTGATAGTTCTGTTAAAATATAAAACAAAAACATAAACTAAGACATTGACTAGTTTAAACCAAATTTAAGCTTTTGAAAAAAGTAAAAAAAATAAAATAATAAACTTAATAATATACAAAAGGAAACTGTTCTTGTGCTACTTCTAAAACAAATAAGACAAGCGAATGTCTTGAAGTTCTCAATGTGGCATAAGCAAAAAGATAAAATGGAGTAAGAAAAATTTAAAATAAAATTTTTATTTTGATTTTATCAAGAAAATAATCTTTTTATGTTATAGTGAATATTTACAGACACTCGGATATAAGAAATAAAAAATTGGTAAAAACAGATCCACCCTATCATGTATGTAATCAAAATTTTATTACCTACTCCTGCAACATTGACTGAGTCAATATTACTGATATTTTTCTTCTTTCTTTTACTTTCTTGCAAATCTGTAGTATGGACTTTAAATAAATAAGAAATTTGAATTAATAATCAGATAATAAAGTTTATTTATATAATTATTAGATAATATAATTATAAGATAAATTAATTATAAAATAATAATATAATTATAAAATATTAATATAATTATTAGATAATAATTAATTTATTACTTTATAGTTATATCATTAGATATTAACTATATTATTAGATAACAATTATATTATTATATAATAATATAATTATTAGATAAAAAGTTAATTATTAGATAAAAATATAATTATTAGATAAAAAGTTATTTATTAGATAATAAATTTATTATTATTATAAATTACATAATAAAATAATTATATATTAAATAAACTTTATTATCTGATTAATAATTAATTCTAATTTCTGATTTATTTACTTCTTATTTAATTAATTATATTATTAAATAATAGTATAATAATTAGATAATAAATTAAGTAATTATAAATTTAATTAAAAAGTATAAAACTATAAAATTCAGTACAAACTGAATTTTATAGTTTAGAGATCTAAACTGATTTAATAGTTAAAATACCTTTGTCAGTTACAGCAACTAAACCTGTCATATGTTCCGGAACTGAAGGATATGGTACTGTTGGGCATGACATTGGCATGAAACTCATATGAGCAGCTTCAGTATTATGTTCTACAGAACTTTTTCGTTTTCTGTCAATTATTTCAGGACTTTCAGAATCAAGAGCAGATGTATCCAATTCAGCGTTATGAAGATTATTTCTGGCTTTTTTGTATGTTCCTTTAAGTAAATATAAATATATTTAAAATAAAAGAAAATAAAGTTTACAAAACATGTTTTAAAAACAAGCAAAATTCGATATGAGCTGCAAAATTCCAATTTATCTTTTAACATAAATATATACTTTCAATTTTAATGCTGGAAAACTTTCTTGTTTAAAAAAATATAAATAAATTCTTAGATTAATTTTAAAAAAATACTTTGAAAATAATTTTATATTGGCTTATATTTTTATAATGCCTGCAACAAACCACTAACATCAGTCAAGTTGGAATTGTTGCAAAGTTATGTCTTTTGTTAAGAAAAGAAAATCATAATTGTGCAATAGGTGTTAAAATAAACTGTAAACATTTTAAATTTATGTTTAAGTACTTACCATAGCGCCTTAAAACTCGAGTATTAGTATCACACTCCCAATTTTCTTCAGGCAATTCTTTATTTTTAGTAGCAGCTTCTAATCTATTTGCTCTATATGGTGGCCAATAGCATGAGCCAGGTTCCTTAGAAATCCAGCTAATCGGTACTATTGCTACTGAGTTTTCTTTTTCAAAATAAACTATAGCATATTCCATATTATATTATTGATTTCTATTGCAAATTCAAATGCATAAACAATATTAAAATATTATTACCTAATTAAAAGATTATACATTTACTTATAATATACTGAAATGTATTAGTAGTTCTATCATCATTAATTATTATAATTACTTTACATTATAAATATTTTTAAATATTTAGCCTTAATTAGAAAGCCTTTAACACATAAAAAATAGAACATTGATTATACATATTTTATACTTAAAAAACATAATTACAAGTACTTTAAATAATACTTTAAATAAATATATAATCAATATTTTATTTGTTTAATATTTTAATTGTTCAACTGTGTAATAGTGGAATAATTATATATGATTCCTCGCCATAAGGAAAAAGCATACACTTGGTAACCACATCTGAAATTAGACAGGAATAAATTAATTTGCTCGTAAGTTTTTTTACCATGTATATATCTACTTTAGAAGAAGGTAATGGGTATTTAAATGCATCAGATACGAATAAAAACTTTTCATAAATTAAAAAAATCTCATTATCCATTTTAACTACATTTCTGACAAGAACTATTGTACCATCTTTTAATATTAAACAACTATTATTATATGATACTTTTATTTTCCAAAGACTATTTTGAAAAAGCTTATATTGCTTTCCCTTTAAATAAGATATCAGCGGCCCATCGATGTGTTCGTGGCTCAATATAGGAAATAGAGATATCAGATCCACTTTAAACATGTTTTTTTCATGGAGTCCTCTTAAAATCTTTTGGATTGGTGATTGAGGCTTACGTATCAATTTCTTCAATTTTCCAAGCATATTTTCATAAGGAAAGCTACTAAATTCTTCTAAAGAAACTAAGTTTTTAACATTATTTGCCAAATGAATCAAGGAATGCACGTTATAAACAAGACATTTTTTTCCATAAAAATCTGCAGCAGTGCTAACAAACTGTACTAATAAATTATTTGCGTAGTCATAATCTGAGTTTATACTTTTTGGGTTAGCAAGAATTCTTGTTGCAATGTATAGCAGCATAAAATAGTTATATAAATCCGTAGGCAGTATATTAATTAGGACAAAGGGGTCTAAGTACATTAAAAATAGTCTAAACTCTGTTGCTTTCCATCGCAGAATTTCTTTTAGAGCACGAGGTTTTCTTGCAAACTCACTAGGAATATATGAAATTAAACATATTAAATTATCCGATATTTTAAAAACATCTCTTGATCCTAGTCTTACCTTAAGAGGACCAACTGGACCTTTCCAGTATGAAAGAAATCGTTTCATCACATCCAAACAGCCGAGATGCATAAAATCCAATATACTTGAGTAACACCACCAATTTTAAGTAAATTTAAAGGAAAAGGTTTTGCATGATGATCACTGTCAATCATATTGCTAAATGACTCATCAGTACGCAAAGGAGCATTAGTTTTGGTAAAAATTACTTTCCCTAAATAATCACCCTTTTGAATAAAACTTTTCACAAGAATTGTAGCCTGAATGATACTTTATTCCTTTTATGAATGCTCTCGCAGGGGCATCACACACAAATGAATGAATTTTGATAAAATATTGAATATTATTAATACATATACCATTCAGTAGTAAATTACTTGTTTCTGTAACAAAATCATCCAAGAATTCTTCTGCGTATGCAGGTTTTTCTTTTCCACAAAACAACCCAATAAAAAAAACTTTATTATTAACATTCTTGATCATTCCCAGTATTGGCCAGAGAGTAATGCTACTACTCTTGAATAAAGGTAAACCATCTGTGCTGAATTGCAATTCCAAATGAGTTGATTTTGGTAATGTACTTTTCAGAATATTTCGAATACCCTTTTCTACCCAACTAATAATTTTCACCACCACCTGTTAAAAATTTTATATCGTACTTGCGGGGTGTTTTTAACAAAGTGCGAGGATCCTTTGGAAGAAGGAGGACGACTTCTTTTAGTATAGGAAAGAGAGCACCTAGAGCAACTTGTGAAATACTGTATGTGACAGACCATTGACCTAACTTTTCACATATATTTTTACTATTACATTTATGAAATAAAGTTTCTGCACATTAACTATTACAGGCTTTTTCATCGTTAATTAGGTCATCTATATCATCATCAAATAATACATTTTGTTGAGAACCTAGATAATTATCATCAAGGTCAGAAAAAGTGGAAGATGTGTTATATTCCAAATGATTTTGATTGACAAATGATTCCATTATGAATGTAGAATTCAATTGCATATGGTTTGATTCGTTACAAACAAAACTGGCTCTGCTTTCATTATAGATATCATTCATATCTTTCTCAACCTGATTTTTTATTCTCCGACGCTTTGTAGAGTAAGAAATGCTCATTATATTTGTTAGACTATAAGTTTACATTAATAAACTATGTTAAACTATATTAAATTTTTTTAATAAATATAATATATACATGTATATATATATAGAGAAATCTATAAAATATCTATTGACACATTTATGTTATATATATTAAATTTAATTTATATGACATAATGTGCATATAGATATAAACATGTGCTATATATATAAACGTATCTATGATATATACATGTATATATATATATATATATATATATATATATATATATATATATATATATATATATATATCTAACAACCTTTTGCGATGTTTTTACAGAGATTCGGTCAACATTGCATCCATATATGAATGCAACAGAAAAAAGCTAAATTTACGAATAAAACTAACAACTTTTTGCTATGTTTTTACATAAATTTGATCAACGTCGATCATCCATATGAAAATACATCGCAAAATATTGACAAAAAAGAGGCTAAAAAATAAAAAACAAAGCAAAAAAAACACACACATTTCCCTTAAAAACATCGCAAAAAGTTTATTGTTTTTATAATCAATATATATTACATTAGATCAACGTTGGGTTTAGATCGTAAAAACAATAAACTTTTTGCGATGTAAAAACATACATTTATTCAACGTTGGTTGAATCAAAGTCAACTGAAATACATTGGATCAACGTTGGATTTACATCGGAAAAGCAATTAACTTTTTGCGATGTAAAAACATACGTTGGACCAATGTAAATTTTCCAGTTGTTTTTAGTTCCATCGGTATTAATTTCATCTTTAAACATATGACATTGGATCAACGTTGGTTTTGCATTTAAAAAAGCAGACGACGTTCGCGATGGTTTTACATACGTTGGCCCAACGTAAGTGTGCTAGCTGGGTTCATTCAAGGAAAAACCTGGCCCGACGGTGCTAAACTTAAGTGATCGGACGAGAACAGATGTGTTTACTGTGTATGGTCGAAGACGAAAGCACTAGCGTTTGCAACGCATATTAACACTAAATGAGCTGTTTACTCGCATTCATTAAGTCACTAAGTCACTAATAAAGTAGGTGATACCTTTCAACTCGATCAAAGAGTTTTAATTCGTTATGTCGCATCTGTAATGAAAAACGTAAAAGATTTTGGGCTAGATAAGTTGCGCTTAAAATTTTAGAGCCACGATTATAAGAATGGGCAGTTGAACAATTCTCTCATTTATAGAACGAGGACACATCGGAAAAAAACATATACTGAATTTTTTTAGTCCCTGTGCTTTTTTCGTGCTTTAATAAGGTTAACCTATTTAACAGCATTTTTTCCACCGATTGCACCCTCTAACATCGTGTGCAATTTCCGTACGCTTTTCTTTATGCTATCTTTCTAACCCGACTGCTTTTACCTTTCATTCTAACCTATTTTTGTTCTTCTAAAACTCACTTTACTCTTGGCCATATAGCGGTTATGACGCTCCTTTTTGAAGGGCTGAACTTGTCTTTGCGTGCCTTTGTATGGTGGTCTCTGTATGGCACCTAGCCGGAGGAAAATAAACCTTAATACCAAATTTTTAAATTCCTTCGTGGTGTTTTTTATATCAAAATGCGATTTTTAAGTGGGAAGCCGAGTGGCGAAACAGTTTTATTTAAAACTTTAAAACCTTTTACAATTCTATCAAATGTTAAAGATATCCAAAAACTTCTATGAAGATTGGTATCGGGGACACTAAGTCTTCCATGATCGTGAATACCATTATAGTATTCTTTGCCTTTATTTGGGGTTTTCCTCATTACAGGTTTGGTTTAATATGCCTTCCATAACCCATTTGTTCGAAGCACTTGTGAACCAACTTGCGTGCTTCTTGCTTCCATAGGTTATTTAAAGACAAACATGAGTCCTTATACTGGGTTTTCGATTTGGATTGGATTTCGTGAAAACGTGGTGAAATCTATTAATATTTAGTCGCATTTCGAGAAAACAATTTTTTGCATTACCAAATTCCAGAACTATTTCTATTATCCAGTTTAAGTTTATTTAACGCCTTCAAGATCATCAACCAAGTTTGCGTTTCGTTGTTAAAAAAATGTTAGCTGTTGCAAATGGTAACTTTATTGATGATGTAGCTATGAGCTATAGTGACAACTTGAACGATGAATTGAGTAGTGACGAAGAAGATAATATTGCTTTTCCAACTAAAAAAAGTTACACATTTGCAATTAATGCAAATATAAACCAAAAATTTGAAAAAAGATCAATTTATTAAACATCATTGTCTAAAGTTCAAACAAAAGTAAAGAATTGTCGATGTTATAATTGAAATCAGTGATGTTATAGCAACATGCCAGGTTAACGAAAATGCGATAAAATTACCGAAGCCTCGATACAAGTTGTTGTGGAAGAGAATAATAAAACAGAAAAAGATGGTAAAGAACATAGCGCATATGAACAGACACTTTTAAAATCTGTAACCCACCCTTTCATTGTAAAATCCTCCTATCATCATATAAATGTTGTTATATGGTTTTATTATACATTTTGGTAATTTTATGATTGGTAAATTCCTGTCTAAAATTGTAAACTGCCCAACTGTTTTTATGAAACATATGTATATATGTTGTTAAAAAAAAAAAAACTCTGACGAGTATAATAGTAGTCAATTTAAATAAACGGAAAAACATAGCGCATATGAACAGACACTTTTAAAATGACACTTTTAAGAAGAAGAGTTAATCGAAGTAGTGATCCGATGATAACGTCGTACGCAAAAGTGTCTGGCACTGCTCCTGCGATTGGTGAACGTGTTGAAGAATTCCGTATTTTATGGATCAACGACAGTGTAATGTACAGAAATATGTAAATACCGGATAAGAAGGACGTAATAAAGTTGAAAGTCTCACCTTTCACCGAGACGGCAGATAGATTGCCGTATTTAAATCGGTAAAAGATGCCCAAGCATTGTCTCGCAGTGAAAAAACTGTTTTGGAGTGAGAGAAGCCTGTTTTTTTAAGAAAACGAGATGAATATGGCTTTTAATTACTATAAAATGTGATCCAACTACCGAGGACGACCAGTTATTAGAAAAAATACAATCGTATATCAAAAGAAGTTACTTCTATTAAACATACTACGCATGAATTTGATAATACGATTAATGATAGAAGACGTTTGTTTCGAATGCAACTGAAAGTTCTTGCCAAAGAAATACCACTCTAAAATGAAATTAACGGGTCTAGAATTTTGTTATTCTTTGCTGAAAAAGAGTTTTTGTGTTGACAATGATAATATTATCTTGTACCTAGGGGATATTGTAATGCGGTTAAATCAACAAGTACTTACACCACAAGTAACAAAACGCCTAAAAATTCTAACGAGAAAAAATGGCAATGATTTCACCTCAACACAAGTTTAGTTACCTTCAACGCAACTTATGCCAAAGATGAGGTGAGTAATTTTGTACATAGTAAAATAAAGATAAATCTATTGATAATTTGGATAATATGAGTATGGCTTTGCTAAAAGAAAGAAAAGTTAAAATCATTGCTACGCAAAAAGAGAGTAAGTCGGCATTTGACGCTGCTTGACAAATTGAAAGGTTGAAATATTCAGTAGAAAAGATCCTTGTGTGAAGTAAAATCTAAATAAAATAAAAATAAATAACGAAAAGCGGTTAAAAAGAAAGATGATAGCGAGTCCTCATCCGAGAGCGATGTTGAATACGATTTGGTGGTCGATGTAGCGACATTTTTGATCGTAAATAATCGTAAGAGACTACACCCGCAAACGCCGATAAAGAAAATACCATCTGGTAAAAAAACTTTGTCTAAAACCGAAATGACAAACTTAACAAAAGACTGTTTAGAGGGAGTTTGTTTTTTACGGTATAAGTAATTACGTTACTTTATTTTTTTACTAATTATATATTAAAGTTTTGCTCACTAGCTTTCACGTGATCTTCGAAAGAAGGATTCCTGTTGTTTGTAGATAAACTAATTAGAAAAAAAGTGAAAAGAGACATTATTAAAGTTGCTTATAAAAGCAAGTTAGACTTTTGCATCCTTTCAATAGATTAGGTGAAAGCTTTTGATAGGGTTGATAGAGCTTTTTTGTTTAACGGTTTAAACTATTTGGGTTTTAGAAAGGTTTTCACATCTTTTATAAAAACAATCTATATTAGTATAAATGCTGAGGTAAAAATAAACGATTTGTTCTCGGAAAAATAGATATTTTAAGAGAAGTAAAGCAAGATTGTCTTTTGTCGATGATACTATGCATCAATCAGGCAGAAATATTTTCATCTTATGTTAGACAAAACAAAAATAATAAAGGTATACGTGTCGGTATACATTAGAGAGGTAGAAATAGCCTTAAAACTGAACCAAAAAGACATTGGCGCTAAAATAAACATTGGCAAGTGCCAAGACATATGGCTAGGCTAAAATATTTTTAAAGATAAAAGCGAGTATTTAAGTTTCAATTGGGAGGAAAACATTTTCAAAAGTTTCGGCACTTTTTTCTCAAATAACGCGAACTTCTGGAATAAAATACATTTGAAGGAGCGTTTTTACAAAATAGAAAACTCCCTGCGAAAATGGAAAAAATATAATTTGTCGCCCAAAGGCAGAATAAAAATAATAAATTCTCTCAAGCACTGCATTTGGCCTTTGCAGCGCCGCTACTTAGCAAAGCAACTCTGAAAAAATTGAAACAGAAATAAGTGACTTTTATTGGGGAGGTAAAAGTTGTAGATTAAACAAAACAAAAGCACAATGAAGGATATATAAGGGCGGCGCAGAAGTTAACAGCCTAATTAATAAACCTAAAGCTACTCAACTGCAATTGTTCAGCAATCTATGTAACAAAAATTTATGCGGTCCATGGAAAGAAGCAATGGTTTGCTTTGTCAGTCTTTATAGGAGTGCAAACCAAGGCAAACAAATTTTTGAAGCTATCCCTACTAAACTCAAAATAACACACTCCTTTTATTATATGCTATTAGTCAGTTGGCATGAATTAAAACAAAAGTATGTTTTATCTATAACCGATATTAAAGAAATATTCAATCAATCTCCATTTTTTAATTCAATGGTAAAAACATTTCCACACAAGTTTTTAACTCCAAGCGAAATCTGCATAAAAAACGATATAATTCTTGTAGCCAACATTACTAAAACATTTTAACCGGGTTTCTTAAATTTCAAAAGCATTGGCTTGAGCAAAAGAGAACTAAATTTTTTTACAAAAGCATTGCCAAGAAAATGGTATCAAAAAACTTTAACGGGTAACAAACTATGATTTTAAAAAATCTCCATTTTATCTAGCCAAAAGAAAAACAAAATACGAATATAAAAACCTAACTGTTTTAACTCTATACAAATTATTAAATAAACCAATGAAAAACTTGCATTATAAATATTATAAATAGAAAATACTTTTGAAAGCATGAAGAAAATAAAAGAAAAAGGTTGGAAACGTTTTTTTACAAAACTTCATAAAAGAAATACAATCGTTAAAGCAAGCGAAATTCTATTTAAAACTGCACATTTTATATTACCAACTAACGAAAAAATGTTCGATTTTAAGGTTAGAAAAGACAAACTTTGTCCACAATGCAAACTTAAAAATCAAAATACTGCTTACATGATGTATGAATGTGAAAAAGTACAGCCTTTGATTTTTTTTTGTATCAAATATTTTAGATAAGTTGTACTCGAGCGAATATTCTTATGTTAACAATTTTAAGGTAATTTTTTTTGGGTTACGAAATAAACACATTATGCTTTATGTAATGGCTTACTTTATGAAATATCTTAAAATTAAAATAGATACTGTTTAACAACAAAACAATTTATAAATATTTTCATATTTTTAATAATAAACTTCATTATTTCATTACAATAAACTTTTTTGTCAAATAATGTAAAAAAGACACAGGATTCAAATCAAATAAAAAATGGATTTTAGGTAACTGAACTATTTCAATAAAAATATGTTGATCTAAACTATTTCAATAAAAATATGTTGATCATTTTGTTGATCCTGCCACAAATGTTACAACAAACAGGGTTGAGGCAATGTGGCAAAGAAGCAAAGCCAAATTAAAAGCTATGTTTGGACCCATAAATAGAGAAATGATTCCTCATCGTTTGATTATTATTTTTGTATATAGTAACATTTGTCTATCTAAATTATTAATATATTTAAAAAAATATGTATATAATCTGAAAATAAAAAAATAAAACTTATTGAAATTCAAAGATTTTTCAAGAAAAAAATACTAAAATAAAAAAAAAATACATAACAAATTTATCTATAGAATGTTCTAGCGGAATAAAAACCGGGCTATTATGTTTTTTTAATGATTAAGTTCATAATGTTTACCGCCTTAATTATAACTTAGTCATGTTTCAAAAAAGATGCCGAATATTAGCGTTTTTGGTATATATTTTTGACACTTCAACATCAAATAAGAGAACTTTCCTTTAGTTTTCAGGTCTATGTTTTTATTCGATTGTTAATCAGCATAAAATTCACTATCATAATCAAAAATAAAAATAGGGGTTAGAGATTTAAATTAGCTTTGAAAAGCCATTGAACAGTATTGCTATAAGGACTTTTTAATACCTTTTTCAAATGATTTTGGATATTGACCAAAGTTTAAAAAAATAAAATTCTGGTCAAACTTTCATATATGTTGAGCAAATCAGAATTTCAAAATACATTTTAATGTAAACAAGAGACTTCATTGTTTCAAAGAACACCTAAAAAATATGTCTGAACATAATTTTTTTAAGTTTCTAAATTCTGTTTCAAATAGTTCTGTAACAAATTTTTCTTACTTTATATACTTGTAACTAAAGTGTTTCTCTTAATAGCATTTCAATCAACTAGATTATTTCTTCACGTGTATAATTTGCGAAATACCTTGTTGCATGTGTTGATATTTTATGTCTATTTTCTAATTTTTTTTATCCATAATGCTGTATCGCAAAAATCCAAAACAACTTTTTTTTTATCATTAAGATCTCTGAGGAAGCTTTTTGATTATTAATGAACCTAAAATATATGCCCACACTTTTTAGATTAAAGTTTTCCATTATGTGACAGCAAGTTTAGAAAAATCACCAGTCTTGTTAAAGTTTGAGATAGTGGAAGTTTCAGGGTGATTAAGAAAAACATTGTTAGTATAATCAGAAAATAACGTTTTACTTTCTGAGTCCTTTATTTTGTATGTTTTTTGATAATGTGGACAAAAGTCAAACAACAAGAGTTCTATCTGTAATTAACCAAGGTTTTTCATAAAAAATTAGAGTTAAATCTTTATCACCTTAAACTGCCTTGCTTTGCTATTTGACTCTCTTACTGATTCTAAAGATAAATGACTTGATCACATGAAAATTAGGAATTTATTTGTTTACAGGTTTTCACAACATTTTGAAAAGAAATTTAGGACCATCAAACATATAATTCGTATTACAAGTTATCATAATATCTTAAACACTTTTTGAAAGAGAATTTATAACATTGGTTTTTCAAAAACACCAACTTCCTGATACAATAACATTTTTGTAAGATACACGTTATCACAGAGAATAATAGTTCCTAGTTGAAATTTCCAAATTAAAAAAAGAAGGTATTAGTTCATTGCAATTTTAGAATAAACTAAAAATCTATCTAAGATGAAAACTGTGCAAAATGTTATTTTAGTTTAACCTTTTTGAAGTTTTGATGTTAATTAGATCATATGATAAAGTGTTTTAAAACTCGCATAAGGTAAACATTCTACCCAACGAGTTTTCTAATCATTGTCTTAAGGAAATCTATAAAATTTTTAAAACGTTGTTAAATCGTTAGACTTCGTCAATAATAAATAACTCGTACAACAGCAATAAACACATTTCACCATTTTTAAATACACATAAACAAAATGCAACATTTTTATAATAGACTAAAAACCTTTTAGGAGGGTTGATTGTTAAACAGAATTTCTGTGTTTGCAACACCTTTTTTTGGTACTGGTTCTTGCTTGATGACTTTTAGTCACTACGTAAGACTTCCTTGTTAATAAAAAGTTTGCACTTAAATAGCTTCAACACATAATAAGTTATCGGGGTTGTGTGTAGAGTTGTTTATAATATGACAAATTGACTTTGGCTACAGTTGCTACAGTCGATTTCCAATTTTTTTAACTCATAGGTAATTTAAGTTGATACGCTGCGAAATGTTTGACATTCTTTCAAAATTTTATGGGCGTGTGAGACAAAACCCGATAAAAACAATGCTCCTTTAGTGAAGCATTTCATTTTTCCGAATAAAGTATTGCCAAAAAATTGTCAATTTGGTTCAACTACGATTTTGAATAAATTTTTGAATCGCCTATTTGTAACCTCCATATCTTATTTATATTTCTTTATTTAAGTTTTCTCTTTTGCATGAAAAAAATTAAATGTAAAAAAGAAAAAAAAACTTAGCCGACTGAAGCAATTACTACACATGCAACAGCTTGGATAAGTTCCTGCAGAGGTGTTTTGGGACTTCGTTATTAGAATGTTTTATTTGTGAAGTTTATTTTAATAAAATGAAAAGTCAAATTGAAAACAAAGTTTTTACTAAGAAATTTTTAATAGAAAAGTTTAAAAAAAAAGGTAAAAGATTGTTTTTAAATTAGCTAATAATGCTAAAACAACAAAATAAACAAGAAAAACACATAAAGGAAATAAGAAATGTTTTTATACACGGAATATTAATTTGATTGCAGATATTCGTGACTATTTCAGATTTTTTTCAGATAATTTTTTTTTCGTTTCCTTCTTTTTTGCAGTTTTTTAATTTTTTATTTCATGGTGTTGTTTTTTTTTTATTTTTTATTTATTATTTTTACGGGTCCAATAGACATCTTTGTAATCGTTTTTTCGTTATTTTAAACCTTGTAAATTTTTTATGAGGACGTCAGTATAAGAGTTATGGCACCCGGAATAAATGGTGAAATTAGTAAAGTTAACATTGGTATCTTTAAATCTTCATCTTCTAACGATGCATACCTAGTACTGCTCTGTAGATATGGGGATCCAAACTGTAGTTTCGAAGATTTTTTAGAAGTTCTCTCCAAGAAAAATCTTTTGCATCATGTCTGGGGTGTTACTAGACATTGCAACAACCAATTTTTTGAGTCTGAAGTAAGCAATCGAAGCAAAGTTAATAAATTTCTTAAAGCAAAAGTAGTCATCAAAAATCTAACTTTGTCAATTACTTAGAAGTTTAATGTAAATGTCTATGGTATTAGTTCAAAACATACCAATCGGTATGTTAGTTAATGGAGGTTCCTCTACTTCAACTATGTTAGGGAAATATCTCGCTGCTGGGAGAGATGTTTTTGAATATTTCAGTTGTCAAAAGGTAAATGTATATAGTGAAAATATATTTACTGGAAACGTTGTTATTTATATTAAGAACTGGCAAAACTCCAATCTTAAATTGTTACCAAGATACCAAAACGTTGACGGGTACACGTTGAGGTATAAGCACAACGGTCAACCGGAAACATCCCCAAAATTTGAAAATTCACCTGCATTGACAAATGTTAAAGTTTCAAAAAAAATCTTGACTAAAATAGTATATCACTGCCTAAAAAACATACATTATCAAGCGAAACAACCGAAATTGTGGAGACCAACGTTAAAGTTAACGAAACTAAAAATGCAACCGCCAAACACCATAAGAAGCTTATCGAGGAAACAAAAGTATCAAGAAGAAAAAGGGCGAAAAATAAAACAAAATACTCTTTTAATTCTAAAAAAAATAGGAGGGAAGTGTCACGTGGAGTAAACACTGTGAATTTGTTAGAAAAAAAACTGATGGCGTTATCGAAGATAACCAAGAGTTAAATTTTAACTTTGATGAATACAATGCCTCAAACTGTGCGGAGAAAATGTCATAAGGTTTTCTTTTCATTTTAAATTTTATTATACTTTTCATTTTTTTTAAGCTTATTTATTTTTTTCTATTCTCAAATCTGTAAATTTTTTCGCTTCTTTAACGTTCTATTCTAAAATGCATGTTCTATTATTACCTAAGCGCTTAAGTTGTCGCAATTAGGAATTATTGTAGATCGCGCTTTTTGTAAAATTTTATGGTCCAGTACGTCCATCTGTTTGTATTACGCCAAATCAATCGAAAGCTAGTGCTTTAAGGTTAAAGTTTAGATGTTTGTATTTTTTATGTCAGGTAGTAAAATTATTATATTTATATTTAAGCTACACAAGTTCGCAAATTAGGAAAACTGATCCTTTCCTTCATGGCTATTAATATTTTGACATGCAACATAAATGGTCTAAACGACGGAAAAAAAAGCTGACAATTTTTTTGGGTTTCTCAAACAGTCCTTTTTCTATCTTATCCTCTATCAGGAAACAAAATCCGGACATTCAACTGTTAAACAGTGGAATGACAAATGCACTGGCGAGTCTATTTGGAATACTGGTCCGAGTAATAACTGTTGTAGGGTGGTGGTTCTCTCTCTAAATCCAAAGTTTCTTTAAACGAACTAAAAAGGGTCAATAAATGGAGATTGTTAAACGTCATAACAAAAATCGATTAGCACGAAATGCATGTGCTAAATATTTAGGATCTTAAAGTGCCAAGAGAAAAGCGCCATTTTTCCGGCGACCTTAAAGACTTCTCGCAGGAATCAGGACAACTCGTTCTCTTGGTCGGAGATTTCAACATGGTCGATAGCCTGCCACTCGACATAAAAGGCACGAACAACGCTAAATATCTTACCTATGTCATTGACAAACTCAAAAAACATCTACTAGGTTATACTTCCAAGGTAAGTATAACTTAGTAGACGTTTTTCGCTTTAAGTTCCCAAATAATAGAGAATTCACATGGCAAAATCAGATGGCAAAAGGTAGACTCGATGGAATCTACTGCCCTGCTAAAATCACCAAAAAATCAACATACACCAAAATTTTAACAAACCCTTTTTCGACCACGAGTTCGTAACAACATCCGTCAGTTTTAGTAAAACCAGGAGAGGACCAGGATATCGGAAATTTAATTGTTCGCTATTGGAAATAGATGTGCATAGGCTAAAAATTGAACTCTTAATTCAAGATTGGCAAACTAAAAAAACGGTCCTATACGTTAATTTAAGATGATGGGACCACTGCGAACTTTTTGTTAGGGCTGATTTACAATATATATCGATATAAAAAAGTACAAAAAAGACATCAAATAGATTGAAAACGAAATTTAACGGAAGCGACAACCGAATCTAGATAGCATCAAACCCTAACCCGAATCTAGATAACATCAAAGAAAAAAGCGATGCTCTTTTCTTGCTCCAGTTTCCCGGAGCGTTTATTCGCACGAAACAAAAACTAATCGAAGAAGGAGAAAAACCTCCAAAATTTTTGTATAATTTGGATAAAACACAACAACGGAACAAGTCAATTACCGAAATTCGTAAGAATGACGGCACGTTGACTATTAAACCTAGTAAAATACTCGATTCCCGAATGGTTTTATATCGTAAAAACATTTACACTAAAACTAAATTATGCAAAGACAGCCAAAACTATGTTTTGTCACATATCACTAAACGTTTAGGTGATGATGAAAACCAAATTTTATTCACCCACTCAACCGGCGCGAAACTAAAAGAAGCCTCTTTTAAATTTGAAACAGAAAATATCCGGGCTATGACGGACTTCTAGCTAAATCTTACAAACTTCTAGGCATATTTCAAAACTTCTATGCATACAAAGATTTGAAAGAATGTTTTGAAATACTGTTTGTATAGCATCAAACTAGCCAGTCAATTGAAAAATCAGTAATTCCGATAATTCCAAAACAAGGAGACCTTACTGAATGCAAATATTAGAGCCAAAAATTCAATTTCGGAGAAAATTTTGTATCTTTTGTTAACACCCTGTATTTAGAAGTTCAAACATCTGTTTTAAATTGCGGTTTTTTGTCTGTCTTCTTTCCTACAGAAAAGAGTCAGACAAGGTGACCTTCTTCGCCTTCTGCTGTACGTTTTTGTAGCAGAAGGTATTGCTTTGGCGGTCAGAGCCGAAAGCAGAATAGAGGGTTTCCAACTGCCAAGAATCTCGAAACCCCTTGAAAAACAGCAGTACACAGACGATTCAAACTTTTTGCCAGGGTCGTAAAATCTGTTCGTTTTTTTTTTTATAAAAAAAACTGTTCGAAAAGCAAGTGGTTCAGTTATCAATGCCTCTAAAACCTTGGGTGCTGTTCTTCGGGCTTTTGATCCTAAAATGTAGTAAGAATTAGATAACATTGAGTGGAACATAAATACAAGTTTCAGAATATTGTGTGTTAGTTTTTACACCAGACTGATTGATACTACCGATTTCAACTGGCTAGTAGCTCTAAGCAAAGTAGAGGAAAAACTCAAGTTCCTGGGATAACGTACTTTGTCACTTAGGGAAAAGACTATGCTGATAAACACGCTAACAATGTCAAAAGTCTGGTTTCTGGCAAACGTTTTGCCCATTCCTAAATGGATAATAGAACGTTTCCATAGAGCCAATTTCGAATATCTGTCTCAAAGACCAGTTTCAATGCGGTCAAGAGGGGACACTTTTCTTACCCGTCAAATGCGGGGTTCTCGAAATTTTATTTTTAAAAAAGAAAAGTCTTGCACTTCGCCTCAAAACACTCCTTCCACTAAAAGAATGCGTAGAGGATAAAACTCATAACTGTTACTACTTTTCAAAGCATTGGTTGGCGAAACAAAACCAAATTTAGAACTTTTTTAAACAGAACAGTTTTTCAAAACACTGTGACAACAAAACGTCTCAGTACAACAAAACAACAGTTGTAATATTAGACAAAAACGGTCCTGTTTAACATTCCCCCAAAAATTAATAAAAAAATTTTACTTAGAAGTGGCAAAAAATGAAAAACCGTTCAGGAAAAGTTTTGCCGTGCCAGCAAAACTTTTCCGCAATGGTTTAAAGAAAACAACAATACCGTGGAACTAAATTGAAAAAAAAAACTCTTCTTCCCACGCATACGGACCGACGCAAAATGTCCATTTTCGTTTTTTACACACTAGTCTATCTTCTGCCGCCTTGCTCGCCAAAACCATAAGGCAACAGTTCGTTAAAAATAACAAATGCAAAACCTGTGGTAAAATTGAGGTCAACCTTGATATCTTTGCCTGTTGTCCTCCCTCTGTTGAAGTATAGGAGTATTTTAAACATGTATATAACTCCCTAACTTTAAAAAATAATTTTTCTCCTATAAATTTTATTTTCTTGGTAGAAACGACGAATTTATCAGAAAAAAACCCTACATCGCAGCTGCTATTTACGCTTACTCAAACCATCATGAGTGCATGATGGTTTGAGTAAGCGTGAACAGCAGATGGCACGACATGTTTAGTAGCATAAAAATTGACCCAATGGGAGTGATCAGTTTAATAATCAAGAATATCAGAAATATTATTACTTTAAAATATAGTTATCGTGTTCGTTGAAACACTAGGGATATTTTTTGTCGACTCTTTTGGATAAATATTGTACTTTGCCAAGTAGAGAACGGGGAGTCAAAACGAAACACATAAGCTTAATTGATAGACGGGCTTAAAATTTGAAAATATATGTTTAGTAAAACACCTCCATTTTTCTGCAAATCTTTTTTTTACAATAAAATTATTGTTATTTTTGATTTGAAAAACACTGCTAGCCATTATTTTATGATATATAATGTTAAGATATAAGTGTTACATGTAGTAATTGTAAAGTGGTATTTGTGTATAGGTCCTGTAATTTTCTTAATTAATATATTCCTTCTTTACAAAACATTCTTTACTAACTATAAACACTCTTTTTGAATATATAATTTTTTTAAACCTTACTTAATTTTCAAAATCTATCCGCACTATGGATAAACTATTAAAAAACACAAAAAAATATATAAAAGCAAAAAACACAAAAAAAAATAAGAAATCAAAAAATACAACAAAAAAAAAAAAAGAGAAAAATTTAGGAAGCAAATTTTAGCTCGCATGCCCTAGGTACGAGTAAAAACACCCTTTGGCAAAATTTAACTAATTCCCTGCCAACCTCAGAAAAATTGAACGGGTGGCATGTAAAACGAGGACAGTACCACGGAAGCTTAAACGGTAAAACCTTTAACAATGTAGAAGACTTTCTACATTCCTTTATTTTTGCAGTAAAGTCCGAGCTGTTTGGAAAAAGATAAGATTTATTTATGAAAGGTTGCTTCCAATAAAACCATTTAAATTTTGTGCACGCTGTCTTTTTGATAAACGCTGTGGAACTACCAAAAAAAGGTAAAAAAGCAAAAATTGTAACAGCGATATCAAATATAATTGCGACAGAGGTATGGAAAAGTTGAAATTTAAAACTGAAAGAAAATCAAAACATAAACTCCAGGAGAATTGTAGAAAACAAATAAAAAAATATATATATATTTGGAAAATGAAATACAACAAATACTTAAGAGTAAACAATATCGAAAAGTCTCATAAAAGTTTCTGTGTAAACAGTGCAATTTGCAACAGGAACAAGCGAGACTTAACATTCACTATTTAGACAATAATGAATTGCAGGTCTTAATTAACATAAGAAAATATTGGTGTTTAAATATTGTTTTAAAGTACAGAGATTGCATGACCCAAATCGCCATGACATATTTATTATAAGCGCGATGAAGTTATTGATTTTTAAATGTAAACCTATTAATTTGTTAACCTGTCCAACTGCTGATATAATATAATTTATAAAGTCTTTTTTAAAAAAAAACTGCTAGTTCAACTCCTTTTTTGTAAAAACCCCTTTTCTTTTTAAACCTTCTTTTTTATTACAAAACTTGTAAATATATTACGAAATAACCCTATCTTTGTAAAAACCTACTTTAATTATAAGTTTTTTTTTAAACTAAAAAACTATATATTCTACGTAAATATATTACGTAGAACTACCCGGTTATTGTTAACAACCCTGTTTGTAAATTCTTTTTAATGAAATATATATAAACTTGTTGTTAATAAAAAAAAGAAAACAAAATTTGTCACGAGCACATTTAAAATCAATTTGATCGAGCGAAAGTAGAAAAGTCTGTCGATGTCGTGATCTGATGATGTCGTACGCGAAAGTGTCTGGTGCGGTTCATGCGATTAGCAAACGTGTTGTTAAATTTCGTGGATTTTATTGATCAACGGCAGTCAACCATAGTATATGAATATGTAAATAATCGTATGTAAATCGGAAAGAGATGCCGAGGCATTTTCTCGCAACGAAATTTTAGTTTCGGAGTGTAAAATGCCTGTATTTTTTTAAAAACGAGATAAATACGGCTTTTTAATTACAATAAATAGTGATTCAACCATTAAGGACGACCAGTTAAAAGAAAAATTACAACCGAATACCAAAAAAATTCTTTCTATTAAACATTCAACATATGACTTCGATAAGACGGTAAAAGATAAAAGACGTTTGTTGCGAGTGCAACTGAAAGTTCTAGCCAAAGAAATACCACAATATATTTAAATTAACGGGTCTAAAATTTTGTTAAACTTGGCTGGATAAGAGTTTGTCGACAATGTGAATGTTATCATGTACCGAGAGAATATTGTTCAGCGGTAAAATCAACAAATACTAAAACCACAAGTAACAAAACGCCTAATAATTCCAATGAATAAAATATTGGTGCTGTAGTTTTTGCAGTTTTTAAAAGTAATGTTTTTCAATTCATCCCACCGTGTTTAGTAACCTCCAACGCAACATTTGCGAGAGGAGAGGTAAGCAATTTTTTATACAGTAAAAATAAAAAAAATCTATTAGTAGTTTAGATAATGAGTTTCTGCCTTTGCCAAAAAAAGCGAATAACAAAATCATTGCAACGCAAAAAAAGTATAAGTCGGCATATGACGCTGCCCGACAAATGGAACAGTCTAAATATCCCGTAGAAAATTTAGTTATCGTTGAGGAATTGTTCGTAAAAGTAATATCTAAAACGGTTGGGAACGTAAATGATCGTAATAGACTAAACCCGCAACCGCCGATGAAGAAAAGACTATCTAGTAAAAAAAAACGTAGTCTATAAGCAAAATGATAAACTCAACAAAAGACTGTATTAAAACAGTTTGTTTTTTACGGTTTCAGTTTTTATTTTACTTTAATTTTGATCTTGAAAAAAAGGGTTCCTGTTGTAATTAGGAAACTTAAGTCGAAAAAATCTAAATAAATAAAAAAGAAAAATGGAGGTTTAAAAATTTTACACCTCAAGCATTAATGGTTTTAATAACGGAATCAAGATAAAAACAATTATTAACAAACTCAAAAATAAGCTATATAACGTTTATCTCCTTCAGGAAACTCATTTAAAATATTAAATTGTTAAAGAATATGCGAGAACGTGATGTTTTTTACTCACCGTTGGACACATCATTTACACGCGGCACTGCAATTTTGTTTAAACATAATTATGAAAAACCAATTTTATAAGGAAACAACTCGAAAAGCAGTTATAACTACGTTGCTATAATACTTAATAGTCGAAATTATTTAATAATGATTGCTTATGCACCATCCCGTGTCGGAAGTTCTCAAAAATTAAGAATAAATTTGTTTAACGAATTAATTAATGAATTTAGCAATAAAGATTTACATGATTTTCAAATTGTAATGGCTAGTGATTTTAACATAACTTTGTCTGATATAGATAGATACCCAACATGTTTCAAAGTGAAAGTCCCTTATGCAAAACAGCAAAAACACTTTTAAACCTCTTAGAAATTGAAGATACCTGGCGTGTTTTTAATCCATACAATCAAGAGTATACCTTTGCAGACACTAACGGCGTTTCCCGGTTTAGGCTGGATTGCTTTAATATAAGTAAAAAATGTAGACAATGTTTTTCCAATGAAGCAATGACAGTTGCTCCCAAAACCATGATAAATTTGCTTCGTTGTAGTTGCGTTTAAAGAAGATTGGTTTGCTAATTGGTATTTCATTTGATTCTAAATTTATAGAGAAAAAAATAGGGAAATGATTGGAGATGTCACTTTTAATAATACCCTCTTTTAGTGATTCATCAAAAATATCGTTTGTTATGATGTTATCAAATAGCGAAGCTGTTTTTTCGGTGGTTCTAGTTGATTTATGTATTAATGGAAACATTCCATTTTTAACTAAATTGTTTTAAATTTTTTTGTGGTATACTTGGTGTGGTATTCAAAACAATTTAAGTTTAAATCACCAATTATATAGTTTAGATTGTTTTTTAGGTCAGTTTTTTTTAAAATTGTTGATATAATTATTTCCTAATAAATTATAATATTTCATGAAACAAACTTTCTCTACATTCCTTCTTAAAGTATGAATATCCTATCAAGGGGGCGGGGCGCTGTGATTTTACTTTTGGTTTTAGCGTTTTTGCTAGCTTTTTTTTTTTCATAAAGCTTTTGTGGATTACAGTGTACTTTTCGAAATAGATAAATTGTATAACATTTTTTAAATTAAAAAAAACTTTTAACTTTTTTAACCCACATAAAAAGACAAAAAGTGAAATAATAACAATTAAAAAAAAAGTAAACTAGTATTTAAATGTGTGGGTCCTGAAAAATACCCTCTTTCATCTTTATAAAACGCTTCAAGCCCAAAGACCTCCCCCCCTCCCTCTAAAATAAGTTGGCCTAAATTTCAGTCATCTTCTCAAATTAACTGGGTATTGAATTTGGGAGTGAGGTATTGATCGTGGGAAAAGATTAGTATAACTAAATTGGTTATTCCAAAAACCGGTAAAGGTAATGACTTCCTTCTTTCTTTTCCCAATTTAGTTACTTTGTGCAATAAATGCCTCATTGAATAAGAAACAAAAAATTTGCTAAATAAACTACATTTTTTCCGATATGCAAGAAAAATTGATTGGGTGCCGTCGTGATTCGGAAACTTTTTCTTACTACCATAGTTAAGCTTATTATTTTTTTTTTACTTTTTTTTTCTTATAAATGCAGATGGGTAGATGTTTTTTGTCATTTTCGTCATCAACACTTCGTATTATCATTGATTGAAGCCTTTAAAGTTTTTTCTAAATTTTTTTAAAGGCTATTTTTTTGGGAATTTTAATCAAGATCCCAACCGTGGGAAACTTTTTCGTGCTTTTTATCTCAACTCGTTTTTAAGAGTTGAGATCCCGACGCTGCCTAACATTTTAAATTGCGAGTATTTGTTAAAAAGGCCCTAATTAATGCCGAACTAATGGATATTATTCTTCAGGAAAATTGAATAATAAAAAAAGTCAATTTACTAGCAATTAATGAGAGCGCCATTGAAAGTACTTGCCTTGGTGAAGCGGAAAATTGAGACCATTCAAAAGATGTTATCTTTTATGTTTAAGCTTCAAAAGATAAAAAACGAAAGTAATAAAATTTTAAAATAAAAAGAAAATTATTTTTTACTTTTAAAATGGTTAAGTGACTTTCGGTTTATCATGAATCAATTGTGTAAATTTTTTATGCAAAGTTCAAGATCTATCATCTTGCAAAGAAGAGCTTTATTTCCTTGTAAATAAAAACTTCATACTTTTCTTTTCCGAAGCAATTTTAAACAACTCTGCACATGCGTAAATCTAGTTTTTAAAAACGCATGCAAAGTTAAACCGTTCGAGATTCTGCCAAATAATATTGGCTTTACCCTTTATTACTCACTATGTCTTGGGATTGAGTAAAAAATTAATTTTTGGCACAAATTCATGATTTATGATACTGATTTCAAATCTAAAAAATTTTTGGCGCATACGTTAGCAGTTTTGTAAATACTGATGGTAACCCACCGTTACCATCAGTATTTACAAAAAACTCAACCCGCTTTTCCGAAAAAACCCTTTAGAGGCATGAAAAAACACATATTCCTGATTTCTAAAATGTAAAAATTGAAATCAACAAATTACGTCCGAGAAAAAAAAACGCGTTTAAAATTTATTATCTAATAGCAGATCTTACTGAATTGACAGTGAACAATATTTTTGCATTTTTACAGTTATTCAAAAAGTGATTAAAATCAAAAGATGACTTTTTAATTAATTACAGCGCCTAATTAGATTGCAAAGTACTGCATCAAACTGATTGTGACAGAATATAGGCAATAGTTTTACAGTATATTAGGAAATCCAGTTTGCATGTTTTTCTGTTGAAAATTATGTAAAAGAATTCACTTATTATATCTATCTAAAACCATAAGCATATTTGACTCAAAGACTAACAGCACAACTCTACAATGTGCTCAAATTTCTGTAAAGTGCTACTTCAAATTAAAGTACTCTAAAGCTTAGTTTGGTGAATTTTAAAACGGCTTTTTGCCAAATTCTGCAAGATCACAAAAAGACAATAGAAAGGTTGTCTGCTTCTTGTGCTTTCAAAAGTGTGATAGACAAGTAACAATATTCATTGTTGAACAACTTCATTCTTTACTTGATAAACCAATTGGTTTCTCTGATACTCGAGTCCCAAATGGAATATGTAAGAATTGCAGAGTGAAGTACTGATCCGATGCCATCATCAGCAGCAAAAACTCACAGAAGATGCTCAGAATGTCTTGCTCTTGTAGGCAGAGACCTTCCCCATGAGTGCAATTAAGCAAGATTTTGAAAAAATATGCAAACCCTTGTGACAAAAGACCAAACATTGGCAGAACAGATTACATCTTCAGTGATTTCTTCAAAAGATGCATATCCACATGGAACAATCAGAGTTGCACAATATAGTGGAAGACCTCTCCCCATCACAAAAGGTAAATTGTTAATATCATTTTAAATTTATAAGATATAAAATTGACTATAAAAGTAATAGAGCCCCAATTCATTTAAATTTTATGTCAAATTGGTTAAGTGAAATTTAGATCTTGTTAAGCTTTGTTACACTATTCAACTAGTTGTTTTATATTTTAGTTGTTTTATATTTTAGGATCTTCCAGTGCCGAAAAACTTTTTGACAATGCTCCAATCATAGCAGTGCAACACCTTGTCACTGTACAGGTAAATACTAATTTGTCAAACTCTGGTGATAAAATACTTGCATTAACAATCAATCAAGTCAGCAGAACAAAAGTTATTGAAAGCAATTTTCATGCAAAGTTTGGTGCCTTTTGGAAGACATTTATCAGATCATTTCACACAAACTGATATTGATGTGTCAACTGAAAAATCTTTAAACACCAAAAAGTCAAAAACTGCAGTTCATTGCAATGACCTGTCACTCTCCTTCAAGCAAGCAATTGCCCACTGCACCACATGCCAAAGATGCAGAAGACATGTCAGAAACATATGAACCTCAGAGAATTGCTTTCATTGATTCATATCAACTCTACAAACTTCTTCATTTCTTGTGACTTAAAGGTTGCAAACATTATCTGTGGCCCAAAGCTGATGATTGACCAAGACTCCAAAACATTCAACCACAACCCCATCATGGATGTCAATTTGCTGGCAATGAATGTCACAAGCTTTTGAAGAATGTTTATCTCCTTCAAAAACTAGCAGAAGCTGACTGTGCATTCCAAGTCATTGGTGTTATTGATGCCCTTTGAAAATTTGGAGCAGTTGTGACTGCCTGCTTTAGACAAGAGCTTGATCCACACTATGCAGTAAAAGTTGATGCAATTGAAACCTCATATCTGGCCTTGTCAAATGTTTCAGTGACGCCCAAGGTACATGTAGTCTTTTTTCACATCAAAGAGTTATTGAAATGAAGCACACTGCACTTAGACCTTACAGTGAGCAGCAAACAGAAGCTCTTCACCACTCATTTGCTGAACACTGGAAAAGACACAAAAGAGACGCAAGTGTATTACTTGCGTAGCAAATAACTATGGTAGCAAATTGAAGACGTGCATTGTGGACTACAATAGCAAACACATGTAAAACCAACGAAGACCAGAATTCATTTACTTCAATATGTTATCAGAATAAGTTATTAGTCAAATCAGAAGATTAGCGTCACTTTTTTATTTTTATAGAGTTTTCAATTAGATGTGTTGTAAAAATGCAACAAGAAATGTGTGCTGTCATTTCTGTGTCATGGACTTGTAGAATAAAATTTTAATCGCAATTTTTTTTGTTGGACGTAATTCTTTAGTTTTAGTTTTAACATTTTTGAAATCAGGAATGTGTCTACTTTCATCCCTCCAAAGGGTTTTTTCGGGAAAAGCGGGTTGAATTTTTTTCAAAACTTTGTAACGGTGAACCATATCTTTACACTGAACATTTACGGAATAAAAGTAAATAATACAAATAAACTTCCTTCAAATAAAACTAAAAGTTATAGGAACAAATTCAAAAAAAATGTGTTTATAAGTATTCTTAATGTCACCTCTTAGTAGCATAACTCCCCCTGCCTCCCCCATTCTAAACGTAACAGATTTTATTTTACGATTTTGCATGACACTTTATTTATTTTGAAAATTATAAAAACAATTTTTGGCGTTGCTTTAACACAGACATAAGTTGCAGTTTTTGCAGTAAACTCTATCTGTTATACCTTTACATAAACAATATTTGTTCTTCTTGCTTCGAAGTTCTGGCCAACGACTAGTGCTATCAAACCGAGCATCGCCGGCTGGTAAATGCATAGGGCGTTTTCTTGGCTTAATTGGCAATTCAACATTAGATTTTCTTTAAGAAAGTCAACCAACAGATTTTTGAATGATGTTTGTTTTAACTAGGACAGATGTTATAGAAACTGTAAACTGTAATAGACTAAGTTGACATTTTTGAGGTCTTTTTAATTGATAACGATGGCGTCGATAGGTGAGCCAAGCATTTACTTTTGCTATATCCACGCAATAAAATAAGGTCTTGAGATACCATCGTTTTGTTTTGATTGATTTCCTGTATAGTGCTATCAACATATCAAAAAGATTGACTCCACCCATTGATTTATTATATTCCTAAACAACAGTTCAGCAATTAATTTCAACAAACTTCTTATGTATCCCTAATGTAATATGTATATTCTTATGTTATGATCTCATCGCTTTACCTTGCCAACTGATTGTGGTTCACAATAGTTAGTAATCATTTAAACGCACTTACTATCATACCACTTAGAAATTGCTAAGCCACTCTTAGTATCAACTTGAAAACTGTTGCTACCTTTTCCGTTTTTTTAAGATCTTTTTCATTGGCAATGGACAACTTTTTGCTCGATCAGACCGAAGGGTGGCTGCTGCTGAAAATCCCTTTTCTTTTAATGTAAGAAACAATGATATTGAAGCAAACCAATTATCAAAATAAAGCCTAAAGTTTGGGTTTCTTGGTAGTGTTTTGATTAATCTACGTACCACATAAGAACCCGAGCACTTTTGGTTGTCAACGGAGGCAGAATACAAAAAAAAACATTGATAATGTCTGATGATACAGAACGTACAAAGTTTTTAAATCCCCATTTTACTGGTTTTTTGGGGAATACCGGCATATTTGGTAGTGATGTATTGATAGCACTTTTCTGGCCGATACTGTTGCCGATGGATGGGAAAAGGCTGATATCAATGACGATACCAATGAATTAACTAATTATTGAAATATTGAATAATATAAAACCATACAACTTGTAACAAATGTAACCTTGCATAGAATCAGTACCGGTAAACAAAAACTTGGACTTAAATCAGAGCCAAATCATTATTTTAAAAGATATTAGAAAAACTCAGTTAAAAAAATATACATTTTTTAGTTTTTTTTACTATGAAAAGAAAACTTTCAAAAAATAGATTCAATTTTCGAGGAACGCTCTTTATTTCAATTTTTAGGAGAAAATGGTACAATCATAAGTAGTTTATTTAGAATTCTTTATTAATTTAATGGCAATTTAGATATCTAAATAACAACCATATCTTGTTTATAATTAATTAAATAATAATTAAGCTGTTTTCAAGGAGGTAGCTGGAGAGAAAACATAGATTTAGTTGGAGGGAGAAGAAAGCCGAAAATGGATTTAAATTGCGTTACTTTGCAGTGTAATTATTCCAGAAGCGAGTCGAAATGGCGCTTTTGCAAAGAAATGGAAAATTTTAAAACGTAATAAGTAAGCTTTGAGAGTTGTAGTCGAAATGGATTAATAAAATAAAAGATCAATCAAGAAGTTAATTAAAACAAAAATCACGATTAAGGTGAAGCAATTGTTTCTTGCCTCCCTCAATTATAGGTATAAATATCAAAGTTTTAGTCAATCTCTACAACCTATTTAAACTTTATTTTTTGCTTGTCTGTTCAGCTATAGGTTAGTTACGTTTTTTAAAACTGTTATTTCGGCCAGGAACTTATTAAATCCCTCCAAGATTTTATTTTGTGTCGGAGTGTTTTTACTGGTTTTTAAAGCAAATTACTATATTCTAAATGTAGAAATATAAAATTTCTTTTCGTAAATCCGGCAAAAATACTACCAAGACTTATCTAAACATTTATTAATTAAATTCCTATCTAAAAATTTATTATTAGTTGTTCAAAAAGCACAGCAAAAAAATATCAATAAACAAACTCTAAATAATGTTTACAAATTTTTTTTAACTTCCATCTTTTATTTGCAATGCATTAATTGTTTATAACGTTTTGATACAATAATATTGAATAATTTTTGTTTAAATAAAAATGTGATTAGTTAACTTTAAATTATGATAATTACGCCGTGTTTAATAGAAAATTTTGTTACAACTAAGACTGTTTCTTGAGAAATAATGTATCTTAACTTGGTTTTCCCTCCAATCTCTAATAACTCCTTGGTTGTTTTTATAATTATTTTATTTTGTAATGTTCGATCACCACCATGTCCCTAGCAGTATCACACTCGACTTTTTTATCGGCGCAGCGGCCTTGTTTGTCAAGGTTTGTGTTTCGGAGTTATAAAGTTGAGAGAGGGTTGTAACCATATCTAAAGTAACCTCCTTGATTGCAATGACCTTGGGGAGGTGAATTATATTAAAACAAAAATAGCAAATAAAAATATAGTAATATAGTAGGCTTTACTTGAACACATATAGATAACAATGCTTAAATAGGTTACTTTTACGTATAACAATAGAACAACACAAAATAAAATTATACTAAAAACACAAAAGCAGTAAAAGTATAAGTACATTCATCTGGTAAATTAAAGCTTATAAACATCATCTTGAGAATAAACAATATTGTCTTAAAACAAAGTCAAAATAAAAATTTATCAAAAAGTTCTAAGTAATGCGTAAAGTTTAGTTTATTTAATATTTAATTATTATCATAATGCAGGACGAAAATATTGAAATGTGCATTTTTTTAAGTAATAAAACAAAAAAAACAAATGTTGGCTTATTTTACTCATTATTATTATAAAAAAATGTAAATATGTTCTACACTAATTGTTCAGAGTAACAATATGGTTACTAACTAATTTAGAAAAATGTATTTCCTTATATATTAAACTGAAACATTCCCGAATAGTTTATCCTTAAACATGCATATCTTGGGAATAAAAATACAAAAAAAATTAGTTGAGAAACATTTGTAAGATGTGATTATAACATGTTACAACGAGAGTTATTTTTAACTAATCAAAATTAACTTTTTAGTTCCATTTGTATATAACTTTTAAAAAAAAACACACCCTTGGATTATTTATCGACCTTTCAAAGGCTTTCGATACAGTGGATCACGAGATCCTTCTATTCAAACTTTATAATTATGGTATAAAAAATAAAAATTTAAAATGGTTCAGTTGCTATCTAAAAAACTGTAAACAAGCCTTATTTTACAATAAAACATACACTCCCTTTGAAATCGTCACATGTGGTGTTTCCCAGGGGTCTATTCTAAGATCTCTGCTTTTCCTAAACTATATAAATGACACATTTTTATCTTCCAGTATATTGAACTTCTTTCTTTTCGCAGATGACACTTAAGCTTTCTAAACCCACTCTAACATTACTACACTTTTTAATACAGTAAATCAGGAACTTGAAGAGTTGAGTGATTGGCTTAAAGCAAACAAACTTTCTGTCAACATTGAGAAAAGTAATTATATCTTTTTCACAAAACCATACTATTCAGACAAACTACTATTAAAACTTCCAGATATTCTATTAGACCAAGTTAGACTAAATCGAGCGTTCTTAAATAAATTTCTCGGGGTATTCTTAGATGAACATATTAGCTGGAAAGACCACATTAATATATTAAAAACCAAAATATCTAAAAACATTGGAATTATGCATAAAACCAGATATATTTTAAATAAAGCATGCCTTAAAAGTTTTTATTTTTCATATATACATAGCTATATTAACTACTGCAATATTGCCGGGGCTAGTACCTACCAATCAAAACTAGATTTAATATATAAAAAAAAGAAACATACATGCCGTATATTAAATACGCAAATAGAAATGCCAATTCTAAACATTTAATGAAGGAACTGAGAGTTCTTATTATCTACGAACAAAATATCTATTGCATTCTTCAGTTCATGTTTAAACTCAAAAATGATCTGGTCCCTCAAGTCTTCCATAACTTTTTTCGCCTTATTAATCACAAATATGAAAATAATATATTAAGAACTACTATATTCCGAAAACCTCTTTAAGACAATCTAATTTCGAAATCGCGACAACGTCAATAATTTTTATATTGAAATACTATTTGAGGTATCAGAAGTGATACGCTGTTTATTAATATAGACTAAAAGGTTTGTTTTAATTGACAGTATGTTTGAGCTGCTCAGTGACGGATCCAGGGATTTTATTGGGGAAAAGGGGGATATTAAAATATTTTTAATTTGTATCCCATTCGCGTCTTCAAAAACAAAAAGTCATCATTTCTAATATATTTGAGAACTTTCAGATTCTGGTATTGAGGAGGAAAGAATGCATCATCTCCTTACTCATCACTCTTCCTCCTTTTCTGGATTCATCGTCGGAACTGCTCTAACTTAGCTCTTTAAACTTCTTCATGTTTCTTTGACCTCCAACTTTATTAGTGGTTGCTTTTTAGTGTTATTAAAGGTTAAAAAAAAAAAGTTCAAAAATATTCGAAAAGCAAAAAATTTGTAATAATAATTGGAATGAATGAAAAAAAAAAAGTTATGAAAGTCATTCAAGATATTCAATTAGTTTCATGATAAAATTCAACGTAAAACAGACATATACATATATAAATTAAAAATTTTTACTTTTCTATTATTTTTATAAAAATATTTTACAAATATTAAGGCTGATAATTAAAATAAATAAGTTAATTATCTTAATATATATGCACTTTTTTTTTTTGTATATAAAATTTTTTCTATATAAATTTTTGTTTATTGTTTTGTTTATATAAAAGTTTTTTTATTTATTGTTTTTTTTTGTTTATTGTTTTGTTTATATATTTTGTTTATATAAAAGTATATTTGAAAATCATGCAAGTGCGTTAAAAACAAACGTAAAACGGTCTTCGGAAGAAATGCTAAAAATATATAAATTATCAATCAATAATATTACTTTTTATTTCATAAAAAGTTTTTTTCTAAAGAAATAAAGCTAATGAAGTAATTCGGTATAATTAATGTTCAATTATGTTCAATCAATCAGTTTTATGTTAAAATTTAACGTAAAACGAACGTATACTTGTATAAAATAAACCTTGTGTTTTTCTTTTTTCTTTATATAAAAACATTTATAAAATATTTACACACATAAATAAAAAAAATTAACTAACTAAATGAATAAGCGGATTTTTTTTTCACATAAAAATAATTTTCGGTTTATTGAATAAATAGAAATAAGTATATTTAAAAATTAAGTGCGTTAAAAACAAACGAAAAACAGACTTTGAAGGAATGCAACAACAACAGCAACAAAAAAAATCTAACGATTTTAAAGTAGAATCCCGTTAACTCGGACCATGGATAAGTTGGACTTTTACTAAGTCGGACAAATTTTAAATTCCCCATTAATTCGCTATACATACCAAAAGCTTCGCTTAACTCGGACATTCGCTAAGTCGCTGAGTCCGAGTTTAACGGGATTCTACTGTATCTTTTCTCCTTATTAAAAAGTTAACTATGACAAAGTCAAATAACAAAAACAAAACACAACATTATTTCGTATTGTTTTCTCATGGTAAATTTGTTGTATAATTGCAAACAACAACAGTTATTTATTCAAAAAGTAACGATTAAAAAAAAGATGGACGCGGACTTGGAAGGTTTACAGTTTATCCACCGAAATTCTGTCCTTGAAATAGTAATGAGACTAAGGGAGCAATAATGGCACTTCTCGAAAGGGGACTTGATATTTTGGGTTTTCACCATGTTTTCCTTAAATCAAGTCCTTATTGTAAACCTCTTATAAATAGACCAACACAGACGCATGTGTCGGTTTTTTGCCTTCCACTAGAGGCGAAAAATGAACAAAATGGCAGAGTACTCAAGGAACGTGATTATGGTAAATTCTTACAAACAATGTAAATAGCCTTAATAACACGGCTGAACGAAAAAATATTATGAATTTTTTTCAAAATCTAAATTATGAAATTTATTGCTACCAAGAAACCCACAAACGAGTATTTTTAAACGAGTATTTTTAACTTAATCAAAAGTTCACGTTTTAAAAATGCAAAATTTTAAAGTTGACGCCTCAGTGAACTCGAAAAAATTTAAGATTTAATTAAATAGAATTTCTTTTGTTTCAAAGCGCGTGCGTTTTAAAAATTCTTTTGTTCTATTAAGATGACAGTAAAAATTCTTACAAACAACGTAAATGGCCTTAATAACTCGGCCAAACGAAAAAAAAATTATAAATTTTTTTCAAAATCTAAATTATAACATTTATTGCGTCTAAGAAACCCACAGTACCGATGAAACGGCTGTTGAATGGGCTAAAGAATAGAAAAACAAAACAAATGGAACATCAATATAGAAAAGCGATAACAGTCACCAAAGTGGTGTAGCTATTCTTTTTAAAAAAGATATTATAATTGAAAATATTACTCAAGAAAAACAAGGAAGAATTCTTGCTTTCACTACAACATTAGAAAAAAATAAACTAAGAATAATAAACATTCACGCGCAAAACACACATAGTCATAAAGAGCGGTTTTTTAAGAAATTTAATATACATTTAAATGTGTGTGATTTTTTAATTTTAAGTGAAGACTTGCTGCTGCTGGTACAAACGAAGCAATGAGAACTTGTCATTTTCTCGCATAAACACAACACTAAAATAAGGAAGTTTTTTCAAGTCAACAAACCTGTTACAGTTACAGTTTACAGTTCTTACATATAAAATATACTGTACACTTGAATGACAATCTACTTAACATAAAAGAATATTTCAGCGTTTTTTCACATATGTTAACAATGGTGTTGGAATTTTTAAACATATTTTTGAGTAGCATCTTTTGCTCTGTTTTGTAGTTTAGAGATTTTATTGAATAACATGGAGGTTCACTTGCTTGCCGATATAAAGCTGAATATTTGCACAATGAAAAATATTAAAGCTTGAAACGAAAAATAAAAATACTTCAATTCTTACGTCTTTTACGCCGAGACAATGTTTAGAGCTGTCTAATCGACAAGAAGCAAAGATGTATTTTACTATCGAAGGTGAGGAAAGTAAGAAAAAAGGTACGGCACCAGAATTTTCCAGGCGGTCCCCCATCCAAGTGCTACCCTGGCCCGACGGTGCTTAACTTCCGTGATCGGACGAGAACGGGTGTGTTCACCGTGGTATGGTCGTAGGCTAAAGCATTAGCGTTTGTAACGTTTATAAACACTCAAATGAGCTGTTCACCCGCGTTCACCAAGTCACAAAGTCACTAATAATGTAGGAGAGACCTATCAACGTGATCAAAGAGTTTCGGTTCGTTGTGTGGCATCTGTAATGAAAAACGTAAAGGATTTTGTGCTGGATAAGTTGCGTTTAAAATTTTAGAGCCACAATTACAAAAATGGGCGGTTGAACAACCCCCTCATTTAAAGAACGAGCACACTACGGAAAAAAACTCATACTGAAACTTTAAGTCGAGTGCGAACGTGTTTTTTTGTTTTTTAGTGCGAATTTCAAGATGGCGGCTGGTGTGCCGGGTCGTGATGATTAAAACTCCGATAATTCATGAATTTTTCTTATTCAAAAAATGACGTTGTATCTACAATCCAAGAAACCGAAAGTTTATTAAACAAAATGAAAGTTGTAGCTAATGGAGTATTGATTGAGGATGTGTCTATTAATTATATCGACGATGATATGTCAAGTGAAGAGGATGAGTATCATAACATTCCGAAACCGAAAAGTTACTCATCGACACTAAATTTTGCTAATAATGTTGATCGACGACCACTTTTAAGTACTCTGGTTTTAAGGGTTCAAACGAATCTTTTCATTATGGATTTAATTATAGAAATTGAAAGTACTAACCTAGCAGAACTTGAAGGAGTTCAATTAATTAATCGAAACTCTATTATTGAGATCATAATGAAGATGGATGGAGCACGAAACTTTCTTTTGCAGAAAGGGTTGAATATCAATGAATTATATTATATATTCAAAAACTCAAATCCAAATAGACAACCTAGTAGATGAACACATGTGTCCATCTTTGGACTGCCTTTAGAGGCGAAAGTTACTCAAATTGGCAAATGTCTTGAACAGTTAGGATTTGGTAAACATGTCCTTACTAAACCAATAATGCGTAAAACACCGAACGAAGGTAAAGAATATTACAGTGGGATATTAGAAGCAGTTATGTAAGACTTAATAAAACCGATTCCTGTATTTATTGACTTGTTAGGATATCGTGTGAGAACAAAACATAACAGTCAAATAATTGTTCATGAAAGAAAACATAACGAAACAAAAGAAAACATTGCACATTCAAATGAAGTCAACAGTGAAAACGTTAATAAAGAGGATAATATTATAGCGATATCAATTGTTACTGAACAAATGTAAGCAGTACAAGAAGTATCTACGCCGAATGTAGCTGATAGAAAAGATTCACCAATTGAAGATGCGAGAGAAAAAGTTGAAAATAATAAAGTTGTTTTATCGAAAGAGGTTGTTGAAGAAGAAACAAGTAAATCATATAAAGGAAAGAAAAGACGCGAGGAGAGTAAGCAAGCGACGAATGATGGTGGTGAACGCAAAAGAAGAAACAATGATGAAAAGAGAAAGGTTGTTGAGAAAACGAGCGTTACAAACTGGTACGAGGAAATGGTTGAGTCAGGCGACATTGACAACGGAAAAGGAAAAATTACCTGAGGAATTCTTATTTTTACTTTGTTTTTTATTTTAAATTTTTTATTTTATGATATTTTATATTTTTAATTTTTGAAAAAAAAAAACTTTATTTGCGAACAATCGTGTTCATAGCATGCGCAAGAACTTCCGCGTCTTTTTTTAAGTAATTAAAATGTCTTTATTATTGGTTTCCTTAATTCGAAATGTGTCATTTTTTTAATGTTTCAGTTATGTCTTTTACATAACTTAATTGCTTTCTTTTTTTTTCGAGTTAATTAGTAGAAATAACTTTTAAAATTTTGTCTAAAATAAAGTCAATGGCCTTAATAATGTAGCCAAAACGAATATTATTTTTAACTTTCTAAAAAACTTATCTTGTGATTTTTATTGTATTCAAGAGACCAATAGCACCTATGAATCGGCTGTAGAATGGGCCAAAAAATGACAAAAAACATAACTGAAGGCTGTTCAATATGGAACAGCGGCTATAGCCGCGAATGCGGTGTGGCCATTCTCTTTAAAAAATAAACTAAAATTGCAGCAATTACTAAGGACAAAAATGAAAGAATTCTTGCTGTCACAGCAAAAGTAGACAATTTAAACATTAGATTAATTACTGTTTATGCTCTGAACACGCATAGTGTCAAAGAACGTTTTTTAAGAAACTAAATAAACACGCGGAAATATATAATTTTATAACATTGTCTTGTGACTCCAACATGGTTGAAAACCCTAGTCTTGACCGACAAGGTGGGGATTTATTAAATAAAAACCACCAAATCGCTCTCAATCAGTTAAGTGCTTTTAAGAAAATACATAAAGTGAATGACGTGTTCAGAACGCGTTTCCAGCAAAAACTTTTGTTTACTTATGAAAAAGAAGACAAAAGTTTAAAAAGTATAATCGATAGAATTTATGTTTCGAATACAAATTTAAATAAATGTAAATGCAAGTTTATTAAAAATAAACTTAGTGACGATGTAGCTGTTTTTAACGATTTAATTTTAAAAGAACATAACGAGAGAGGGCCTCGATACTGGCATCTTAATACGAGTTTGTTAGGTGAGGTAATGTTTGAAAATAAACTAAAATATGGTTTAGAAAAAAAAAAAAAATTTAAATTTGCAAACAACAACCAATGGTGCGACGTAAAAAAACTAGGATTAGGGACATTGCAATAGAGGTCTCCAAAGTTGAAAAGAGAGAAAACAAAGTTTGCGTAGTGTTTTTAGAAAATCAAATACAGATAGAAAAAATGAAACCTAATGTAGACGATGCAAAAATTAGGCAGCTGCAAAAAGAACAAAGAGCGCTTTTTAACAACAGCGGAATTTTAGTGAGAACAAAACAAATTGTTGTAGAAGAAGGAGAAAAACCTTCTAAAGCGCTGTTTCAATTAGTAAAGAGTAATCAAACCAAAAAAACAAATATAAAAATTAAAAGCAGCGAAAAAACTTTTAGCGACACAAAAAAGATTTTAAAAACTTTGGAAGGTTTTATAAATCGCTTTATAAAAGGCAAAAGTTAAATCAAGAAATGCAAAAAAGACTTTTTGAACAACATTCAAAATTGCTTAACAAACGAGCAAAACGCTTTTCTAAATGTAAATTTTAGCAGCGAGGAACTGTTTAACGCTGCGAAGTCGCTCAACAAAGGCAAAACACCGGGAATTAACAGAATTCCCGTTGAGTTCTACACCGAGTATTGGCACTTATACGGTGAAAAAGTAATAGCTTTGTTCAATGAAAATGTTTTTAATCCGCTAAACGAATTGTCCTGGTTGCAGAGGACTGCGCTAATTAGTCTTCTGCCCAAGGACGGCGATCTAACACTTTTACAAAATTGGCGTCCAATCTCTCTTTTGTGCGCTGATTACAAAATCATTACATAAGCGCTTGCGCTAAGACTTTCGAAAGTTCTACATCGCATACTGGGATCGTCCCAAACGTGTTCTGTCCCTGAAAGAAACTTTTTTTCAAACTTGTTTCTTTTGAGGGACGTCATTCACTATGCCACAAAAAAAACATTGATAGCGTTTTACTGACAACAGACTAATAAAATGCTTTTGACAAAATCAAAAGACCTTTTATGTTCAAATACTTAGAAAAGTATAATTTAGGACAAAATTTTATTAACGCAATTAAACAAACAATGAAAGAAAATCAATCCTAAGTAACAAATAACGGTTACATTAGCAAACCGCTAAAAGTTCGGAGGGGAGTTCGTCAAGGCGATCGTGTTTCACTCATGTTGTATTGTCTGGCGTTGGAAGTACTAGCCCTCGAGTTTAAAAATAATAGACTCCTGGACGGTATTCCGCTGCCAGGATCAAAATCAAACTTAAAAGTTTTACAATATGCTGATAACTCCACACTTTGTGTGAGAAGTCACGAGTCAATTGAGAAAATTTTTAAAATTCTAGACAAGTTTGAAAAGGCCTCCGACTCAAACGTAAACAAAAACAAAACCGAGGCCCTGGCTCTGGGTGGTTTGAACTATTTCGCACTCGAAAACAGCCTAAGCGAAAAGAAACGAAATATTATTTGGTTAAACGCGACGGTAATAAAAATTTTAGGAATCACTTTCCAATCTGATCTAGCGTATACGGCAAGGTTACCCTAGAACAAGAGGGTTGAAAAATTTAAAAAAAAATAATAAGTTTAAAATCCAGGAGCGTATCTTTAAGATGCAAGGGAATATTTGTCAATACTCTTGCATGGTCAAAGGTATGGTTTGTAGCGAACGTGTTTCCTGCGACAAAATTAGATTAAAAAAAAAATTAACAAAGAAATTTCAATTTACCTTTGGCAAAATTTGAACGCCGAACCTGTTAAAAGAGAAATTCTCAAACTCTTAGTTGACAAGGGAGGTTTGGGAATACTAGATGTTCAAAATCAGTGCCTTGCGCTGAGGTTGAAACATCTTTTGCAAATGTGAGAAACGGAAAACCCGCACGAAAGCTATTATTTGCAAAAGTATTTTCTATCTTATCAATTGAACCACCTCGCTAAAACAAAGTATCCTCAGTGGTTATATATGACTGGGAACAACAGTCCCAAATCCATAAGCAACCTACGTTTTTATTATAAAGATTCAATCGAGACAATTAAAAATGATATTAACATTTTTGAAATAGGTAAAAAAACTAAGAAAAATATTTATGCCTACTTTTCTGGCAAAACGGAAAACAGAGCAATAAAACTAATTGAGCTTTCGTGGAACGCCAAGTTTCATAAAACTCTTGCATGTAAAAAAACTTGGAAGAGGAATTTTAATTCGCACGCCCTGGGCACGAGCAAAAACTCCCTTTGGCGCATTTTAACTAATTCTCTGCCAACCTTAGAAAAATTAAACGGATGGCGCATAAAAAGAGGACAGTTTCACGGAAACTCAAATTGCAAAAGTTGCAACCGTGTAGAAGACATTCGTTATCCTTTTACTTTTTGCAGTAAAGCGCGAGCGGTATGGAAAAAAATAAAATTTGTATATAAAAGGTTGCTCCCATGAAAACCTTTTAACTCTTTGCACACTCTTATTTTAATAATATTAAGGGTTTACCAATATTAGATTGAATAGCAAAAATTATTACTACTTTTACAAATATAATAACATCAAAATTGTGGAAAAGTAGAAACTTAAAACTAAAAGAAAATCAAAACATTAACTCTAGGAGAATCGTAGAAAACATATCAAGACAAATAAAATATATATGGAAAAAAAATACAATAAATACCGTAGGGAAAACAATGTAGAAAAATTTCATAAGTTGTTCTCTTTAAATAACGCGTTTAGTGATATGAACATTCGAGCCTTAACATTCACCATCTAGACGATGGTGTATTGTAGGTCTCGATAAATTTAGAAAATAACGGGTGTTCAACCATAATTCTTTATTTTGGATATAGAGAAGGCATGACCCTAGTCGTCCGGTGACGCCGAAGGTTGTGTGTATTTTTTATTAGGTCGTGGGTTTATCGCCACGACGTATTTATTTTAAGCACGATTTTTTGTTATTTGAATTGCATGACCCTAGTTGTCTGGTGACGGCGAAGGTTGTGTATATTTTTTATAAGGTCGTGGGTTTTTCGCCACGACGTTTTTATTTTAAGCACGTTTATTTGTTTTGAATTTTAAAAATGAAAAGGTTGCATGACCCTAGTCGTCCGGTGACGGCGTAGGTTGTGTAAATATTTTTTAAGTTCATGGGTTAATCGCCATGATGAATTTATTATAAGCGCGATAATACTAACCATTAAGAAATTTTTCTTTTATTAACCCACAAGTTATTTTTTATCTGTCCATAAATTTTTACACTGAGTTATAACTATTATTGTACAAATTTTTATTTTTAACACCTAAAATTGAAAGGCCCCTTCATCAAGTAATAGCTGTTTCTTTTTAATCCAGTTTCTTTTTGTTAAATTAGCTTATTATTTTTTACAAACATAAAAAGGTTTTAAACTAGTAATACTAATATAGGTTTTAAACTAGTAATACTCCTCAATGTAATGTTTGAAACTTAAAAAAAAAAAAACGTCTTTTATGCAATTGTATAAATATAAAATCTGTATATATATTAAGGAACGCCTGTTGTTGTAAAACTGCCCATTTTGTAAACTACTTTTCATGAAATATATGTACATATTATTTAAAGATTTTTTTTACGAATTAATTTTTCAAATGTACACGTTTTTTTAATGTTGCAATTTGTATGCAAATGATAACCGTATATTTGATAATTGACAAACAGTGTAATTAAAGGCTTTATCAAAAAAAAATACTTTTGCTTGCTTGCTGTTGATTTCTTTTTAAACGAGGCTTTACTGCTGCTGCTGCTGGTGGTACAAACGAAGCAATGAGATTTTGTCATTTTCTCGCATAAACACAACACTAAAATAAGAAATTTTTTACTTTTTTCAAGTCAACAAAAACCTGTTACAGTTACAGTTACGGTTCTTGCTTATTGAATATATTGTACACTTGAATGACAATCTACTTGACATAAAAGAATATTTCAGCGTTTTTTCACATATATTAGTAATGGTGATGGAGTTTTTAAACATATTCAAGACTTTAAAGACTATCTAAACTTGAATGTTTAGAAAGCGTTCAGAAGTTGGCTTCTGAAGGTTTTGCGTTTGTAGCGTATAAGTGAGTTATTTTATCAAATATTGGTTGATTTCCAGGCACTTCTTCGATGGTGAGATTTGTGTAGTTATTGGATTTTCGAGTAGCATCTGCAGAGGTTCATTTGCAGAGATTTTGAGGAGTAACGTGGATGAGGCTCACTTGATTGCCGATATATGAAATATATAGAGCTGAATATTTGCACATTGCAAAATATTAAAGCTTCAAGCAATAAATCAAAATACTTCAATTATTACGTCTTTTACGCCGAGACAATGTACAGAGCTGTCTAATCGACAAGGAGCAAAGATGTACTTAAGTATTGAAGGTGAGAAAAGTAAGAAAAAGCCTACTGCACCAGGAGTTCCGAGGCGGTTCTCCCATCCAAGTACTACCCTGGCCCGACGGTGCTTAACTTCCGTGATCGGACGAGAATGGGTGTGTTCACCGTGGTATGGTCGTAGGCGAAAGCTCTAGCGTTTGCAACGCTTATTAACACTCAAATGAGTTGTTCACCCGCGTTCACCAAGTCATTAAGTCACTAATAATGTAGGACAGACCTATCAGCTTGATCAAAGAGTTTCGTTGTGTGGCATCTGTAATGAAAAACGTAATGGATTTCGTGCTGGATAAGTTGCGTTTAAAATTATAGAGCCACAATTACAAAAATGGTCAGTTGAACAACCATCTCGTTTAAAGAAAGAGGAAACGACGGAAAAAAACACATACTGAAAATTTTATTCCCTGTATTTTTTAATACCGTATTCTTACAACGGGTTGCCTGTAAGGCAACCTTAGCTTGTAGGGTTTTTAAAGTTTCCTGTAAGGCATTAATTGTTATCGTGTGTATTTATTTTAACACCCTCTCCCTACCACGGGTTGCCTGTAAGGCAACTTAAGTGTGTATGGTCGGTTTTGTAGTGTTTATTTTACTTTCATTGTTGTAGGAGTTACTAAACCTTAACCCTAACTATGTTAGTCAATAATCCTAATACGTAATCAATTAATAAATCAATTGATTTAGCTATTCCACCTAAAAGCTATGCCGATGCATTTGCATCAACATCCAATTCTAATGTTACAAATGAATTTAGCACACTTAAGAGAACACTTTTGTGTGAAATTTCAAAATCAACTACTGAGCTTGATGTATGATCAGCACTTGAAAATGCCTGTTTAGATAAGGATATAGAAGGTCTACAATTTTTTAGAAACGGAACGATGATTGAGCTTGTTATGAAAAATGACAAGGCTAAATCATCAATTCAATTAAATGGACTTTTAATCAACGATGTTATCCATCGCTTCTTCAATTCGTTGCTAACCAGAACCATTTGCAAACGAGTTGCAGTCTCTGTCCTCGGTTTGCCATTTAAAAAATAGAACCTACCTGTCGGTCAAACTTTAGAACAATTAGGATATGGGAAACATATCCATACTAAACCAGTCTATCGTAAAACTCTAACTAATCAAACTCCCTATTGTTCGGGAATCCTAATAGCCATAATGGAAAATCTTATTAAACCAATCCCAAGAACTTTAAAACCAAATAGATACTATATCAGAATAATATATACTGGACAAGAAAATGAAAAAAATCAAAAATCATGAAAAAGAACTACCAAAAGAAACAGTAACCACTTAAATCTTAATAATTCTAAAACAAAAAATTTTTCTTAAAAAAGATATTAAAAAAAAAATAATTAGGTAGACGATCGGACGTGTATTACCAGCGGTTTTTATTATTAGAAAAAAAGACGGCGTCTGAAGAAAAGCAAAAAAAAGTTTTTTTAAAAACTAAGAAACCAAATACGAAATCGAAATTAATTTTAACGAAGAGGAAATGTTGAAAGAGGAAGCCTTGATGTTACTGAAGCAAATGAGTCAAGTAGCGAATGGTGCATCGATTGCAGAGATAAGCAACGATTACAGCGACGATGATGAACGCGACGAAAAAAAAAACGAAATATCGAAACCAATTAACTATGCTTAAGCAGCAAAAACAAATATTCAACCGAGGAAGCTACCGTTAATTAAAACTCTATTTTTTTTTATTTTTTTATTTTTTTTCAAGATGACAATATATATATTTCAATGAAACTGATTTTACAATTGGGGACAAATGTACAATGTTTGGGTAAGCTTTTTCGTGATATATATACATAATGTTAAGATTTAGCATCTTCATAAATACAATGCCGTAAAATTATTACTAACCAAAAAAAAATTTATATATACATATTGCGTTAGCATAAATTTTTTATTCAATAGTTTTTCATTCATTTTTCATTAAAATTTTTCATTTTTCTTTAAAAGAGGGTCTTTAAACCAATGTTGATTAAGTTGCATTATATTAAAAAAAAAAACAAATAACAAACTTAATGTGGAAGATTTACACATATCTCCCCCTTTAAAAAATATATATGTAAATCATTATAATGCGCTCGCGCGACTACAAATATGTCAATATATCAAGCTAAACACTTGTATATATATATATATATATATATATATATATATATATATATATATATATATATATATATATATATATATATGACTAATAAGTAATTATAAACAAAAAAAAAATACGCATGTCTTTCGCACCAAGTGGTTACCCTGGACATGCTCAGACTCGTGGTTTAAATAATAAAATATCGTGGCGATTAACCCATGACTTCATAAAATAAACACACAACCTTTGCCATCACCAAATAGCTAAGCTCATGCCGTTTTTCGTAATTGATAATGGTTAAAAACATAAATTTTTTGCTGTTAACTTGGTAATCGAGACCTAAAATTCACCATTTAAAATATGGTGAATGTTAAGTCTCGATTTTCACTTCGCTATAAAGCGTTATTTATTGAAAACATTTCATGAAATTTTTCTATGTTGTTTTCTCTGGAGTATTTATTTCATTGTATTGCCCAGATATATTTTATTTCTGTTTTGCATTTTGAGTTTCCATGGAATTGGCCACGCTTTACTCTCCAGGAGTTTGTTTTTTCTGAAGTGGGGAGTGAGTTTGTAAGAAAACGCCAATGTGAATTTTTACTAGTTCCCTGAGCATAGGATTCAAAGCTCTCTTCCCAGATTTGTTTCCTGGTGTCTTTTGGAACTTTGCTTCCCATCATTTATACATTTAATTCATAATAAGAATTTACATGAAAGGTTGTTTACAGTAATAGGGGGGGGGGGGATTTTTCGTAATATATTTACAAGTTTTTTTTCTTCAATAAATACCGTATATAATATGTTGATGAAATACATTGTGAGAAGTTTTATAACATGGTTTATGTTTGGGTATATACATATGTGAGGGAATTTTCTCTTGATATGTTTCTCTAATACTGTACATTATATAGGTTTTTGATGATTCAATTTTTATAAAAAATTTTTAATTTTTATTATTCAGAGTTAAAAAGCAACTAAAATTTCATAATGCTGTGGTATCAAACTCAAACTTTTAGTGTGGGATAGTTATAGCTCTAGCTTCTTAATGGGTTATTTGCAATTTACATTTTTTATAGTAGTTGCTCGTTTATAATATACTTAGCTGTAGATAGCTTTATATAAAAAAATAAGAAGAGTTAAAATAAACATTAAAATGTGTTTTTAAAATATTATACTGGCTAATTTTTTTTAGTATATTTTCAGCAATTGGTTTGGCCGGAATATGACGTTTTTCTTTTAGTTTGGAGTTTCTACATCTCCATAATTCATTAGTGGTAGTGTGTGTTAGGGTTGTGATAATTTTTGCAGTATAATTTTTTTGGTAGTTCCTTTATGTTTATCAGAAAGAGGGTGTGTACCGAGTTAAATGGTTTCAACGGTAGGAGTTTTTCATAAATGTTTCTTATTACTTTCCACACAGCCCTCGCCTTGCTGCAGAAGATGAAAGGGTGAAGAGTATTTTCCACTCGGTTACAATTTTTGCATTTGGAGTTTCCATGGAATTGTCCATGTTTAACTTTCCAAGTGTTTAATTTTTCTGAAGTTGGCAGGGAGTTAGTAAGAATGCGCCTGTGCGTGTTCTTGCTTGTTCCCTTCGGCATACGAGTCAAAATTCCTTTCCCATATCTGTTTCCATGGGATTGGTTTTTGTAATTTTTCCTCCCATTTAAGTTAAATTAGTTTAATGCTCTTGTTTTCTTTTTGTCGGGAGATGTGGGTATTGATATTTTATGTTGTTTTTGAGTAATGTTAAAAGTCTCAGGATTTCCTCTAATCTTTTCAACTACATCTTTATAATATAAGGGGAGTGGATTTAGGGATTTTGGATTGTTGATTCCAGTAAGGAATAGCCATTGAGCATATTTAGTTTTGGCTAGATTGGTTAAAGAGAAAGCTAAATAGTATTTTTGTAAATAAAAACCTTAGTGGCAGTTGTCTACTTCTTACATTTAAAGTATGTGTTTCATTCTGATGGCAAAGCACTGGTTTTGCGCATCAAGAATGCCCAGACCCCCCATATTCACGGGTAGTTTTAGGATGTCTCTTTTAATGGGTTCTGCGTATATGCTCTGCCACAGGTAGGTTGAGATTGTTTTATCTATTTTTTCTAGGTCTTGTTTTGAAATAGGAAAGATGTTAGTCACATGCCACACTTTTGACAGAGCAAGGGTGTTAACAAAGATTCCTTTGCATTTTAAGGAAAGACTTCGGTATTTAAAATTTTGAATTTTTTTAGGAGTTTTTCATTTGCTTTGTGATAATTTATTCTGCCTGTGTAGGCAAGGTCTGTGTGAAATGTTACTACTAGTATATTTAATCCCACCTGGTTCGACCAGTTTATATTAAAGTTTTTTTGACTGAGTGTTTTTATGTTATTTTCATATCCTAGGTAGTTAAAGCCGCCTAAGGCCAGCGCTTTGGTTTTGTTTTTGTTTATGTTTGATCCCGAGGCTTGCTTAAAGTCCTCGAGTATGTTAAAGATTTCTTTAATTGAGTTTTCGCTTCGAACAAACAGCGTCGTGTCGACTGCGTACTGCATTACTTTGAGGCTTGTTTTAGTGCCTGGCAGCGGAATACCGTCTATAAACCTATTAGATTGAAATTCGCGTGCGAGCGTTTCCACTGCAAGGTAGTACAGCATAAGGGATAATTGGTCTCCTTGGCGGATACCTCTCTCAATTCTAAAGGGTTTGCTCATATATTCGTTGTTTATGATGATGGATTGAGTGTTATTCATGGTCTGTTTTATTGCGTTTATTAAATCTTTGCCCAAGTTAAGTTTTTCAAGAATTTTAAAGAGAAAGTCTCGAGCAAGTTTGTCAAATGCTTTTTCCTGATCGATGGTGATCAGGCAACTAGCAATATTTTTTTCGTTTGTAGTGAATGATATCTCTGGCAAGAGGCATATTTGAGAAGATGTTTCTTCCGGGTACAGAGCACGTTTGCGCTGGACCCAATAATACATTTAGGAGTTTGGAGAGTCTCAGTGCTAGCGCTTTTGCGATTATTTTATAATCTGCACATATCAGTAAGATTGGCCTCCAGTTTTGTATTAATGTCGGATTCCCATCTTTGGGTAGGAGGGAGATGAGATCTGTTTTTTGTGTCCAGGATAGCTCATTACTTAAGTTAAGCATCTTTTTATTAAAGAGGTCAGTCAGCTTCTCCTTGTATATGTCCCAATATTCTTGGTAAAATTCAATTGGGGTGCCGTCAATGCCTGGAGTTTTTCCTCTGCCTAAGGATTTTGCGGCATTGTGGAGTTCCTCGCTGCTGAATTGAATATGTAAACAAGCGTTTTGGTCATCGTTAATAGTGTTTTCAATATTATCGATAAAATGTTTTTGTTTTTCACCGTTTAAAGTTTGTTTTTTGTATAATTGTTTATAAAATTTTCTTATTGTTTTTAGAATGTTTTTTGTGTCTTTATGCAAACAATCCTTATCTTGAATACTTTTAATAGTTTTTCACTTTTGATTATCTCTTTCCATTTGAAAGAGTGATTTTTTTGGTTTTTTGCCTTCTTCATATATAATTTGTTTTGTTCTCACAAAAATTCCTCTGTCAATGCAGAGGTCTTTTTTCTCCTTAAGGAGTTGCTTAATTTTTTCATTATCTGCGCAAGTTTAGTTTATTTCAAATTCTATTTGCTTTCCTAACAACGCCTTTTGTTTTTTTCTTTGTGTTTTTTTAATTTTTGCAGTTTCTATGGCGACATCTGTAATGCGGGTTTTTATTATATCCCACCATTGATCATTGTTTTTGTATTTAAATTTTTTATTTTTTTGTTGTTCAAAATCTTTAAATAATCTATTTTCAAAATTCGCATCATTTAATAAATTTGTGTTGAGGTGCCAGTAGCCTGGTCCCCTTTCGTTTGAGTTTTCGTATTTGATTTCGCATAAAATTGCATTATGGTCGCCTAAAACGTTTTCTAAAACAGAGCATTTGCAATGTTTTATTAGTTCGTTAGAGGCGTATAGACGGTCTATTCTACTCTTAAAGAATTTAACTTCTTTTACGTAAGTGAAAACTCGCTCATGCGTGAAAAGCGTTCTAAAGACGTCACTCACTCTATGTTGTTTTGTAAAAAGGTTAAGATTTTTTATACTTTTTTGGTGATTAAGGTTGTATAAATCTCCACCTTCTCTATCTAAACTTGGATTTTCAACCATGTTGAAGTCTCCCAATAATATAAGAAAATCTTAAAGTCGCTGTTTGTTTAGCTTCTCAAAAAAATGTTCTTTATATTGGTGTATATTGGTTGCATAAATATTGATTATCCTTATTTTTATTTTCTTTTTGATAGCAGTGGCAGCAAGAATTCTACCTTTCTTATCCTGTGTAATTTGTTCAAGTTTTGTTTCTTTTTTGAACAGAATTGCAACGCCGCAATCGCGGCTCGTTCCGCTATTCCATATAGAGGTTCCATTCGTTTTATTTTTCCATTCAATGGCCCATTCGTTTGAAGTTTTATTATTGCTATGAGTTTCTTGAATACATATAATATCATAGTTTAATTTATAAAAAAAATTCACCAAACTTTTCCTTTTTGCCCTATTGTTGAGGCCGTTAACATTGTTTGTTAGAATTTTTACTGCCATTGTTAAAGATCATTAAATCAAAACGTGGTTTCAAGAGATTAATAAGATAAGAATAATAGCATTCGAAAAGTTAATTAAATTTCATTTAAACTTTGGCGCTTTTACTTGTTTTAAAACGTGTTTTTATAATAGTTTTTGTGGGAAACTTAGGCGTATTAATAAAATATCAAAATAAAAACTTAAAAAGAAAATTAAAATTAAATCAATTTAATAAAAAAATAATAAAAAAAATAATAACCTTACGTCACCTTTCCCAATTCGCTTACACCATCTTCCGACTCTTCGCTATTTCTTCGTACCAGTTTTTTTCGGACATTTAATCAATTTCGTTTAACTTTTCGTCTTCGGTTCTTCGCTTGCTTTCTCCGTTGTCCCTCATCGTCGCTTCAGTTTCTTCTCGTCTTTTCGTTTCTTTTTTTTTCTTTTTGCAAGTTTCTTTGTCTTCGTCTTCTGCTCCTATGTTTTCTTCAATAAGTATTTGTGTACATTCGTTCTTTTCGTTTATATCCATTTTTGTTGGCATATTTTCCTTCACCACGTCTTGTAACGTGTTTTCATTTGATTCCTTTGTTTTTGGAGATATTAGGGTTGGTGGTTGGGTCTCATTTTCGTTAACAAGATTTTCGTTGCCATTTATTTTATTTGAGGTTTCTTTAACAATTACATTGTTATATCTTTGCTCGTTTCGAGGTGGCTGCCCATTGGTTCGTATTTTGTAACCAAGGATTTCAATAGACTGGGGTATCGGCATAACCATATCTTCGAGTATGGCAACAAGAATCCCACTGTAATACTCGCTCCCTTTATTCGGAGTTTTTCTCATGACTTATTTTGTCAATATGTGCTTTCCATAGCCCAATTTCTCAAAACACTTACCGATTTGAGTGGCTTTGACTTCGAGGGACATTCCAAAGACAGATATGTGTGTTCTTCTACTAGGTTGTCTGTTAGGGTTTCATTTAGTGAATATGTGATGGAAGCCATTAATATTAAGGCCATTTTCAAGTAGAAAGTTCTTTGCGTCATCCGATTTCATAACGATTTCTATAACAGTGTTCCGGTTTATTAATTGTAGACCTTCTAATTCATTGGCCAGATTTGAGTTTTCAATTTCAATGATCACATCAGCAAACGAAGCTCTTGTTTGCAATTGTGAGAGAAGGGTTCTGTTAAAAGGCCTCTTCTCAAATGTTTTAGTAGTGTTAGCCATAGTCGCGGAGGCATAAGATTTTGTTTTAGAAGAAGTACTACTTTGTTCTTCATCGTCGGTCAGGTCATCATTGCTGTAATTTAAAACAAATTCGTCCATCTGTGCTCCATTTGCCACAGATCTCATTTTTTCTAATAAAGTTTCGGATTCTTCTTCCGTTTTAGCAATATCGCTTGTTCGTTTGAAAGGTTTTTCTGTAATTATGAAAAAAACTTTTTTGACATCATCTCCTTCAGACACTATTGGCTCGCAAGCCGCCATCTTTAAACTTGCAACTTGCAACTTGCAGCGTCGACTGAAAAATTTCAGTATGTGTTTTTTTCCATAGGGTCCTCGTTCTTTAAACGAGGGATTTGTTCAACTGACGATTTTTGTAATTGTGGCTCTAAAATTTTAAACGCAACTTATCCAGCACAAAATCCAATACGTTTTTCATTACAGATGCCACACAACGAATCGAAACTCTTTGATCAAGTTGATAGGTCTGTCTTACATTATTAGTGACTTGGTGAACGCGGGTTAACAGCTCAATTGAGTGTTTATAAGTTCCTGGGAACTCCTGGTGCCGTAGGCTTTTTCTTACTTTTCTCACCTTACTTTTCTTACTTTTCTCAAATACATCTTTGCTCGTTGTCAATTAGACAGCTCTGAAAATTGTCTCGGTGTAAAAGACGTAAAAATGAAAGTATTTTTATTTTTCGTTTCGAGCTTTAATATTTCCATTGTGCAAATATTCAGCTCTATATATTTCATATATCAGCAATCAAGTGAAACTCCGCGTTATTCAACAAAATCTCGAAGGTACAAAACAGGGCAAAAGATGCTACTCAAAAATTCAATAACTACACAAATCTCACCGTCGAAGAAGTGCTTGCAAATCAATAAATATTCGATAAAATAACTCACATGTACGCTACAAACGCAAAACCTTCGAGCCAACTTCTCAACACATTCAAAACATTCAAGTCTAGTTAGTCTTTAAAGTCTTGAATATAATTTTAAAACTCTTTAACGATTTTAAAAACTCTAACACCATTGTTAACGTATGTGAAAAAACGCTGAAATGTTCTTTTATGCTAAGTAGATTGTCATTCAAGTGTACAGTAAATGTTATAAGTAAGAACTGCGAGAAAATGACAAGTTCTCATTGCTTCGTTTGTACCAGCAGCAGCAACAGGAGCAGTACAGCCTCGTTTAATAAGAAATCAACAAGCAAGTAAATGTAATTTATTAGATAGAGTCTTTAACTACACTGTTCGTCAAAAATCAAGTATGCAGGTACCATTTGCATACAAATTGCAACATTAAAAAAAAAGGTGTAAATTTAAAAAACTTATCCGTAACAACAATCTGAAAAACTCTGTTAAAAAACTCAAAAATCAGTCTCTAAAAACCTTAAAATGCAAAAGAAGAGTCGTTTGCACTAGCACGTCAATAAGACGTGCAAGTACACTGGAAAGTTGCTTTTGTTTGCTTTAGTTGACTCACTCCTAAAAACCCGAAAAATCGAAATTTTGCGTCAAAATTTTTTGATGCTTACTTTCTTTTTTTTTTTTTTTTATAACATATGTACATATATTTCTTGAAAAATAATTTACAAGATGGGCAGTTTTACAACAACAGGCGTTCCGTAATATATATACAGGTTTTATATTTATACAATTGCATAAAAGACGTTTTTTTTTTTAAAAAAATCCAAAAATTTAAAAATCACATCAAGGAGTATTATCAGTTTAAAATTTTCGATGTTTGTAAAAAAAAAATGCTAATTTAACTAAATGAAAGGGGATTAGAAAGACAAACAGCTATTAATTGTCGAAAGGGCATTTCAATTTTAAGGTGTTAAAAATTAAAAATTTGCACATAAATAGTTATAACTCAGTGTAAGAAATATTAGGACAGGTGAAAAATACTGGTGAGTGTCTAAATGAAAAATTTGTTAATGGTTAGTATTATCGTGCTTATAATAAATTCATCATAGCGATGAACCCATGATCTTAAAAAATATTAACACAACCTTCGCCGTCCCCGGACGACTAAGGTCATGCAACCTTTTCATCATTAAAATTCAAAACAAATAAACGTGCTTAAAATAAAAACGTCGTGGCGATTAACCCACAGCCTTCTAAAAAATACACACAACCTTCGCCGTCACCGGACAAATAGGCTCATGCAATTCAAATAAAAAAAAATCGTGCTTAAAATAAATACGTCATGGCGATTAACCCACGACCTTATAAAAAATACACACTACCTTCGCCGTCACCGGACGACTAGGGTCATGCCTTCTCTATATCCAAAATAACGAATTATGGTTGAACACCCTTTATTTTCTAAATTTTTCGAGACCTACAATTCACCATCGTCTAGATGGTGAATGTTAAGTCTCGATTGTTCTTATCGCTAATCGCGTTATTTAAACGGAACAACTTATGAAATTTTTTCACATTATTTTCCCTAAGGTATTTCTTGTGTTTTGTTTAACATATATATTTTATTTGTCTTGATATTTTTTCTACGATTCTCGTAGAGTTAATGTTTTGATTTTCTTTTAGTTTTAAGTTTCTACTTTTCCACAATTCTGATGTTATTATATTTGTTAAAGTAGTTATAATTTTTGCTTTTCCATCCTAATATTAATTAAAAAAAGAGCGAGCAAAGAACTGAAAGGTTTTCCTGGGAGCAACCTTTCATATACAAATCTTATTTTTTTCCAGACCACTTGCGCTTTACTGCAAAAAATATAAGGATGTGGTGTGTCTTCTACACGGTTGAACCTTTTGCGATTTGAGTTTCCGTGAAACTGTCCTCTTTTTATGCGCCATCCGTTTAATTTTTTTAAGGTTGGCAGAGAATTAGTTAAAATGCGCCAAAGGGAGTTTTTGCTCGTGCCCAGGGCGTGCGAGTTAAAATTCCTCTCCCAAATTTTTTCCATGGAAGAGTTTTTTGAAACTTGGCGATCCACGAAAGCTCAATTAGTTTTATTGCTCTGTTTTTCGTTTTGCCAGAAAAGTAAGCATAAATATTTTTCGTATTTTATTTACCTATTTCAAAAATGTTGATATCATTTTTAATTGTCTCAATTGAATCTTTATAATAAAAAGGTAGGTTGTTAATGGATTTGGGACTGTTGTTCCCAGTCATATATAACCACTGAGGATATTTTGTTTTAGCGAGGTGGTTCAATTGATAAGATAGAAAACACTTTTGCAAATAATAGCTTTCGTGCGGGTTTTCCGTTTCTCTCATTTTCAAAAGATGTTTCAACCTCAGCGCAAGGCACTGATTTTGAACATCTAGTATTCCCAAACCTCCACTGTCAACTAAGAGTTTGAGAATTTCTCTTTTAACAGGTTCGGCGTTCAAACTTTGCCAAAGGTAAATTGAAATTTCTTTGTTAATTTTTTTTTGATCTAATTTTGTCGCAGGAAACACGTTCGCTACAAACCTGCCTTTGACAACGGAAGGGTATTAACAAAAGTTCCCTTGCATTTTAAAGATACGCTCTTGTATTTTAAATTTAATATTTTTTTAAAAATTTTTTAACCGCCTTATTTCAGTTTAACCCTGCCGTATACGCTAGAACAGAATGGAAAGTGATTCCTAAAATTTTAATTCCTGTCGCGTTTGACCAAATTATATTTTGTTTCTTTTCGCTTAGGCTGTTTTTGCATGCGAAATAGTTAAAGCCACCCAGAGCCGACGCCTTGGTTTTATTTTTGTTTACGTTTGAGCCAGAGGCCTTCTCAAACTTCTCTAGAATTTTAAAAATTTCCTCAATTGACTCGTGACTTCTCACACAAAGTGTGGCGTCATCAAAATATTGTAAAACTTTTAAGTTTGATTTTGATCCTGGCAGCGGAATACCGTCCACAAGTCAATTATTTTTAAATTCGAGGGCTAGTAATTCTACCGCCAGACAATACAACATAAGTGAAATAGGATCGCCTTGACGAACCCCCTCCGAACTTTTAGCGGTTTGCTAATGTAACCGTTATTTATTACTAAGGATTGAATTTCTTTCATTGTTTGTTTAATTGCGTTAATATAATTTTCTCCCAAATTATACCTTTATGAGATTTTGAGCAAAAAAGGACTATCGATTTTGTAAAAAGCTCTTTCCTGGTCTGTTGTCAGTAAAACGCTATCAATGTTTTTTTTGTGGCATAGTGAATGACGTCCCTCACAAGAAACAAGTTTGAAAATATGTTTTTTTCAGGGACAGAACACGTTTGGGACGATCCCAGTATGCGATATAGAATTTTCGAAAGTCTTAGCGCAAGCGCTTTTGTAATGATTTTGTAATCAGCGCACAAAAGAGAGATTGGACGCCAATTTTGTAAAAGTGTTAAATCGCCGTCCTTGGGCAGAAGACTAATTAACGCAGTCTTCTGCGACCACAACAATTCGTTTTGCGGATTAAAAACATTTTCATTGAATAAAGCTGTCACTTCTTCACCGTATATGTGCCAATATTGGGTGAAGAACTCAACAGGAATTCTGTCAATTTCCGGTGTTTTGCCTTTGTTGAGCGACTTCGCAGCGTTAAACAGTTCCTTGCTCCTAAAATTTACATTCACAAAAGCGTTTTGCTCGTTTGTCAAACAATTTTAAGTGTTGTTCAAAAAATCTTTCTGCATTTCTTGATCTTATTTTTGCCTTTTATAATGCGATTTATAAATTTTTTTAATAGTTTTCAAAATGTTTTTTGTGTCGCTAAAAGTTTTTTTGTCGCTTTTTACTTTTTTAGTTGTTTTTTTGGTTTGATTACTCTTTTCTAATTAAAACAGCTCTATAGAAGGTTTTTCTTCTTCTTCTACAACAATTTGTTTTGTTTTCACAGAAATTCCGATGTTGTTAAAAAGCGCTTTTTGTTCTTTTTGCAGTTACTGAATTTTTGCATCGTCTCTATTTCGTCTCATTTTTTCTATCGTAATTTGATTTTCTAAAAACGCTTCGCGAGTTTTGTTTTCTCTCTTTTTCACTTTCAAGACCTCTATCGCAATGTTCCTAATCCTAGTTTTAATTACGTGCCACCATTGGTTGTTGTTTGCAAATTTGCATTTTTTGTTTGTCGTGTTTTTAAAATCACTTCTTAGTTTATTTTCAAACATTACCTCACCTAACAAACTCGTATTAAGATGCCAGTATCGAGGCCCTCTCTCGTTATGTTCTTTTAAAATTAAATCGTAAAAAGCAGCTAAATGGTTACTAAGTTTATTTTTAATAAACTTGCATTCACATTTATTCAAAAATTATATCCGAAACATAAATTCTATCTCTTCTACTTTTAAACTTTTGTCTTCTTTTTCATAAGTAAATTAAAGTTTTTGCGGGAAACGCGTTCTGAACACGTCATTCACTTTATGTATTTTCTTAAAAGCACTTAACTGATTGAGACCGATTTGGTGGTTTTTATTTAATAAATCCCCACCTTGTCGGTCAAGACTAGGGTTTTCAACCATGTTGAAATCACCAGACAATATTAAAAATTCATATACTTCGGCGTGGTTATTTAGTTTCTTAAAAAAACGTTCTTTGACACTATGCTTGTTCGGAGCATAAACAGTAATTAATCTAATTTTTAAATTGTCTACTTTTGCTGTGACAGCAAGAATTTTTCAGCTTTCGTCCATTGTATTTTCTGCAATTTTAGGTTCTTTTTTAAAGAGAATGGCCACACTGCATTCGCGGATATAGCCGCTGTTCCATACTGAACAGCCTTCAAATATGTTTTGCCATTCTTTGGCCCATTCTACAGCTAATTCATCGGTGCTATGGCTCTCTTGAATACAATAAAAATCATAAGATATGTTTTTTAGAAAGTTAAAAATATTTTTCCTTTTGGCTACATTATTAAGGCCATTGACGTTGTTAGACAAAATTTTAAAGGCCATTTCTACTAATTATCTCGAAAAAAAGGAAAGCAATTAAGTTATGGAAAAGACTTTATTAAAACATTAAAAAAATGACACATTTCAAAATTAAAGAAACCATAAATAACGACATTTTAATAACTTAATAAAGACGCGGAAGTTCTTGCGCATGCTCCGAGCACAATTGTACGCAATTAACGTTTTTTTTTCTTTTTCTTTTTAAAAATTTTAAAAAAATTTAATAAAATATCATGAAATAAAAAAAATTAAAATTCCTCACATAATTTTACCTTCATCCTTCCCTATGTCGCCTGATTTCACAATTTCCTCGGACCAGTTTTTAACGCCGATCTCATTTGCAACTCGATTTTCTTCATCATTTCGTCTTTTGCGCCCTCCTATATCATCCATCGTTGATTTTACTTCTTTACGTCTCTTCTTTCGTTTCTTTCACGATATACCTGCATCTTTAAAATCTTCTCCCGATACAACAACTTGATCAACAGAATTATTTACATTATCGTCTCCTTTAACCCCAATTGGGGAAACCATTCCATCAACATTCTGCGAAGAAACTTCTTTAACAGCGTTAGGTTTTACGGTTACACTCACCATTTCAACTAAAATACTTTCGTTATTATCATTATTAGTAACAACATCTTTCGGTGGATTAACTTTTTCATTCGATACCTTAACATGTCTTTCTTGAGTTTGAACTTGTCCATGTTTTGTTTTGACTCTATAGCCAAGCAAATCCATGTAAACTGGAAGTGAAGAAACTAAATCTTCCATAATGGCAACCAGTATGCCGCTATAATATTCACTGCCTTCATTTAACGTTCTTCTCATTACTGGCTTGGTTAGGACATGTCTCCCGTAACCCAATTGTTCGAGACATTTACCAATTTGAGTGTTTTTGGCCTCTAAGGGCAAACCAAAAACAGAATCATGAGTACGCCGACTCGGTTGTCGGTTTGGATTTGCTTTTTTAAATACATAGTGAAATCCATTTATGTTTAATCCTTTTTCGAAAAGGTAATTTTTTGCTCCGTCAGCTTTCATTAAATTTTCGATTATGGTGTTCCTATTTATTAGTTGGACTCCTTCCAACTCTTTCGGTAAATTAGCTTTTTTTTTTTTCCACGATCACATGACTAATTAAAATTCGAGTTTGAACTCTGACGATCAGAATTCTTTGAAGTGGTCGCCGATCAACTTTTAATACGTATTTAGTTCCGAAGCATAACTTTTTAGTTGAGGTATACTATGATATTGTTCTTCCTCACTTGACAAATCATCATCGCTATATTCAATTGGTATGACTTCAATAAGTTCCCCAATAGCGACGGAATTCATTCTCTTTAAGAGATTATTAGATTCATTAACACTTAAAACAACATCATTGTTAACAATTGGACTTTTTCGCGAAGTATTTTACAAAATTTCGCCACCATCAGGTTCACCAGCCGCCAACTTGAAAATCGCACTAAAATAAAAAAACACGTCTGCACTCGACTAAAAAGTTTTAGTATATGTTTTTTTCCGTATTGTCCTCGTTCTTAAAATGAGGGGGTTGTTCAACTGCCTAATTTTGTAATTGTGGCTCTAAAATTTGAAACGCAACTTATCTAGCACGAAATCCTTTACGTTTTTCATTACAGATGTCACAAAACGAATCGAAACTCTTTGATCAAGTTGATAGGTCTCTCCTACATTATTAGTACCTTAGTGACTTGGTTAACGCAGGTGAACAGCTCATTTGAGTGTTCATAAGCGTTGCAAACGCTAGAGCTTTCGCCTACGACCATACCACGGTGAACACACCCGTTCTTGTCCGAATACGGAAGTTAAGCACCTTCAGGCCAGGGTAGTACTTGGATGGGGACCTGGGAACTCCTGGTGCCGTAGGCTTTTTCTTACTTTTCTCACCTTTAATACTAAAATACATCTTTGCTCCTTGTCGATTAGACAGCTCTGAACATTGTTTCGGCGTAAAAGACGTAAGAGTTGAAGTATTTTTATTTTTCGTTTCAAGCTTTAATATTTTTCAGTGTGCAAATACTCACCTCTATATGTTTCATATATCGGCAATCAAGTGAACCACCACGTTATTCAACAAAATCTCTAAAGTTCAAAACAGAGCAAAAGATGCTAATCGAAAATTTAATAACTACACAAATCTCACCGTCGAAGAAGTGCTTGCAAATCAACCAATATTCAATAACATAACTTACCTATACGCTACAAACGCAAAACCTTCGAGCCAACTTCTCAACACTTTCTAAACATTCAAGTCTAGATAGTCTTTAAAGTCTTGAATATGATTTTGAAACTCTTTAACGAATTTTAAAAACTCTAACACCATTGTTAACATATTTGAAAAAACGCTGAAATGTTCTTTTATGCTAAGTAGATTGTCATTCAAGTGTACAGTAAATGTTATAAGTAAGAACTGTAAACTGTAACTGTAACAGGTTCTTGTTGACTTGAAAAAAGAAAAACTTCCTTGTTTTAGTGCTGGGTTTATGCGAGGAAATGACAAGTTCGCATTGCTTCGTTTGTACCAGCAGCAGCAGCAGCAGTAAAGCCTCGTTTAAAAAGAAATCAACAAGCAAGTAAATGTAATTTATTAGATAGAGTCTTTAACTACACTGTTCGTCAAATATCAAATATACAGGTACCATTTGCATATAAATTGCAACATTAAAAAAAACGTGTAAATTTGAAAACTAATCCGTAACAATAATCTGTAAAACTCTGTTAAAAAGCTCAAAAATCAGTCTATGAAAACATAAAAATGCAAAAGAAGAGTCGTTTGCACTGACACGTCAATAAGACGTGCAAGTATACTAGAAAGTTGCTTTTGTTTGGTTTAGTTTACCCACTCCCGAAACCCCGAAAAATCGAAATTTTGCGTCAAAATTTTTTGATGCCTTTTTTTTGTTGTTGTTTTTTTTCTTTTATTTTAAAATACCAAATATTTACAATTTTTTAATAACATTAACTAAGGTTTTATGTTTTTACAATATATGGTTTTACAGATTTTCACAAATATATACGTTTTCTGTTTTGTAAGTTTTGTTACATTATTTTTGTATTTTTAATTTTTTATTTTTTGCCGTTGTGCGGAAAGAAATGGAGTGTTTAGATAAGGTTAAAAAAAAAAGAAGAGGTTCTAAAGTAGGTTGAAAGAAGATTCATAAGGTAAAAATGATTTAGATAAAAAGAAATTGAAAGAATTACAGGACTTTTACTCAAACATCACGTGACGAAAACTTAAATAAACACTTATGTGTTAGAAATTTATTTCATAAAATAAGGGCTGGCAGTGATTTGCTAATCATATATAATAATAATTTTTGTTGTATAAAATAAGAAGATTTGCAAGAGGGAAGAAAATCTTAACTAAACATGCAATGGGCCGTAGTTTTATTTTAGCTCATATGTTTAGTTTCAGATTTCCATTCTCTACTTGACAGAAAACATTTTTAATTCAAAAAAACTCACAGAAAATGTCGGCGGTGTTTCTACGGACATGATAATTATAATTTTTTCGGTAATAATTCCTGATGTTCCTGATTATTACCCTGATCACTGCCATTGGGTCAATTTTTTTGTTGCTGAACATGTGGTGGCATCTACTGTTCCATATTGCCCTCATGATGGTTTGAGTGAGTGTCAACAGCAGCTGCGACTGTCTTTTTGTTTTTTGCTACTTCTAAGTAAAAATTTTTGGTTGTTTTTTAGGGGGATGTAAAAAGGGACCCGTTTTTGCCTAATATTTCTATTGTTGTTTTGTAGTACTGAGACGTTTTGTTGTCCAAGTGTTTTGGTAAATTGTTCTGTTTTAAAAAGTTCCAGCTTTGGTTTTGGCTCGTAAATTTTATAAGTGAACTCGCCAGCCAATACTTCGAAAAGTAGTAATAATCGTGAGCTATGTCCTCTTCGCATTCTTTCAGTTGAAAGAGTGTTTTGAGACGAAGTGCAAGACTTTGCTCCTTCGGTGATAAAATTCCGAGACCCCCGCTTTTGGCGGGTAAGAAAAGTTATTCTCTCTTGACCGGATTGTAATTCGTCTTTTGCCACAGGTTTTCGAAAATGGCTTTGTGCAGATGTTCTATTACCCATTCGGGAACGAGCAGCACGTTTGCCAGAAACCACACTTTTGACATTGCTAACGTATTTGTCAACGTAGTCTTTCCCCTAAATGACAAAGTACGCAGTCTCAGAAACTTGAGTTTTCTCTCTACTTTGTTTAGAGTTACTAACCAGTTGAAATTGGTAGTATCGCTCAGTCTGGTGTAAAAAGTAACACCTAATATTTTGAAACCGGTGTTGTTGTTCCATTCTATGTCGTCCAATCCCGGGTGCATTTTAGGATCAAAACCCCCAAGGGCGAGACCCTTGGTTTTTGAGGCGTTGATCCCTGAACCACTTGCTTTTTCAAACAGTTTTATTTTTTTGAAAAAAAAGCGGACTGATTTTACGTCCCGGGCAGAAAAGTCCGAATCGTCTGCGTACAGCTGTATTTTGAGGGATTTAGTTGTATCTGGTAACGGGAAACCCTCTATTCTGCTGTCCGCTGTGATCACCAAAGCGAGAGCTTCGGCTACAAAAACGTACAGCAAGAGTTAGAGGGGTCACCCTGTCTTACTCCTCTTTCCGTAGGAAAGGAGGCTGATAGGACACCGCAATTCAGAGCAGATGCCAAAACTTCTGAATATAAGGTGTTCACAAAAGATACAAAATTTTCTCCGAGATTGATTTTTCGGAGAATCTGAAGCAAGAAACGCACGATCGACTTTATCAAACGTCTTTTCTTGGTCTATTGTCAAAATGAAACTAGGTAGATTTTTAAATTCCGCGTAATCGATAAGATCTCGAACTGGATGTATATTAGAGAATATTGTTCTACCTGGGATTCCGTTAGTTTGATTTGGTTCTATAATTTTCCCCATTACTTTTTCAAGTCGTAGGGCCAGCGCTTTAGTGATTATTTTGTAATCAGCGCCGATTAAGGATATGGGCCTCCAGTTTTTGCATTCGGTAAGATCTCCTTGATTGGGGATCAGTGAAATAACAGATTTTTTCATAGAGTTGCTGGTATTTTTTTCTACGAAAAGTATTTCGTAGGCAAGTTCTTCAAAATCTTTTTCTAAAGTGTGCCAAAAAGTTTTATAAAATTCAGCTCGAAGTCCGCCATAGCCCGGAGATTTTCCGTTTTCAAATTTAAAAAGGGAAATCTCCGGACTATGGCGGAGATTTCCCTTTTTAAATTTGAAAACGGAAATTTCTTTCAGTTCCACGCCGGTTAGGCGGGTGTTTAAAAATTGATTTTCATCAAACGTTTAGTGATGTGTGACAAGACATATTTTTGGGTGTCTTTGCATACACTAGTTTTGGTGTAAATGTTTTTATAATATGAAACTAGGGAGTTTAGTATTTCACCAAGTTCACTCGTCAATGTGCCGTAATTCTTGCGAATTTCAGTAATTGACTTGTTTCGCTGTTAAACTTTTTCCAAATTATACAGAAATTATGAAGGTTTTTCTCCTTTTTCGATTAGTTTTTGTTTCGTGCGAATAAACGCTCCGGGAAACTAGAGCAAAAAAAGAGCATCGCGTTTTTCTTTGATGCTATCTAAATTCGGGTTAGCGTTTTGTCGCTCTCGTTGGATTTCGTTTTTAATCCTTTTGATGTTTTTTTTGTTTTTCGCACTTTCCTGTATCGAAATGTGTTGTAATTCAGCCCTAACAAAAAGTTTGTAGTCGTCCCACCATTTTTTAAAATTGACGTTTAGGACCGTTTTTTGTTTGCCAATCTTGAATTAAGAGCTCAATTTTTAGCCTATGTACCTCTATTTCCAAAAGGTCGGAAAAAGGGTTCGTGATAGCTTTGTTGTATGTTTTTTATGGCGACTTTTTCAGGGCAGTAGATTCTGTCGAGTCTACATTTAACCGTCTGATTGCGCCATGTGAATTCTCTTTTGTTGGGAAATTTATAACGATAAACATCGACGAGGTTACACTTACCTTGGAGGACCCCGAGTTCAGCAATGCCGTAGGTGTGATGTTTAGCGTTGTTTGTACCCTCTGTGTCAAGAGGCAGGCTTTCGACCATGTTGAAATCCCCGGCCATCAGGACGGGTAGTCCTGTGTCCTGCAAGAAATCTCCAAGGTCGCCAAAAAAGAGGCGCCTTTCTTTCGTCTCATTAGGTGCGTAAATATTTAACACCTGCATTTCGTGTTCATCAATTTTTATCATGGCATTTAATATTCTTCCGTTTTTGTTCCTTTTTAGTTCGTGTAAAGAAACATTGGATTTAGAGAGTATCGCCACCCCACATAAGTAATGACTCGGACCAGAGTTCCAAATAGACTCGCCAGTCCATTCGTCACTCCACTGTTTAACAGTGGAAGGTCCGGATTTTGTTTCCTGAAGGAGGATAAGATCGAAGGTGGACTTTTTGAGAAACCTAAAAAAATTATCGCATTTGTTATTGTCGTTTAGACCGTTTATGTTGCACGTTAAAATATTAATAGCCATGATGGAGAGGATCAGGTTTCTTAATTTGAAAACTCGTGTACCTTAAACATAAATATAATAATTTTACAACCTGACATAAAAAACACATACATATAAACCTTAACCTTATAGCACGAGTTTTCGTTTGAACAGACGTAATACGAATAATAGGACGCACTGGACCATAACATTCCACAAAAAAGCGTGAACTACAACAATACGAATTACGTCAGCTTAACCGCTTTTCAAAAACGTGACATGCATAATTCATGAGTAAAAAAATAGAACGTAAAAAAAGAATTTTTGTAGAAAGAAAAAGAAATAAAAGTTAAGAACAAAAAATTCGAAATAATAATTTGGTTTGAGAACAAGGCAAAAATAGTAAGATAATAGGTAAAAAAAGGGAGAAAAAAATAATCTTACGATTTCTTTTCTGCACATTGTTGGTTTTCATAATCTTCATCGATTATTAAAGAGTCCGTTTTGACATCGAAACACATTTCCACACTTTCTTCTCACAAAAGTACTTCTTCTATCGACATGCCTTCCTTTACATCGTTCGTGTTTATTAATTTTTTTGGGGTTTTGCATTCCGACTGCCCCAAACGTTTTCTGGTCAGTTGGGTGGGTTTTGCTTTTGGTGTTTTTGATGGATGTTCTTTTTCTCTACGACATTTTATCCCGGAATCAACTTTAGCATTAACCTCAACACAGGCGTTTTGAACGTCGTTTTCCACATTCACACTATTGATTTGTGTTACTGTGGGTTGTGTGGAAGATACAGGTGAAATGGTTGTGTTTTTTATATTTGGTAGGTTGGGTTCGGGCTGGCCAGAGTGTTTGTAGCGTAGGTTGAGTCCATCGACGTTTTGATAGCGGGGTAGAGGGTTTATGCATGGGTTGTTCCAGTTTTTAATGATAATTATCACATTACCTCTGTATATATCCTCCACATGAGCCTTGCACTTTTGTAAGTAGAAGGAGTCAAACTCACCTCGTCCTGCGGCTAGGTGTTTACCAAGCAGGATGATGGCGCTCTGACATCCATTCCTGAGAGTACCAATAGGAATGTTTTAAACCAAGACGTGAATTTTTCCCACATATTTTTGTTGGAACTTCAACACGCATCCTTACAATTCAATTTCTGCCTCGAGGTAGGTTACGACAGATGAGTTGTTAACAACGGCGACCTCAAAATGCTTATTGGTGTAATGCCTTGTTACACCCCAAACATTGCCAAGTAACTTCTTCTCGGCCAAACATGAAAGAAAATCATTGACGCTCACGTTCAATTCACCGTATCGACAAATAACCACGTTTGAATTGTCAATCTCTGTCTTTGCGTTGAAAATCCCAAGATTAGTTTTCAATTGAACAGCAGTGTTACCAGACGATAAAACACCAGCATAAATTTTAGCCATGAATACAACTCAATAAAAAACAAATTACACTCAAAAATAATCGCGACGAAAAATCTTCAAATGCTAATTTAACAGTAAAAACCACAAGGAAGACAAAAAAGTTTGAGTATGTGTTTTTTTCCGTAGTGTCCTCGGTCTTTAAACGAGGGGGTTGTTCAACTGACCATTTTTGTAATTGTGGCTCTAAAATTTTAAACGCAACTTATCCAGCACGAAATCCATTACGTTTTTCATTACAGATGCCACACAACGATTCGAAACTCTTTGATCAAGTTAATAGGTCTGTCCTACATTATTGGTGACTTAGTGACTTGGTGAATGCGGGTGAACTGCTCATTAGAGTGTTTACATGCGTTGCAAACGCTAGAGCTTTCGCCTACGACCATACCACGGTGAACACACCCGTTCTCGTCCGATCACGGAAGTTAAGCACCGTCGGGCCAGGGTAGTACTTGAATGGCGGACCGCCTGGGAACTCCTTGTGCCGTAGGCTTTTTCTTACTTTTCTCACCTTCAATACTAAAATACGTCTTTGTCGAATAGACAGCTCTGAACATTCTCTCGACGCAAAAGACGTAAGAATTGAAGTATTTTTATTTTTCGTTTCAAGCTTCAATATTTTTCATTGTGCAAATATTCAGCTATATATATTTCATATATCGGCAATCAAGTGAACCTCCACGTTATTCAACAAAATCTCTAAAGTACAAAACAGAGCAAAAGATGCTAATCCAAAAATCAATAATCACACAAATCTCACCGTCAAAGAAGTGCTTGCAAATCAATCAATATTCGATAACATAACTCACCTATACGCTACAAACGCAAAACCCTCAAGCCAACTTCTCAACACTTACTAAAATTTCAAGTCTTGATAGTCTTTAAAGTCTTGAATATAATTTTAAAACTCTTTAACGAATTTAAAAACTCCAACACCATTGTTAACATATGTAAAAAAACGTTGAAATGTTCTTTTATGCAAAGTAGATTGTCATTTAAGTGTACAGTAAATGTTATAAGTAAGAACTGTAAACTGTCACTGTAACAGGTTCTTGTTGACTTGAAAAAAGAAAAACTTCCTTGTTTTAGTGCTGTGTTTATGCGAGAAAAAGACAAGTTTTTATTGCTTCGTTTGTACCAGCAGCAGCAGCAGTAAAGCTTCGTTAAAAAAGAAATCAACAAGCAAGTAAATGCAATTTATTAGATAGAGTCTTTAATTACACTGTTCGTCAAATATCAAATATACAGGTACTATTTGCATACAAATTGCAACATTAAAAAAAACGTGTAAATTTGAAAAACTAATCCGTAACAATAATCTGTAAAACTCTGTTAAAAAACTCAAAAATCAGTCTATTATAAGACATATAACAATGAATTTATTTCAATAAAAACTGATTTTACAATGGGGGACAAATTTACACTGTTTGGGTGGGCTTTTCGTTATATATATATATAAACACAAAATATAAAAACTTAATAAATTTAAGAGTCTTGATAGAAGAAAAACATAATAATATTACTTTTTGTTTTTAACACATAGAATGATTATAGAAAAATGAAAAAATTACCTTTTATCAGGGATACTTATAGTTTCCCATTTGAAATTTAAAAACCCAAGTTGTTAAGAAGAAATTTAATATATATATATATATATATATATATATATATATATATATATATATATATATATATATATATACATACACACATATACATATACATATATATATATATATATACACACACACACATGCATTCACATACACATATACATACATACATATACACACATATAAATATTCATACATAAGCAATTAAAATGCGCACGCGCTGAACAGTTATATTACAAATATATACTGTTTTTATCTCTCTTTTTTTTTTTTCAGAGACAAAAGAAACCATTTTAAAAGATAAATATTTCTCTCTCTCTCTCTTTCTCTCTCTCTCTCTCTCTCTCTCTCTCTATATATATATATATATATATATATATATATATATATATATATATATATATATATATATATATATACATATATATATATATATATGTATATACATATATATATATATATATATATATATATTTACATATATATATATATATATATATATATATATACGCATGTCCTTCGCACCGAATGGTTACCCAGGACATGCTAGTTAATCGTGTTTTAGAAAATATTGTCGTGGGTATTAATCCACGAATTAAAAAAAAATCACACAACCTTCGCCCTCACAGGACAGCTAGTGTCATGTCCGTCATCGTTTTAACTATGGTTGAAGGCCCACGTTTCACCTCACAGAAAAGATTTCATGTTATCAGGACCAACAATTCACCATTTTTTCAAATAGTGAATGTTAAGTCCTAAATATTACTTATGCTAATTGCATTATTTACTGAGAACATTTTGTGAAAGTTTTCAATGTTGTTTTCCCTTGAGTATTTATTATACTGTATTTTTCAGATATATTTAATTTCTTTTAAAATGTTTTCTACAATTCTTTTGAAATGTATATTTTTGTTTTCTTTTAAATTAGAGTTTCTGCATTTCCACAACTCACTTGTAGTGAGATGTGTTAGAGTGTTAATTATTTTTGCCTTAATGTCATTTTTTGGAAGGTCCTCAATGTTTATAGAAAAAAATTGCATGCGCCGAGTTGAACGGCTTTTCAGGAAGAAGTTTTTCATAAATTATTCAAATTTCTTTCTAGACAGCTCTGGATTTGCTGCAAAAAATAAATGGGTGTAGAGTGTCTTCCACTCGCTTACAAAATTTGCAATTGGAGTTGCCGTGGAATTGTCCACGTTTAGATCTCCAAGAGTTTGTTTTTTCTATAGTTGAAAGGGAGTTTGTTAGAATACGCCAGTGCGTATTTTGACTGATTCCCTGAGCGTAGGAGTCAAAATTCCTTTCCTAGATTTTGATCCCGGGTAAGGTCTTTTGAAATACCGCCTCCCATCTCAATTGTATTAATTTTCAGCTTAAATTTTCTTTTTGTTGCATCATTTAGGTATAAATGCTTTTTGGTGTTTTTTATATAATGTTAAAAATATCAGCATAGCCTCTAATTTCCCTATTACGTCTTTGTAATAGAAAGGTAAGCTGTTTAATGATTTTGGGGTGTTATTTGCAGTTAGAAACTGCCATTGCGGGTATTTTGTTCTTGCCAAAGTTGCCAAAGAGTACACTAGATAATATTTTTGAAGGTAGAAATCGTCATGAGGTTGATCAAGTTCGCTCAGACGAAAAATGTATTTCAACCTCATAGCAAGGCACTGATTTTGTGCATCTAAAATGCCTAGGCCGCATTTACTAATTGGCAGTTTTAAAATATCCCTTATTATAGGTTCTGCGTTTGCGCTCTGCCATAGGTAATTCCAGATTTCCTTGTCGATTTAGTTTAGTCTAAATTGGACAGAGGAAATCCGTTTTCCACAAACCAAACCTTTGACAGAGCTAGGGTGTTTACAAAAATCCCTATGCACTTTAAAGAGATGTTTCTGTATTTAAAATTATGTATTTTTTTTTTGAAAGCTTTTAAAGGCTTTGTGAAGATTTATTCTGCCTGTAAAGGCTAAATCTGTATGGAAAGTTATTCCTAATATTTTTATTCCTATTAGGTTGGACCATTTAATTTTATAATTTTTTTGTTTAAGTGTTTTAATTGTGTTTTCGTAACCTAAATATTTATGTTTGAGCCCGACGCGTATTTAAAGTTATTTAATATTTTAAACGCTTCTGTTATTGATCGCGATCTTCTAACAAACAATGTTGTATCGTCAGCATACTGAGAGACTTTTAGGTTTGTTTTGGAACCTGGCAGTGGAATGCTGTCAATGAGCTGGTTGTTTTTAAACTCGAGTGCGAGCGTTTCCACTGCAAGGCAGTACAACATCAGAGATATCGGGTCGCCTTGACGGACGCCCCTCTCTTTTTTAAAGGGTTTACTCATATATCTATTGTTAGTGACAATGGATTGATTAATCTTTATGCTTTGTTTTATTGCATTGATAGAGTTAGTGCCTAAGTTAATTTTTTCAAGGACTTTGATTAAAAAGGATCTATCAATTTTGTCAAAAGTTTTCTCCTGATCAATTGTTATTAAGCAACTTTTTATATTTTTTTCATTTGTATAATGAATTATATCTCTTACAAGAAATATATTTAAAAATATATTTCTCTCAGGCACCGATCACGTTTGTGCCGGCCCGAGTAAGATTTGTAGTAGTTTTGAAAGTCTTAATGCAAGCGCTTTTGTTGCAATTTTGTAGTCAGCGCTTAAAAGAGAAATTAGTCGCCAGTTTTGTAACAGCGTTAAATCTCCATCTTTTGGCAATAGGCTGATTAATGCTGTTTTTTGAGACCATGTCAATTCATTTTTTGTGTTAAAAAATATAATGTTAAGAAGAGCGGTAAGTTCCTCACCGTATATATCCCAATTTTCTTGGTAAAATTCGACAGGCAAGCCATCTATACCCGGAGTTTTCCCTTTATTTAAAGAGTTAGCTGCATTAAATAATTCTTGTCTGCTAATGTTTTTATTTAAGAGGCCGTTCTGATTTTCGTTTAATATGTTTTTTATATTAGCAAGAAAAGTGTCTTGCTTTTTAATATTTAAAGTTTCAATTTAGTATAACTTTTAGTAAAAAGTTCTAATTGTTTTGAGTATACTTTTGGTGTCTTTATACACATTTTTTCCATCAGTTATTGTTTTAATAGTTTTCTTTTTTTTGATTACTTATTTCTATTTAAAACAAGGCTTTGGATGGTTTTTCGCCCTCTTTAACAACGAGTTGCTTTGTTCTTACAAAAACACCCGTGTTGTTAAAGAGAGTTTTTTGCACTTTTTCGAGCTGTTTAATTTTTTCAATATCGATGTTTATTTTTTGTTTTTTAAACTCAATTTTTGAACTGAAACTGTTTCTTGCATTTTCAGTTTATGTTTTATTAAGTTTAGCTGTTTCCATGGCAATTTTTTTTATTTGAGTTTTTATAAAAATAACAATCAATGTCCCTCCTTTGATTGTTATTTTCGTATTTAAACTTTTTATTTCTTTGCTTTTCAAAGTCCGTTTTTAGTTTATTTTTAAATTTTTTATTATTTAAAATACTGGTATTAAGGTGCCAGTATCCCGACCCCCTTTTGCTTATTTCTTCAAATACAATTTCGCAAAGTGCTGCGTCGTGATCACATAAAAGATTTTTCACACACGTGCACTTGCAGTTGTTAAATTATAATTACAGGCATAAATGCGGTCTAACCGACTTCGGAAATTCTTATTTTCTTTTTTATAAGTAAAGACTTGTTTTTGCGTGAATTGCGTCCTGAAGACGTCATTTACTTTATATAGTTGCTTAAACAGATTTACATTTTTTAAGCCAACAATGTGGTTTATATTTAACATATCTCTACCTTGCCGGTCTATACTTGGGTTTTCAACCATGTTAAAGTCTCCTGTTAGCAGTAAAAAAGCACACACATTTACATGCTTACTTAATTTCTTTATAAAACGCTCCTTATGACTGTGTGTGTTAAGCGCGCAGATATTTATTATTCTTAGATTATTTTTTTTCAATGTTATATTGACAGCAAGAATTCTTCCATGTTTATCTTGAGTAATACTTTCAATTTTTATATCTTTTTTAAAAAGAATAGCAACACCACATTTGTGGCTGTTAGCGCTATTCCATATTGATGTTCCATTTGTTTTAGTTTTCCATTCTATAGCCCATATAATAGCCGTCTCGTCGGTACTGTGGGTTTCTTGTACACAGTAAATATCATAATTTAGATCTTGTAAAAAGTTCATAATATTTTTTCGTTAAGCCGCGTTATTAAGGCCATTTACGTTGTTTGTAAGAATTTATACTGCCGTTATAAAAGAACAATAGAATTTTTTAAACGCACGCTGTAGAACAAAAGGAATTCTTTTTTAATAAAAATTTTTTAATTTTTTCTGTTCACTGAGGCGTATACTTAAAATTTTTGCATTTTAAAACTTGGGCATTCAAAAAGGTTAAAATACTCGCTAAAAGTTAAACAAAATTTAAATAAAAAAATTAAAAAAAAAACTTAGAATAAAAAGACCAACTTACGTGCCTCCAGAAATCACCATTTCCTCGACATCGTGACTCTCGTTGTTCCTGTTAAAATCGATGTCGTGTTTTCCCTCCGCTTTTTTTTTGCCCGGTGCATCGAAAGAATATTGCTTTCGCTTTGTTGCTTTTCGTGTTTTCTTTTCTATTTTTGTAGTATTCGTTCTGTATTTTTTTTGTTGTATCGTCTTCCTCTATTTTTGTTTCCGTCGTTTTCTGCCCGTAATTTCTTTTGTTCTTCTCTTGCTTGATCGTTTGTATTTTTAACTATTTTTTTGAGAGGTGTTTTTTCCTCTTTGTTTGGCTTGGGTGTTTTACCAACTGCTTGAGGTTTAACTGCTAAACAATTTTCAGGAGTTGCTGTTGTTGCAACAGGTTTATTTGCTTATCTCTCTCCTACGTTTTCGACAGCTTGTCTTGTATACATTGTTCGTACAGAGTATCCGAGGACGTTCAACATTTTGGGAATCGTAGCCAGCATGTCCTCCAGAACTGCAACAAGAATGCCACTGTAGAATTCCCTACCTTTAGCAGTTCTCTTCATTACAGGTCGTGTAAACACATGCCTTTCGTACCCACGTTCCTCAAATACTCTGCCGTTTTGCTCGTATTTCGCCTCTAGTTGGAGGCCAAACACCGACACATGTGTCTGAGTTGGCCTGTTCACCAGTGGTTTAAGGTAGGGACTTGACTTGGTGAAAACGTGGTGAAAACCCAAAATATCAAGGCCCCTTTCGAGGAGTATAAGTTTCGTTTCCTCGGTCTTCATGACAATCTCGAGTACAGAGTTTCTATAGATAAACTGTAATCCTTCCAGATGCTCATCAATGTTTTCTTTCTCAAGTGCATTGAGAACATCGTTTATATTCATCCTTGTTTGCACAACACTCAGAAGGGTTCTGTTTAGAGGTTTTTTATTGCTGGTAATATTTTGCTGTGCAGCATTTGCAAAGCTTTTCTTTGGTGGTGTAATTTTTTTGAAGTTACCTTATTTTCGACATCGCTATCTGAATCGTCGTCGTCACTTGTATCAGAGTTTATCCTGGTGATCATCGCACCACTTGCTACTGCTTTCATTTTCATTAAAACTATTAAAGATTCATCTTCAAGGACTTTATCGTCGTTCGATTTGATATCTTTTAAGTTATTTTGATTTTTAGTTTTAAATAAACTGTTTTTAATTTGTCTTCGAACGCCATTTTTATTTTCTTCTTTATAACAGCTTGTGAAAACACGTCCGATTGCCTACCTTATTTTTATTTATGGTATTGCTTTATTGTGGTCATATTTTTGGCTCTCTGTGTTCATCCTATTTTTCCATAGAGGGGGTATGGAGTTTAAGATTGTTTTGTTTCAATTTGCTTTGATTCCAACCTGATTGCAGTCAAGAAATCCAGGAGCAATAACCTTAGCAAGGTCTGCTAAATTAAGATTTTTTTTACTTTCTGAGTCCGTAGTTGGTTTTAGAGAGGTGTGACGATGTTTGATAAAAGGATTGTTATATATTGGCTGGTTCATAAGTTCTTCGAATGATATTTTACTGTAGTTTTCACTTGGAATATATACTTTACTCCAATTATTCATCATTTGTCGATAATAAGGAGGCAGGGTTTTTAGAGATTAATTCGAATGGGTGCTGAAGAAGATTTGGTTTTCTTGTTCAGATTTTCTATATTTGTTTATTATATAAGATGCGGTATCTTTCTTCGCGCCTTTGCGGTTTTTATCAAAGAGTTTTGAAATCCAGCTTAGTTGAATTGATGTTAGTTTTCTTTTCATGTCTATTATTTTGAGACCCCCTTTTTTAATCGGAAGATTTCTTTTTGGATTTTGATGGTGCTATTTTCCCAGAGGTAAATATTGATTTTTTTTTCCAGATGATTGATTTTTTTATCATTTGGTAGAGGAAGTATAAATGCTAGGTGATATATGCTGCTTAAAAGACTTTGATTAATGACTATTCTTTTGCCTTTTAAAGATAAATTGAAGCGTTGCCAGCTTCGGATTTTTTTTTCGATTTTTTTAAAGCATTCATCTCATTGGTGGTTGTGAATGCGATTAGTGTTTGTAACGTTGATTCCGGGACTTTTGAGGGATTGTTCATTCCAAGAGAAGTTTAAAAGTTTTTCTTTGATTTCGTTTCTGTTTTTACCCAGCCACAGGCCTTGGCATTTGTTGATGTTTATTTTGGTTCCGGTGGCTGATTTATTGAGGGCTAGGGCTTCACCAAGAGCTTTAATGGAGTTGTCTGTTGTCAGATAAAAGTTGGTATCGTCTGCATACTGTTGCAGCTTGGTTTCTTTATTATTTACTGTTATTCCCTTGATGTGAGGGTTTTTCCTGATGTAACCTGCAAAAATTTCTGCTTGGATGATGTATAGAGTCATAGAGAGTGGGCATCCTTGCCTAAATCCTCTTAGTATTTTTATCTCTTCCGATAAGCATCCATTTATTTTTAGTTATGGGCTGATGCCGTTCTATAATGTTTTAATTAAATTAATGAAATAAATACTAAATCCAAAATTATAAAGGCAATCAAATAAAAAGTTCCTATTGACTCTGTCAAACGCTTTTATTTGGTCTATTGATATTAGAGATGCATCTAGATTGTTTTCGTTAGCGATGTGTATGATGTCTCTTGTGTAGGAAAGGTTATCATATATGGTTCTATGGGGGACACAAGCAGTTTGGGTTTCGTTAATTATAAAAGGGAGGATGCTTTTGAGTTGGTTAGATATAATTTTTGTTAGTAGTTTATAATCAGTGTTTAGTAATGAATTTGGTCTCCAGTTTGAGATATCTGATTTGTTACCTTTTTTGTATATGCATGTAACGATTGCTTGTTTCTGTGAATAAGGCATATCTCTTTCTTTAAATACGTTGTTTAAATTAATGTTAGTGTTTCGCCTAGTGTTTCGATGTTTTGTTTATAAAATTCTATTGTTAAACCGTCGTTTCCGGGAGATTTATTTGTTTTCATGCTACGGAGGGCAGTTCTTATTTCGTCTAAGATTATCGGTGTATCCAGTGTTTGCTGTTGCTGATGGGTGATTTCGGAGATGTCTGTATTGTCTAATAAATATTTTTGGTTGATTACACTATTTTTACTTTCTCTATATAGCTTAGAATAAAATTGTTGAAAGCTTTTTGTGATTGCCGGCGTGTCGTTTTGTTCCACGCCGTGTATGTCATTTATTTTAGTTATTAACTGTTTTGATAATTTCTCTTTTTCAAGTTGGAAAAAAACGTTGCTACATTTTTCACCTTGGTAGCGCCATTCAATTTTGGCTCGTATAGCAGCACCTTTTGTTTTATTTTTTTCAAAATTTTCTAGCTTTATTTTTAGTTAAGTACTGAGATTTTTCATACGCGGGTTGTTAAAGGCTTTTTTTAGCGCATTTCTAAGTTGTTTTTTTTAATTATATTCCTCACGCCGGTTTTTTATGGCTTCCAACTTACTAAACTTTCGGGAAAAGCATTTAATTTTATTTTTTAATGCATCCCATTCGGTATTTTTGTTTTCTGATTTTTTAATAATCATGTTTCCAGTTTTTATAATTCTTGTAATGTTTTCATTGTAATACTTGTTTTTTAAGTTTTTGCTATTTAATACCCAAACAACTTTTTCTATTTTTAAATTGTTTGTTTTGATGATAGCATAAACTGCGTTGTGGTGATCAGAGTGCGTCATAGGTTCATGTGTTATGTCAGTACACTGACGCATGTGATTACTTAAATAGATTCTGTCAAGGCGTGAAAAGGTGACGTTGTTAGTGAATTTGTATGTGTATTCGAGTTTGTTAGGATTAAACTTTCTCCATGTATCTTCAACATTTAATTTTTTTAATAGTGTTTTAAAGGACTCTGTTAATAAATATTTTTTTCGAATAATTTGGAGATAGCGATCAATGTCATTAAGAACCATGTTAAAATCGCCTCCTAATATGGTTATATAGTTATGGTTTTAAATTTTTTTGCGATATTTCTTTTCTTTATTGCTCGTGTGAATATTATTCTTTTCTTTGTGAAAATAATTCTTTTCTTTATTGCTCGTGAAAATAATTCTTTTCTTTATTGCTCGTGTGAATAGCTCGACCCGGATTTTGCATAGATATTTATTATAAGAAATTTATCGAGTTGATTTTCCATAAATACATAATTAAAATATCCATAATTATCCGCAAAGTGTTCGACTATATTTAAATTATTTTTGCCTGGATTAATTAAAATTAAAGTTCCTTTAGAATGGGGTTCACCTTTAGAGTAGAAACCTAGATTTTGCCATTTCAAAATAAAGTTATCAGCTTGTTTTTTATTTAAATGGGTTTCTTGGAGTAGGAAGATATCGAAATTCATTTTTTTAAAGTTATCAAGAATAACATCTTGTTTAGTTTGGTCATTGAGACCGCAAACGTTTACCGTGAATATTTTTATTGCTTCTAATTTTAATGATAATGCAAGTTTATGGTATTTGGTAACGGATATGACGATAATAAATAAATGATTTGAAAAAAGATTGAAAAATTTAATCATATCATACCGCCCATTGTCGGGGCATTCTTTTTGGGTCTTTCTTTTGAGGCGTTTGTGGCGGAGCGTTTCTTTTATAAATGTTTTTTTTCACTTTTCATTTCAATTTCATCTGTTTCATCTTCCTCGCTTTGACTCGCCTCGTTGTTTTTTTTCTTATTCTTCTTTTCATCACGTTTTTTGGTTCGGCATTTAACAATCTCAAAAGTAGGTTCCGTAGGGGTAGAGATAGGTATTTTGCTTTCACATAGTTTTTGTATTTTAATAATTCCATATGAAAGTGATAGCTGGTTTTCGGTTTCCTCCACAGATATCTCGCTTGTCGTTTTAATAGGCTGGTTTTTCTCTTTTGATGTGTCTCTTTTTTTAGGTGATTTGGTTTTTTCCTCAACTGTTTTTATCACTTTTTGAGAGATGCATCTCTGTTGCGGAGGGAGCGCGTTGCCGCATGTTTTACATAGGAACGATTTACCAGCAAAATGCAGTGTAATTTTAATTTCTTCAATTTCGATTTCGTGGGGTATTTCCTCTAATTTAACGCACGGTTCAAATCTGAATAACCTTCTCCCATCCTTCAGATTTTTGTCGAATTGGTAGGTTGTATGTTTTACTGAATATATATCACATATGAAAGGGTCCATTTCAGCTAATATTTCGTTGTCCTCAACAAGAGGATCACATTTTACTGTTATTAATAACCCGATCTCGCTTCTGATACTAGTGTTGATGTTTCTGGTACATTCAGAGATTTGGAAATTTGTATCGTTTAAGATACTAGCGTCGCTAGCTGATTTCAAATCTAGAACCCAGTTTCCTCTGGAGTTATAGGTAAGACTCTGTACTTTATTTAATCCAATAACTTGCGATATTTTTACGTGTAACTCTTGAGCACGATGTTCTTGATATTCTCGGTTTAAACTTTTTGCCGGATTCATAAAAACATTTAAATCTACAACACATTCCATTCTATCGATTTTTTTAACCGCTGAAGCATAACTCGACAAAAAAACGTTCAAAATATTAGAGTTTTTTAGCTAAAATTGAACTCTCAAAATGAAGAATAAACAACCAAATAAGATAAACTTTAGAACTTCGCCAGTCAGATCAATGAAAAATACACAAAAGAACTTCGACTAAAAAGTTTTTTTTTTTTTTTGTATTGTAATTTATTTGGTCATCCGACTATTTGCCATACTAACCCTCATAAAAAAAAATTTACAAATAATCCGTAAAAAATAAATTCCCCCGTTACAAAGATATCATACAAGAAAACACCAAAAAAATAAAAGATAACAAAAATTAAACATAAAAAACACGTAAAAAATAAAAACTTTTTTTAAAGGAAAAAAAATGAAACTGACAAAACAGATTAGTCGCGTCCTTTTTCTATTAAAACTAAATCTTGTTTGAAATATTTTAAAAGTTATTATTGATTTTTAAGCGGTTTTAAAAATTTTATTCAACAATTATTTTCGTTTTAAAAGTGTTCTACATTAAATATCATTATATTAATTTTAATTTCGTTTTAAAAATGTTCTACTTTAAATATCAAAGTATATAATATAAGGCAAGAATATAAAATTAAAGTGTTAAGAATATAAAAACAACGAATATAAAAACAAAGAAGTTGAAATAAAAGGAACTTATCAAAAATTCAAAAGTATTATTCAAAATAGTCACATATATCTGCAACTAAGTTTAATTTTTCATTACAAAAAATATTTCTTATTTCTGCCATGTGTTTTTCTTGTTTATTTTGTTGATTTATTATTTGTAACTCATTTTTAAATAAGTTTTCAATTTTAACATTTAACTTTTTTAAAAGATACCTTTTCGTAAAAATTTTATTTTCATAGTAACTTTTCATTCCATTAAAATAAATTTCTACTAATAATTTTTCTAATAAAATAGTGCCAAATTCTCTCTTGCTTTTTTTCCGTAACCAAATAAAATAAATTTAAAATTGTTATTATGAGGGTATTCCATAGGGTAAAGCTGGTCTAAAATATCTAAAACATAAAAAGTTAAAGGTTGCACTTTCTCACATTCATACATCATGCGAGCAGTACTTTCAACTTTTGTTTTGCATTGCGCGCATAATTGATCTTTTCTAACTTTTATATCAAACATCTTTTCATTTGTGGGCAATATAAAGTGTGCAATTTTATATCGAATTGCGTTCGCTTTATTGTTAGTACTTCTTTTAGAAAGATCAAGGAAGAAAGATTTCCAATCTTTCTCGTTTATATTTTCCATACTTTTAAATAAAGTCTGCCAATTATTATATTTAAATTCAATTTTATTAATTGGTTTGTTTAATAATTTATATAAAGTTAGAACTGTTAAACTTTTCCATTCGTATTTTGATTTTCTTTTGGCTAAATATAGAGGGGCTTTTTTATGGTCATATTTTTGACCTTGTTTTAAAATTTTTTGTTTCCATTCTCTCGGTAAGGCTTTAATAATCTGTTCTAACTCGTTTTCACTCAAATTTATGCTTTTATAATTTAAAAATCCTGGTTGAAATGTTTTAGCAATATCAGCTACAATCACTATATCGTTATTTATATGAACTCTCTCTCGAATTAAAAAACTTTTGGGTGAATTTTTGATCATTTTATTATAAAAAAGGGGTTCATTTAAAATTTCTTCAATTTCCATTATGGGTATGTTATATTTTTCTTTTAAACTATGCCAATTGGCTAATAGCTGAGCATAAAATTGTGAAAGTTGTTTTCTGTGTAGGATTAGTTTTAAAAATGTGTAGGTTTTGGTTAGCGTTTCTATGCGAATTTAATATATATATCATTGCATCTTTCCATGGTTAACAGTATTGTCATTGTGAATTTTGCTTATCCATTGCAATTGGATAGCTTTAAGTTTGTTCGTTAGGTTACTTAAACCTGCGCCGCCGTGTTTTATTTCTTGTTGCGTTTTTATTTTGTTTAGTCTGCATATATTACTACCCCAAAAAAAATTATTAATCTTTGTTTCCATTTGATTTAAAAATACTTTGCTTGGAATGGGACCAACAAAAGCTAAATGTAATATTTGCGGATTTATCAAAGAGTTTATTATAGTTTTTTTGCCTTTCAAGGATAGTTTAAATTTTTCCCACTTTCGAAGAGTGCTTTCCATTTTATCAAAGCGCTCTTTCCAGTGGGTTTCATACGAAAATTTGCCGTTATTTAAGAAAATTATACCCAAGCTTTTAAAGCTATTTTCTTGCCAATTAAAATTTAAATATTTCTCTTTGTCTTCAAAAACGTTTTTTCCTAACCATATGCCTTGGCATTTGGCTAGGTTAATTTTACCTCCTGTTGCTTTTTTATTTAATTTTAAAGCTTCTCCCACTTCTTTAAATGAATCGTCTCCAGTGAGAAAAAATTAGTGTCATCAGCGTATTGCTGTATTTTTGTTTCATTTCCTTCAACAGTTATACCTTTAATTTTTTCGCTTTGTCTAACAAAAGTTGAAAAGATTTCTGCTTGAATTATGTACAATATCATTGACAAAGGACAATCTTGTCTTACACCTCTTAAAATATTGAACTTTTCTGATAATAAACCGTCTTTTTTAATTTTTGCGAAAATTTTATAGATTGTTTTAATAAAAGATATAAAACTTTTTCCGAATCCAAAGTGTTTCAAACTTTCAAACAAAAATTCTCTATCTACCCTATCAAAAGCTTTGACCTGATCTATAGAAAGTTTGCAAGCATCTAATTGGCGCGTTTTAGCAATGCTTATAATATCTCTTGTGTAACTAAGATTATAATTTATCGTTTTAATACATGCTGTTTGGTTACTATGTATTATATTTGGTAATATATTTCTCAGTCTATTTGCTAAACATTTTGTTAGAATTTTGTAATCTACATTTGTTAGTGATATAGGTATATCCAATTTCCTATATCGTTTTTGTTACCTTTTTTAAAAATGCATGTTATTATGGCTTCTTTTTGAGAATCTGTCATTTCTCCGGTTGACAAAACACTATTTAAAGTATCAGTTAAATCTTTTTTGATTATTTCGAAAAAAAATTTATAGAACTCTATGGTCAACCCGTCAGAGCCGGGAGATTTGTTATTTTTCATTTGTCTTAAAGCTTGTTTTACTTCGCATTCAGAAATTTCTTTTATTAGAATTTTATTTTCTTCTTTAGTCACTTTAGGAACTTTCGCATTTAAAAACAAAAACTGTTGAGAGGGTTTATCATTATGTTTTTTGGTATATAATTTTCTATAAAACTTTTCAAATTCAACTAAAATTTCTTTTTGCTCTGCTTTTACCTCCCCGTCACTACCATTTATTTCTGTGACGTATTGTTTCGCGAGTTTTTGTTTTTCAAGTCCGACGAAAAATTTTGAACATTTTTCGCCTTCTAATCTCCATTGAATTCTCGCTCTTATCGCCGCCCCTTCTGCTTTTTCATTTTCAATGTATTCAATTTTCATTTTTACGTCATCATACAATTTTTTCATGTTAAAATTTAGATGCATTTTTTCAGATGCATTTTTTAATATTTTTAAGTTTAAATTCTCTTTTATTACTTTTTTGTTTTATTTTTTTACTAAACTTTTTCGATATTTCTTTTATGTTTTCTTTACCGGCTTCCCACCAATCTTTAATATTTTCATATTTATTTTTTTGCTGTGTCCATTCGTTCCAGTTCGCTTCTATTAGATTTCTGTACTTGATTTTCTAAATGTTTGTTATTTAAAATCCAAATTTCAGATCTTATATTAATTTTTGTTGTATTTATAATCATTACTTGAGCGTTGTAATGATCAGTTAAAATAGTTGGTTCAAAATATGTTTTAATATAATGCCTAGCTTTTTTACTAACATAGGAGCGGTCTAGTCTCGAATGAGACACACCGTTAGTGGCTGCGAAAGTATATTCATTTTTTTAGCGATTAAAAATTCTCCAAATATCTTCTATTTCTAAAAGATTTAATAAAGTTTTTAAAGTTTTGTTTGACGGACATTCTCTTCTAGACATCGCGGGGTATCTATCTTTTTCTGACAAGGTTACGTTAAAATCACCCTTCATAATAATTTGAAAGTTGTTCAAATCTTTTTTACTAAATTCATTAATTAAATCAATATAAAACGTTATTCTTAATTTTTGAAAGTTTCCACCACCGGAAGGTGCGTAAACGTTAACTATCAAATAATTTATGCCATTAATATTTAAAGTCACATAGTTGAAATTTCCTTTGGAGTCATTACCTAAGAAAATTGGTTTTTCATATTTTTGTTTAAATAAAATTGCTGTTCCACGTGTAAAAATTGCTCCAGGTGAGAAAAAGATATCTCCTTTCCACTCATTTTTTAATAAACAAATATTATCATTATTCAAATGTGTTTCCATTATATTTCTTATTTTTTACCTTATTATTATTATTATTTTTTTTTTTTTTTCTTTTTAAAATAAAAAGCTTTGCATCTTTCCCAGATCAGGAAAAAGCTTTTGAACGATACCTCAATAACATATTAGTAAAAACAAAGATAAAAAACCATACAAGCCACAATAAAAATATAAAAATAATGCAATAAATATACTCATACCGAAAATTGTTTTTTTTTTCCAAAAAAGTCTTTATCTACGATTGCCATTTCGGTTTTTCACCCCTCTGCTCTTTCGTGATCGGTTTCTCTTTGATAGGCGTCTGTGGGTGTAATCTTTTTCTATCGTTTTCGGCCATAGTCGTATCAACAACCGAGTCATCATCATAATCGCTCTCGCTAGATATTTCTCCATCTTCTTTCTTCTTGCTCTTTAACAGATCTTTTTTTTTCTGTGTTTTCGTTTTAACTACTGTAAATGGATCTTCAACTATGATGAGATTTTCAACAGGATGATTGTTTTGGTTTTGTTTCTTTCTAACTTCATCAAAAGCCGATTGATAATCTTTTTGCGTATTTTTTATTTTAATCTTTACTTCTTCTGGTAAAGCCAGACTATTTTTATCTAAAAAATCAAAAACATTTTTATTTTTTAAATAAACAAAATCCGTTACCTTTCCTCTAGTGAACAAAGCATTTGAGGACAGAGGTGATGGAGCAGTAAATTAAATGTTTGTTGTTTTCCAGTTTCTATTTTTTGTTGTTCTGTTTTTGGATAAGCTGCTTTTGTCTTCATCTCTTTGCTTCCATTAAGTGAAGGCAATGAAGAAACACATCTTTCTCTGGGTACATGCGTATTACCGCATTGTCGGCATAAAAATTCTTTTTCTGCAAAGTGCAGTAAAGTTTTGGCTCAGTTAATTTCAATGTTATGAGGAAGCTCTTTTACTAAAACTTTGAGTTTTAATCGAAAGAGTCTCCTACCGTCTTTAACTGTTTGATCAAAGCTGTACGTAGTGTGAGTAATCGATAATACACTTTCAACATATGGGTTTAAACACTCTATTAAATCATTTTCACTAATTGTTGGATCGCTTTTTATTGTAATCAAAAAACCGTTTTGATCTCTTCTTCTAAGATAAACTGGCGAATTACAATCCGTAACCAATATTTCATTTCTTGTCATTAATATCGCATCATTAACTGAGTTGAAAACTGCAATCCAACGACCATCATGATAATAGGTGAGGTTTTTGAGTTTATTTTTACCAACTTTTTTGTTGATTTTTTCAACTAGTTCCTTGGCTCGTTGATTAACATATATCTGATTGCCAGTCTGCTTTAGATCCATAAACCCTTTAAATTCAACAACTCGTTCGCTCATAGAAATCTCTTTCAAAGCCACGTTTGCGTAGGACGCCATCTTGAATTTTTTTTTTTAACTTGTAGAAAAAACACATCCGCACTCGATTAAAAAGATTTAGTATGTGTTTTTTTCCATAGTGTCATCGTTCTTTAAACGAGGGGGTTGTTCAACTGACCATTTTTGTAATTGTGGCTCTAAAATTTTAAACGCAACTTATCCAGCACGAAATTCTTTACGTTTTTCATTAAAGATGCCACACAACGAATCGAAACTCTTTGATCAAGTTGATAGATCTCTCCTACATTATTAGCGACTAAGTGACTTGGTGAACGCGGGTGAATAGTTCATTTGAGTGTTTATGAGCGTTGCAAACGCTAGAGCTTTCGCCTACGACCATACCACGATGAACACACCCGTTCTCGTCCGATCACGAGAGTTAAGCACCGTCGGGCCAGGGTAGTACTTGGATGGGGAACCGCCTGGGAACTCCTGGTGCCGTAGGCTTTTTCTTACTTTTCTTAACTTCAATACTAAAATACATCTTTGCTCCTTGTCGATTAGTCAGCTCTAAACATTGTCTCGGCGAAAAAGACGTAAGAATTGAAGTATTTTTATTTTTCGTTTCAAGCTTTAATATTTTTCATTGTGCAAATATTCAGCTCTATATCGGCAATCAAGTGAACCTCCACGTTATTCAACAAAATTAGTATTCAACAAAAGTACAAAACAAAGCAAAAGATGCTAATCTAAAATATGTTTAAAAACTGCAACACCATTGTTAACATATGTGAAAAAACGCTGAAATGTTCTTTTATGCCAAGTAGATTGTCATTCAAATGTACAGTATATTTTATAAATAAGAACTGTAAACTGTAACTGTAACAGGTTGTTGTTGACTTAAAAAAAGAAAAACTTCCTTATTTTAGTGTTTATGCGAGAAAATGATAAGTTCTCATTGCTTCGTTTGTACCAGCAGCAGCAGCAGCAGCAGTAAAGCCTCGTTTTAAAAGAAATCAACAAGTAAGTAAATGTAATTTATTAGGTAGAGCCTTTAATAACACTGTTCGTCAATTATCAAATATACAGGTACCATTTGCATACAAATTGCAACATTAAAAAAAACGTGTAAATTTGAAAAAATAATCTGTAACAATAATCTGTAAAACTCTGTTAAAAAACTCAAAAATCAGCCTAAGAAAACATGAAAATTCAAAAGAAGAGTCGTTTGCACTAGCACGTCAATTAGACGTGCAAGTTCATTGGAAATTTGCTTTTGTTTGCTTTAGTTTACCTACTCCCGAATCTCTAAAAAATCGAAATTTTGCGTCCAAATATTTTGATGCCTATCTTATTTTTTATTTTTTTTTCTTTACAAAATATATACATATATTTCATGACAAATAATTTACAACTTAGGTATTTTACAATTTTAGGCGGGAATTTCTCCAAACATATATAATAAATTAATTTAACATAAAAAAGAAAATATTGAAGGATTTTACAATAAAACGGTGGTTTACAGAAAGTTTTTTGTTTTTAAATTTTTCTTGCCTAAAAGAAATACGTCGTGGCGATTAACCCACGACCTTATAATATAAAAACACAACCTTCGTCATCACCGAACGACTAGGGTCATGCAAACCCTCGTTATTAAATAAACAAATATCCGTGCTTATAAATAAAAACATCGTGGCAATTAACCCACGACCTTTTAAAAAAAAAACACAACCTTTGTCATCACCGGACGACTATGGTCATGCAATACAAAAAAAACATTAAAAAATTGTGCTTATAATTAAAATGTCATGGCGATTAATCCACGATTTTATAAGATAAAAACACAACCTTGGTCTTCACCGGACGACTAGGGTCATGCAATCGTAAAATTCAAGTAAAATGGTGAAATACTCTTTTTTATTCCTAATTGGGAATCCATTCCTACAGTTCTCTGTCGTCTAAACGGTGAACGTTAGGTCTTGATTATTACTACTACATATTGCATTGTTAACGGAAAATATTTTGTAAAACTTTTCAACATTGTTTTCTCTTGAATATTTACTATATTTAATTTTCCATATATATTTAATTTGTCTTAATACGTTTTCTACTATTCTCGTAGAGTTTATATTTTGGTTTTCTTTGAGTTTCAAATTTCTACTTTTCCATAGTTCTGAAGTAATTATACTGGTTAAAGTAGTAATAATTTTGTCTTTTTTGTCTTTTTTCGGGAGTTCTTCAATGTTTATTAAAATAAGAGCATGTATAGAGTTGAAAGGTTTCAAAGGAAGTAACCTTTCATAAACAAATTTTAATTTTTTCCATACCGCCCGGGCATTCGTACAAAAGAGAAAGGGATATAAAGTGTCTTCGTTACGGTCGCACGTTTTACATTTTGAGTTGCCGTGGTATTGTACACGTTTCGTGGGCCGTCTGTTTAATTTTTCTAAGGTTGGCAGCGAATCCGTTAATATTCGCCAAAGTGTATTTTTACTTGTACCCAGTGCATGCGAGTTGAAATTTCTCTCCCAAATTTCGTTCCACGGAAGCTCTTTTTAAAACTTAGCATTCCAGGAAAGTTCAGTCAGTTTTAATGCTCTAAATTGTGTTTGATTACAAATATGAACATAAATGTTTTTATTAGTTTTAGGAGCTTTTTGAAAAATTTTCATGTCTTTTTTAATTATATCAACTGCATTTTTATAATAAAAGGGAAGATGCTTTATATATTTGGGGCTGTTATTTCCTGTCATATACAGCCATTAAGAGTGTTTTGTTTTAGCGAGGTGAGAAAGGGGATAAAAAAAATAGTATTTTTGCAAATAATAACTCTCGTGTCGATTGTCTAATTTTTTCATTTGCAAAATATGTTTTAGTCTTAATGCAAGGCATTGCTTTTGAACATCTAAAATACGCAGCCCTCCCTTGTCAATGAGGAGTTTGAGAAATTCTCTTTTTAGCGGTTCAGCATTCAAACTTTGCCTTAGGTAAATCGAAATTTCTTAGTTAGTTTTTTTTTCATCTAATTTTGTTATTGGAAAAACGTTGGCTACAAACCACACCTTTGACAATGCAAGATTATTTACGAAAATTCCCTTGCATTTCAAAGACACGTTTCCGTGTTTGAAATTTTTTAATTTTTTCTTAAATTTTTCAAGCGCTTTGTTCCAGTTTAATCTTGCCGCATACGCAAGGTCAGAATGGAAAGTTATTCCTAATATTTTAATGCTTGTTGCATTGGATCAAATAATATTTTGTTTGTTTTGCTAAGTGTGTTTTCATAGGCGATGTAATTAAAACCAGCCATGGCCATAGCTTTAGTTTTGTTTTTGGTAATGTTGGAGCCTGAGGCTTCTTCAAATTTATCTAGAATTTTGAAAATTTTTACCATTGTTGATTGACTCCTCACACACAGTGAGATGTCATCGGCATACTGCAATACTTTTAAGTTGGAATTTGTCCCTGGCAGAGAAATACCGTCCACGAATCGGTTGTTTTTAAATTCGAGGGCCAGTACTTCCACCGCCAGGCAATACAACATGAGTGAGATGGGATCGCCTTGACGAACCCCTCTTCTAACTTTAAGCGGTTTACTCATGTAACCGTTGTTAATTATAATAGATTGGTTTTATTTAATTGTTTGTTTTATTGCATTAATAAAATTTTCACCTAAATTATACTTTTCTAATATTTTGAATAAAAAATCTCTATCAATTTTATCGAAAGCCTTTTCCTGATCAATTGTCAGCAAAACGCTTTCGATGTTTTTTTTTTGTTAGGTTTATGAATGACGTCCCTTACAAGAAACAAATTCAAAAAGCTCTCCGGGACAGAACACGTTTAAGAGGATCCTTGTACGAAGTTGAGAACTTTGGAAAGCCTTAACGCAAGTGCTTTTGTAATAATTATATAGTCTGCGCACAATAGAGATATCGGTCGCCAATTTTGAATAAGCCTTAAATCGCCTTTTTTGGGCAGAAGATTAATTAGTGCTGTCCTCTGCGTCTAAGATATTTCATTTTTTGGATGAAAAATATTTTTGCTAAAAATGTTAGTTAGTTCTTCACCATAAATATCCCAATATTCGGTGTAAAACTCTACTGGAATCCCGTCTATTCCTGGAGTTTTTCCTTTATTGAGCGACTTTGCAGCATTATAAAATTCTTAGCTGCTAAATTTTATATTCATAAAAGCGTTTTGTTCACTTGTTAAAACATTTTGAACGTGTTTCAAAAAATCATTTTGTTTATCAAGATTTAAATTTTGTTTTTTAAAAGAGATTTGTAGAACATCCTAACGTTTTCCATTATGTTTTTTGTGTCGCTAAAGGTCTTGTCGCCAATTTTAATTTTTTTGATAGTTTTTTTAATTTCGTTGCTTTTTTCTATTTGGAATAAAGCTTTCGAAGGTTTTTCTCCTTTTTCAATAATAATTTGCTTGGATCTAACAAAAATTCAGCTGTCGTTAAAAAGCGCTTTTTGATTCTTTTGCAATTGTTTTTTTTTTTCATTATCTCTAATTGGTTTGTTTTTTTCTAATTCTATTTCCTTTTCTAACAAAAATTCCTGTTTTTTCCTCTCTTTTTTATTAAATTTCAAAGTATCGATGGCAATATCTTTAATTGTCGTTTTTATCACATCCCACTATTGGTTGTTATTTGCGTATTTATATTTTTTGTTTTTATTTTTATCAAAATCTTTATGAAGTTTATTTTTAAAAGATTCATCTCCTAGCAAAGTGGTGTTAAAATGCCAGTAACCGGCCCTCGCTCATTCTTTTTTTCAAATTTAAATTCGCAAAATAAGCCAAGATGATCGCTAAAAATATTTTTTATAAATTTGCAATCGCAGTTATTTAATTTTGTTTCTGACGCATAAATCCTATCTATTCTGCTTTTAAAACTTTTATCTTCCTTTTCATAAGTAAATAAAAGTTTTTGCGGAAAACGTGTACTGAATACGGCATTCACCTTGTATAATTCTTTAAAAGCCCTCAAATTCTTAAGACCGACTTAGTGGTTTTTATTAAATAAATCCCCACCATGTCGGTCAAGGCTTGGGTTTTCAACCATATTAGAGTCCCCCATTTATAATAAATAATCATATCTCTTACATGCAAAAATCGTTCTCTCATTATTTAACGTTTTAAAAATGTTATTTTTTACTGTGAGTGTTAGGAGCATAAATGTTAATTATTCTCATTTTTGTTTTTTTGATGGTTACAGTTACTGCAAGAATTCTTCCGCTTTTGTCTTGAGTAGTTTCCTCAAGTTTTGTATTTTTTGAAAAAAGAATGGCAACGCCACATTCTCGGCTTGAACCGCTGTTCCAAATGGAACAACCGTTACTTTTGTTTTGCCATTCTTTGGCCCATTCAACAGCCTTTTCATCAGTGCTATGAGTCTCTTGAATGCAATAAATTTTGCAATTTAAATTTTGAAAAAAATTAAAAATTTTGTTTCTTTTGGCCACATTATTAAGGCCATTTAGATTATTTGAAATAATTTTCACTGCCATTTCTAATTAAAGTTTATTACCTTGAAAAAGAGGAAACAAATTAAAAATTTCACAGACAAATTGTGAAGACATTAAAAACTTTTAAAATATATCTACTAAGATCATATCCTTTTAAAATACCTAATTACGGATGTTTTGGTTTATGCTCAAAACACTTGTGAAAAAAATAAAAAAATTTTTTATTGTTATTATTTTTTTTTCCTTCAAAAAAAACTAACAAGTTGAACAAAAAATAAAGTGAAAAATAAGAAAAAATATTTTTCTTACGTTACTACTCCACCGTAACCTACAATATCCCCTGATTTTACCATATCATCATACCAATTACGGGTTTTTTATTTTGATCCAATTTTTTTAATTTTAATTCGCCGTTTACTTTCCAAAATGTCATTTCTTTTTATTTTTATATCGTCACGTCGTTTAGTTCGTTTTTTGCGTGGTCTTTTCGTTTCTTTTAAATCTTCTTTTAAATCAATCTGTTGTGTCTTCGAAGACACAACAGATTGATTTAAAAGTGTCTTTTCTTTTTTGTTATGATTGTCACCATCCTTTTCTAGTTTCTTTATTTCTTTGTCAACAACATCTATCGAGGTTTCGACAATTTTATCAGCTTTTTCAATTACTAGAATTTGTGCTACAATTTCATTTACGCTAGTTTCTTGTGCATTATCGTTGTTTAGTATTTCATCCTTTTTTTTTCGTTGATAATATGCTTATCATTTACCGAATGTTGACCGTTACGTTTGGTTCGCACTCTATAACCAAGTACTTCTGTAAATATTGGTATAGGGACTACCAAATCTTCCATTATCGCCACAAGAATACCGCTATAGTACTCTTTTCCCTCGTTTGGGGTTTTCCTCATTATTGGCCTGGTTATGATGTGTCTACCATAACCCATTTGCTTAAAGCCCTTACCAATTTGTGTGCTTTTTGCTTCCAGTGGTAAACCAAAGACAGACACATGAGTCCTCCGGCTGGATTTACGATTTGGATTTGATTTAGTAAAAATGTGGTGAAATCCTTTAATATTCAGTCCTTTCTCAAGTAAATAGTTTTTCGCGTTATCCAATTTCATACCAATTTCTATTATTGTGTTTCGATTTATCAACTGTACACCTTCGAGTTCGTCAGCCAAGTTGACATTTTCAATTTCAATTATCACATCGACGATCCGTAACGTTGTTACGACTTTAGACAGTAATGTTCGATGAAGAGGTCTTTTTTTCAAACTTTTTACTTACATTTTTTGTAATTGCATTAGCATAACTTTTTTTTGTGGAAACAACAGTATTTTTATCATCGCTACTCAAATCATCTAGTTGCCGCTATAATCCATTTTAACATCTTCAATAAAATCGCCATTAGCAACATCTTTCATTTTTTTTAACAAAACATTAGCACATTGTTTTGGTTTGTCTTCATCATTTGTTAAAATTGTATAAGTTTGATTAGTTTTGAAAAAAACTGTTTCGCCTACTACCAGCTCACCAGCCGCCATCTTGAAAAAATCGCAATAATAATTAACACGTCCGAAAAGCACGTAAAAATAACACGTAAAAAGTTTCATTATGTGTTTTTTTCCGTAGTGTCCTCGTTCTTAAAATGAGGGGGTTGTTCAACTGACCATTTTTGTAATTGTGGCTCTAAAATTTTAAACACAACTTATCCAGCACGAAATCCTTTACGTTTTTCATTACAGATGCCACACAACGAATCGAAACTCTTCGACCAAGCTGATAGGTCTCTCCTACATTATTAGTGACTTAGTGACTTGGTTAACGCGGGTGAACAAGGAGGGACCGCTTGGGAACTCCTGGTGCCGTAGGCTTTTTCTTACTTTTCTCACCTTCAATACTAAAACACGTCTTTGCTCCTTGTCGATTAGACAGCTCTAAACATTGTCTTTGCGTAAAAGACGTAAGAATTGAAGTATTTTTATTTTTCGTGTCAAGCTTCAATATTTTTTATTGTGCAAATATTCAGCTCTATATACTTCATATATCGGCAATCAAGTGAACCTCCACGTTATTCAACAAAATCTCTAAAGTACAAAACAGAGCAAAAGATGCTACTCGAAAATATGTTTAAAAACTTCAACAATATTGTTGCCATATGTGAAAAAACGCTGAAATATTCTTTTATGCCAAGTAGATTGTCATTCAAGTGTACAGTATATTTTATTAGTAAGAACTATAAACTGTAACTGTAACAGGTTCTTGTTGACTTGAAAAAAGAAAAAGTTCCTTATTTTGGTGTTGGTCTAAATTGGACGGAGGAAATCCGTTGACCACAAACCAAACCTTAGACAGAGCTAGGGTGTTCACAAAAATTCCTTTGCACTTTAAAGAGATGTTTCTGTATTTAAAATTTTGTATTTTTTTTTGAAAGTTTTTAAAGGCTTTGTGCAGATTTATTCTGCCTTTAAAGGCTAAATCTGTATGGAAAGTTATTCCTAGTATTTTTTTTCCTGTTAGGTTGGACCATTTAATTTTATAATTTTTTTGTTTAAGTGTTTTAATTGTGTTTTCGTAACCTAAACTATTAAAGCCACCAAGAGCTAGAGCTTTGGTTTTGTTTTCATTTATGTTGGAGCCCGACTCGTATTTAAAGTTATTTATTATTTTAAACGCTTCTGTTATTGATCGCAAGCTTCTAACAAACAATGTCGTATCGTCTGCATACTGCAAGACTTTTAGGTTTGTTTTTGAACCTGGCAGTGAAATGCCATCAATGAGCTGATTGTTTTTAATCTCAAGTGCGAGCGTTTCCACTGCAAGGCAGTACAGCATCAGAGTTATCGGGTCGCCTTGTCGGACTCCCCTCTCTATTTTAAAGGGTTTACTCATGTATCCATTGTTTGTGACAATAAATTGAGTATTTTTCATGCTTTGTTTTATTGCATTAATGAAGTTTGCGCCTAAGTTAAACTTTTCAAGAACTTTGATCAAAAAGGCTCTATCAATTTTGTCGAAAGCTTTTTCCTGATCAATTGTTATCAGGCAACTTTTGATATTTTTTTCATTTGTGTTATGAATAATATCTCTTACGAGAAATATATTTGAAAACATATTTCTCTCAGGCACCGAACACGTTTGTGACGGCCCAAGTAAGATTTGTAATACTTTTGAAAGTCTTAGCGCAAGCGCTTTTGTTGCAATTTTGTAATCGGCGCCTAAAAGGGAAATTGGTCGCCAGTTTTGTAGCAGCGACAAATCTCCATCTTTTGACAAGAGGCCAAAATTATTAAAGCCGTCTTTTGAGACCAAGTCAGTTCTTTTTTTGTGTTCAAAAAAATATTATTAAGAAGAGCGGTGAGTTCTTCACCGTATTTATCCCAATTGTCTTGGTATAATTCGACAGGCAAACCGTCTATACCCTGAGTTTTTCTTTTATTTAAAGATTTTGCTGCGTTTAATAATTCTTGGCTGCTAAATTTAATATTTAGGAAGCCGTTCTGATTTTCATTTAAAATATTTTTAACATTTGCAATATAAGTCTCCTGCTTTTTAGTATTTAAGGTTTTCTTTTTGTATAGATTTTTGTAAAAAACTCAAATTGTTTTGAGTATATTTTTGGTGTCTTTATACACATTGTTTCCATCAGTTATTGTTTTAATAGTTTTTGTTTTTTTGATTACTTCTTTCTATGGAATAAGGCTTTCGAAGGTTTTTCACCTTCTTTAACAACGAGTTGTTTTGTTCTCACAAAAACTACCGTGATGTTAAAGAGAGTTTTTTGCTCTTTATTGAGCTGTTTAATTCTTTCAATATCTCTGTTAGCTTCATGTTTTTCAAAGTCATTTTTTTAAATTAATATTGCTTCTTGTTTTTTAAGTTGGAGTTTTCTAAGTTTAGCTGTTTCCATGGCAATACATTTTATTCGGGATTTTACAATATCCAACCATTGCTTGTCATTTTGGTAACTGAGCTTTTTACTACTTTGCTTTTCAAAGTCCATTCATAATTTGATTTTAAAGCTTTCATCGCCTAAAATATTGGTATTTAGGTGCCAGTATCCCGGCCCTCTTTTGTTTGTTTGTTCAAATAAAATTTCGCACAGTACTGCGTCGTGATCACCTAAAATATTTTTCACAAACGTGCACTTGCAGTTGTTAAAATTATAATTAGAGGCATAAATGCGGTCTAACCGACTTCGGAATGTCTTATCTTCTTTTTCATAAGTAAAGACTCGTTTGTGCGTGAATTTTGTCCTGAAGACGTCATTCACTTAATGTAGTTATTTGAACAGATTTAAATTTTTCGAACCAACAAGGTGATTTGGATTTAACATATCTCCACCTTGCCGGTCTATACTTGGGTTTTCAACGATATTAAAGTCGCCAGTTAAAAATAAAGCATCATACACATTTACATGTTTATTTAATTTCTTTAAAAAATGCTCCTTGAGACTGTTAGTGTTGGGCGCGTAAATGTTAATAATTCTTAGTTGTTGTTTTTTTTAAGTTATACTGACACAACAAGAATTCTTCCTCGATTATCTTGCGTAAAATTTTCAATTATATTATCTTTTTTAAAGAGAATAGCTACACCACATTTTTGGCTATTTCCGCTATTCCATATCGATGTTCCATTTGTTTTAATTTTCCATTCTCTAGCCCATTCAATAGCCGTTTCATCGGTACTGTGGGTTTCTTGGACACAATAAATGTCATAGTTTTGATTTTGGAAGAAATTCATTGTATTTTTTCGTTTTGCCGCGTTATTTAGGCCATTTACATTATTAATAAGAATTGTTACTGTCATAGTTACCAAGCAAAAGAATGTTAAAAAATTAATAAAACGCGCGATTTTAAACAAAGGATATTCCTATTTAAACTGGTTTTTTAATTTTTGTGTGTTTACTCATGCGTTAATTTTAAAATTTAGAGTTTTAAAACCTTAGTTGTCAACTAATTTTAAAAATGCTAAAATAAAGTAAAAGATAAAAAGAAATTTTTCTTACGTTTTTTCGCAGAACACCATTTTTTCCACGAGCTCTTTCACATTTTGGTCTTTTGTTTCGAAAAAAACTTTCTTTGTTTTCGGCCCTTATTTTCCCAGGCGTTTTAAAGTAGAACTGGTTCCTTTTATTTGTTAGTAGTGTCATTTCTTCGTCATTTTCATTTGTTTTGTCTTATAATAATAATAAATAATTTTTTTTTCCTTTTGTTTCGTCGCTTTTGTTGCTTTTGTTGTTGATGTTGATTTATTTGGTCTGAAATGTTAGGTTTTTATTTTTTTCAGACGTTTGAGATAGAGTTTCATCAATGTTCTGTTGAGTAGAAACATCAGCGATGACAGCTTCTTCTTGAATTTCTGTTTCTACTGCTTTGGGATTTATTTATTTTGAAACCTTTTTAAGAGTAGTTGGGGCATTTTCTTCCTGTCCGTTGTGTTTTGTTCCGACTGGATAGCCTAGGATGTTGAGGAATTTTGGTATTGAAGAGGGCATATCCTCCATTACAGCGACTGAAATTCCGCTGTAGTATTGGATACCCTTCGTTGTTGTTCGTATGATGGGTCTGGAATTTACGTGGGTCCCATAGCCCATTTCTTCAAAAATTTTTCCAATTTTAAGCATTTTGGCTTCAATTGGAAACCCAAAAACAGAGAAATGAGTTTGCTGCTTTCGTTCGGGATGTTCAACAAGGGGATTTCTGTAAGGGTTCGATTTTGTGAAAGTATGGTGGAATCCTAGGATATCCAGTCCTGATTCTAGTAATGATGCTCTCGATACTTCAGTATTCAAAACAATTCCAAGAACGTTGCTTTTATGAATAAATTGGAGGCCCTCCAAATGCCCCTCAAGGTTTTTCTTCTCAAGGGCATTAATGACATCCCCAATATTCATGTTGCATTGTACGTTGCTTAAAAGAGTTTTAATTAACGGTTGCTTCCTCGGTTGGATGTTTGTTTTTGCTGCTTGAGCATAGTTAATTGGTTTTGATAGCACGTTTTTTTTTTCGACACGTTCATCATCATCGCTGTAGTCGATGCTTATCTCGGCAATCGATGCACCATTCGCTACTTGACTCATTTTCTTGAGTAATAATAAAGCTTCCTCTTTCAGCATTTTGTCTTCTTCAAATTAATTTCAGATTCGTTATTTAATTTCTTACTTTTTAAAAAAACCGTTTTTTGCTTTTCTTCAGGCGCCATCTTTTTTCTCTAATAATAAAAACCGCTGGTAATACACGTCCGATCGCCTACCATTTTTTTTTTTTTTTAACAAAATATTTACATATATTTCATGAAAATAATTTACAATTAGGGCAGTTTTACAACAATAGGCGTTTCGTAATATATATTTAGGTTATATAGTTATAAAAATATATCATAATAACGTATAAAAATATATCATAATAAATATATCATAATAACGTATAAATATATCATAATAACGTATAAAAATATATCATAATAAATCATCTCATAATAACGTATATCAATAAATCATATCATAATAAATCATATCATAATATATCAATAAATCATATCATAATAACGTATGAAAATATATCATAATAAATATATCATAATAAAAAATATATCATAATATCAAAATACGATTTTAAAGGTTCAATATTTTAAAAATCACTTTCAAGAGTCTTACTAAGTTAAAACTTTTGTATGTTTAAAAAAAAAGGATAAACTTAACCGAAAGGAGGGGATTAAATAAGAAACACCTATTACTTGATGAAAGGACGATTTCAATTTAAAGGTCTTAAAAATTTAAATTTGCGCCATTAAGTATACTTAGTGTAAAACTACTTCGAAAGATGAAAAACTATTTGTGGGTTTATATAAAAAAATTATTAGATATAAGTTTCCGTGCTTAAAATAAATTCATCATGGCGATTAACCATTGACCTTATAAAATATAAATACAACATTTGCCACCACCAGGGGGCTAGGGTTATGCAATCGTTAAATTTAAAAAAAAAAAAATATCCGTGTTTAAAATAAATACGTCGCGGCGAATAACCCGCGACCTTATAAAAATTACACACAACCTTCGCCGTCACCAGACAACAAGGGTCATGCAATAACAAAAAAATCGTGCTTAAAATAAATACGTAGTGGCGATTAACCCACGACCTTTTAAAAAATATACACAACCTTCGCCGTCACCGGACGACTAGGGTCATGCATTTTGTAAACTCAAAATAAAGAAATATGGTTGAACACCCGTAATTTTCTAAAATTGATCACGACCTACAATTCACCATCGTCTAGATGGTGAATGTTAAGTCGCGATTGTTCATATCGCAAATCGCGTTATTTAAAGAGAACAATTTATGAAATTTTTCTACATTGTTTTCCCTAAGGTATTTATTGTATTTTGTTTTCCATATATATTTAATTTCTCTCAAAATGTTTTCTACGATTCTAGTAAAATTAATATTTTGATTTTCTTTTAGTTTAAGGTTTCTACTTTTCCACAATTCCGATGTTATTATATTTAATAGAATTGTTCTAATTTTTGCTTTTTCATCTTTTTTGCTAATTCCTCAATGTTAATTAAAAAGAGAGCGTGCACAGAGTTAAAAGGTTTTCCTGGAAGTAATTCGTCGTATACAAATCTCTTTTTTTTTCCACACCGCTCTCGTATTACTGCCAAATATAAAAGGATGATAGGTGTCCTCTGCACAGTTGCAGCTTTTACATTTTGAGTTTCCGTGAAACTGACCTCGTTTTATGCGCCACCCGTTTAATTTTACTAAGGTTGGCAGAGAATCGGTTAAAATGCGCCAAAGGGTGTTTTTGCTCGTGCCCAGGGCGTGCGAGTTAAAGTTTCTCTCCCAAATTTTTTTCCATGGGAGAGTTTTTTGAAACTTGGCGTTCCACGAAAGCTGAATTAATTTTAAGGTTCTGTTTTCCGTTTTGCCAAATAAGTGAGGGTAAATATTTTTCGTAGTTTTTTTACCAATGTCGAAAATTTTGATATCATTTTTAATTGTTTCAATTAAATCTTTATTGTCAAAAGGTGGGTTGCTAATGGATTTAGGACTTGTTCGCAGTCATATATAACCATTGAGGATATTTTGTTTTAGCGAGGTGGTTCAAGGAATAAGATAAAAAATACTTTTGCAAGTAATAACTTTCGTGCGGGTTTTCCTTTTCACTCATTTGCAAAAGATGTTTCAACCTCAGCGCAAGGCACTGCTTTTGAACATCTAGTATTCCCAGACCTTCCTTGTCAACAGAGAGTTTGAGAATTTCTCTTTTAACAGGTTCGGCGTCCAAACTTTGCCATAAGTTAATTGAAATTTCTTTGTTTATCTTTTATTGGTCTAATTTTGTCGCGGGAAACACGTTAGCTACAAACCATACCTTTGACAATGCAAAAGTATTGACAAAAATTCCCTTGCATCTCAAGGATACGCTCCTTTATTTTAAACTGAACAATTTTTTTTTAAAGTTTTAAACGCTCTATTCCAGTTTAACATTGCCGTGTACGCGCGGTCAGAATGGAAAGTGATTCCTAAAACTTTTATTCCCGTCGCGTTCAACCAAATAATGTTTTGATTCTTTTCGATCAGGCTGTTTTCGTATGCGAAATAGTTAAAACCGCCCAGAGCCAGCGCCTTGGTTTTGTTTTTGTTTATGTTTGAGCCTGAGGCATTCTCAAACTTGTCAAGTATTTTCAAAATTTCTTCAATGGACTCGTGACTTCTCACACAAAGTGTGGTGTCGTCAGCATATTGTAAAACTTTTAAATTTGATTTTGATCCTGGCAGCAGAATACCGTCCACAAGTCTATTATTTTTAAACTCGAGTGCTAGTAAATCCACCGCCAGACAATACAACATAAGTGAAATAGGATCGCCTTGAAGAACCCTTAAGAAAAATTTTTTTTTCATGTTTTGTTTAATCGCGTTAATAAAATTTTGTCCCATATTATACTTTTCTAATATTTTGAACAAAAAAGGTCTATCAAGTTTGTCAAAAACTCTTTCTTGATCAATTGTCAACAGAACGCTCTAAATGTTTTTTTCAGTGGCATAGTGAATGACGTCCCTCACAAGAAACAAGTTTGAAAAAATGTTTCTTTCAGGGACAGAACACGTTTGGGACGATCCCAGCATGCGATATAGAATTTTCGAAAGTCTTAGCGCAAGCGCTTTTATAATGATTTTATAATGAGCGCACAAAAGAGAGATTGGACGCCAATTTTGTAAGTGTTAGGTCGCCATCCTTGGGCAGAAGACTAATTAGCGCAGTCCTCTGCGACCAGGACAATTCGATTTGCGGATTAAAAACATGATTGTTGAACAACGTCGTGAGTTCTTCACCGTATATGTGCCAATATTCATTGTAAAACTCAACGGGGATTCCGTCAATTCCCGGTGTTTTACCTTTGCCAAGCGATTTCGCAGCGTTAAATATTTCCTCGCAGCTAAATTTTACATTTAGAAAAGCATTTTGCTCGTTAGTTAAACAACTTTGAATGTTGCTTAAAACATCTTTTTGCGTTTCCTGATTTAGTTTTTGCCTTTTATATAGCGATTTATAAAATCTCCTAATGGTTTTTAGAATGTTTTTTGTGTCGCTAAAAGTTTTTTCGCCGCTTTTAATTTTTTTAATTGTTTTTTTGGTTTGATTACTCTTTTCTAATTGAAAAAGCGCCTTAGAAGGTTTTTTTCTTTCTTCTACAACAATTTGTTTTGTTCTCACATAAATTCCGCTGTTGTTAAAAAGCGCCTTTTCTTCTTTTTGCAGTTGCCTAATTTTTGCATCGTCTCTATTTGATTTCGATTTTTCTAACTGTATTTGATTTTCTAAAAACGCTTCGCGAGTTTTGTTTTCTCTCTTTTTAACTTTCTAGACCTCTCTCGCAATGTCCCTAATCCTAGTTTTTATTTTGTCCCACCATTGATTGTTGTTTTCAAATTTGATATTTTGTTTTTCTTTTTTTCAAAATCATTTTTTAGTTTATTTTTAAACATGACCTCACCTATCAAACTTGTATTAAGATGCCAGTAACCAGGCCCTCTCTTGTTATGTTTTTTTAAATTTAAATCTTAAAAAACAGCTACATGGTCGCTAAGTTTGTTTTTAATAAACTTGCATTCACATTTATTTAAATTTGCATCCGAAACATAAATTCTGTCTATTCTACTTTTATAACTTTTGTCTTCTTTTTCGTATGTAAACGAAAGTTTTTTTGGAAAGCGCGTTTTGAATACGTAATTCACTTTATGTATTTTCTTGAAAGCACTTGATTGTTTGAGACCGATTTGGTGGTTTTTTCATTAATAAATCCCCACCTTGTCGGTCAAGACTAGGGTTTTCAACCATGTTGAAGTCATCAGATAATATTAAAAAATCATTTACTCCTGCGTGTTTATTTAGTTTCTTAAAAAAACGTTTTTTGACACTATGCGTGTTCGTAGCATAAACAGTAATTAATCTAATGTTTAATTTTTCTAATTTTGCTGTGACAGCAAGAATGCTACCGCTTTTGTCCTTAGTAATTTCTGCAATTTTAATTTCTTTTTTAAAGAGAATGGCCACACCGCATTCGCGGCTGGAGCCGCTGTTCCATACTGAACAACCTTCAGTTATGTTTTGCCATTCTTGGGCCCATTCTACAGCCGATTTGTCGGTGCTATGGGTTTCTTGGATACAATAAAAGTCACAAGATAGGTTATTTAAAAAGTTTAAAATATTTTTTATTTTGGCTACATTATTAAGGCCATTGACGTTATTAGACAAAATTTTAAATGCCATTTCTACTAATGATCTCGAAAACAAGGAAATCTATTAAGTTTTAGAACAGACATTAAAAAAATGACGCATTTCGAAATAAGGTAACCAGAATTAAAGACATTTTAACAACTTAAAAAGTCGCCGAAGTTCTTGCGCATGCTTCAAACACAATTGTTTGCAAATAACGTTTTTTTTTTTTTTTTGTTTTGTTTTAAAAGTTAAATAAAATAATATGAAATAAAAAATTTAAAATAAAAATTAAAGTAAAAATTTAAAATTCCTCACGTAATTTTTCCTTCATCATTATTGATGTCTCCTGACTCCACCATTTCCTCGTACCAGTTTGTAACGCTCGTTTTCTCAACAAACTTTATCATTTCGTCCTCGTTTCTTCTTTTTCGTTCACCACCATCATTTGTCGCTTGCTTTTTCTTCCCGCGTCTCATCTTTCCTTTTTTTGATTTACATGATACTTCTTTAACAACCTCTTCTGATAAAGCAACTTTATTATTCTCAACTTTTTCTCTCGCATCTTCAATTGGAGAATCTTTTCTAACAGCTATATTCGGCGTAGATATTTTTCTACTGCTTCCATTTGTTCAGTAACAATTGACATCGCTATAACATCATCTTCTTTATTTAATTTTTCGCTGTTGACTTCATTTGACTGTGTAATGTTTTCTTTTGTTTCGTTAGGTTTTCTTTCATAAGCAATTATTTGACTGTTATGTCTCGTTCTCACACGATATCCTAACAAGTCCATGAATACAGGAATCGGTTTTAATAAATCCTCCTAAACTGCTACTAAAATCCCACTATAATATTCTTTACCCTCGTTCGGTGTTTTACGCATTATTGGTTTAGTAAGGACATGTCTATCAAATCCCAACTGTTCAAGACATTTGCCGATTTGAGTATTTTTTGCCTCTAAAGGCAGTCCAAAGATGGACACATGTGTTCGTCTACTAGGTTGTCTATTTGGATTTGACTTTTTGAATATATGATGAAATCCATTGATATTTAACCCTTTCTCCAAAAGAAAGTTTCGTGCTCCATCTGTCTTCATCACGATCTCAATAATAGTGTTTCAATTAATTAATTGAACCCCTTTAAGTTGTTCTGCTGAGTTAGCATTTTTGATTTTAATAATTACATCCATAATAGAAAGTTTCGATTGAACTCTTGAAACCAGAGTTCGTAGAAGTGGTCGTCGATCAACTTTTTTAACAGAGTTTAGCGCCGAGGCGTAACTTTTCGGTTTAGGAATATTATGATACTCATCTTCTTCACTCGACAAATCATCATTGCTGTAATCGATAGTCACATCTTCAATAACTTCACCATTAGCCACCGCTCTCATTTTGGTTAACAAGTTAACGGAAAAAAAACACAAAAAACTAACAGTTCTATTTGTGTTTGGCTCTGCACTTAGTTGGCGATTAGTTTTTTAAAAAGTGTCTTATGCTAGTGTTGCAAGTAAAGTAGAGTTTCTACGTGAACTCGTTGTTGAATTTCGTATTCGTTTGGATTACTCTAAAGTCAGCAATTCTAAATATATTTTAGAGAAAGCCAAAGAACTCAGCGAAAAAATTGCAGCAAAGATTGGAAAAAGTAAAATTGAAAATATCACTTACCACAGAGATGGTAGATGGATAGCGGTTCTTAAATCAATCAATGACGCTAATAACCTATCGATTGAGCAGATCGAAATAAATGAATGTGAGAAACCAGTTATTTTCAAGCGAAGAGAAGAACAAGGTTTTTTAATAACAATTAAGTGTGACCCTACTGTCACCGATGCTGAACTTTCTGATAAACTTGCTCCTTACACCGATACAATCTACTCAACTAAACATACAACATACGACTTCGATCGAACTATCGAGGATGGTCGGAGACTGTTTCGAGTGAAGCTAAACACAATGGTAAAGTTTATACCACGCTATATCGAAATCAACGGTATGATAATTATTCTCAACTTTGCTGGAAAAGAGTTTTATTGTAACAACTGCCAAAGCAAACATATACCAAGAGATGCATGTGTTCCACCGACAAACAAAGATGAATTAAATAGGAAAACTACAGTCGAAAAACCTTTTGAAGTTACGTTCAGTCAGAGTGTCTTTGATAAGAATAGCAAAACACCCGTTTTTAATTTTATTCCACCATCACAAAAACCAGCACTGGTTACGACAACTCCAAGAGGTGAGGTAAAAAACTCAATTTATTCCGTAAATAAAAATAATTCTATTATTAATTTAGAAAACCATCTTGACTTGAGTTTACCGGAAGACGTAAAGATGAAAATAAGAAATATGCAACATGAAAACTAAAAAGCCTTTGATGAGGCACGACGTTTGGAAAAAGAAAAGTCAAAAAGTACGCATCCGATCGAAAATCTTGTCATAATTGAAGATTCTTTTTTGGTTTCTAAATCAAAAAATAGTGCGAGAAAGCTGAAGGAAAAAGTAAATTTAATTGCGAAAAATGACGTTGAGGAGGGAGAAATATCTAGCGATGATAGTTTTGAAAACAATGACGAGGACGATGTTTCAATGGATCAAGCAAATGATCGCAAAAGAACTCACCCAGAGACGCCGATTAAACTTAAACAAAAGAAAGTATTCGAGAAAAACGAAAAGGCATACCAAAACTAAAATGGCAGAAGTAGTTGATAAAACTTTGTTGGTATGCATTCATTTTTATTATTACTTTTTTACTTTTTACACGTTTTTTCTTAAACGTTATTATTTTTTTGACGCAAGTTTTGATTTTGGTATTAATAATATTGAGGTCAATCTTGTCGAAAGCTTTCTCCTGATCACGGAAAGTTTATTAAAAATTGGTATTATTATTTTTAATTTTTACTAAAAGTTAAAAAAATGGAAAGTTTAAGTTTTTGAACTTCAAATGTCAATGGTCTGAGAAATGCGGAAAAGCGGAGGACGATTATTAACTCATATAAAAATAAACCATATGATTTTTTTCTTTTACAGGAAACGCATATAACTAATGATCTTTTAAATAATTTTAAAAGCGAGTGGGAAGGAGATATTCATTTCTCATTAGAAACAAATAAAATAGGTGGAACAGCGATATTATGCAAAAAGCGATTTGAAAACTTAATTTTTTCTGGTCATTTCTGCGCCATCTGGCGGAAACGCGCAGTTATTACGAAAAAACTTTTTTCGAGAGTTGATAAAAGTCTTCCGTAATAAAAATTTAAACGATTTTCAAATTTTAATGGGAGGGGAATTTAACGAAACTATGTCTGAAATTGACAGATACCCAGCGCTTTATCAAAATTATTCTAGATCTGTTAACACGTTAAAAACTTTGTTAAACCTTTTGCAAATAGAAGATACTTGACGAATTTTTAATCCTAACATAGCAGAATATACGTTTGCTGCATCTAACGGAGTGTCCCATTCTCGACTTGACCGCTTTTACATAAGCAAAATAGTTAGACAAAAAGTAAAAACATTTTTAGAACCAACAATTCTAACTGACCATTATAATGCCCAAATTGTAATATTAAAAATAAATGATTTTAAATTTGGAAAGGGATGTTGGATTTTGAACAACAAACTACTATTAAATGATGAATTCAATGTAATTGTAAAAGAAACGTGGCGAGAATGGGAAAACCAAAAATGTAACTTTATTAACATAAAAGATTGGTGGGAATGCGGAAAAGAAAAAATTAAAAAAGTCGCGCAGCGCTTTAGAAAAAAACAAAATCAAATAAAAAAGAAAAAAGAGTTTAAACTTTTAAAATCCTTAAGAAACGCTTCTAAAAAATGCATTTGAATGAAAACATAAAAATAATATACAGAGAGATAAAAAGAAAATTAGAACATTTAGAAAAAGAAAAAGCAGAAGGAGCGGCTATAAGGGCAAGAATCCAGTGGAGATTGGAAGGGGAAAAATGCTCTAAATTTTTTTTTGGTTTAGAGAAACAAAAACTTTCTAAACAGTTTGTTTCGGAAATTAATAACAAAATAGGCGAAACTATTACTAAGCCAGAAGAGATTCTTTTAGAATTTAAAAGTTTTTATGAAAAACTCTATAAAATGAAAACAAATAATAGCGATTCTCAAGAATTTTTATTAAGCAATGCTAAAGTTAAAAAAGTGACAGCGCGAGAAAATTCTCTTTTGACAAAAAAAGTCTCCGAGTCAGAAATTGAAACTACCTTGTTTCAAATGAAAAATAATAAGTCGCCTGGGTCAGATGGACTAACAGTAGAATATTATAAAACTTTTTTTGACTTGATAAGTAAAGATCTTACAGCAGCCCTAAATAACGCAGTAAGCGCAGGCGAAATGACTCCTTCACAAAGAGAGGCGTTAATTACATGCATTTTCAAAAAAGGAAATAAAAACGACATTAGGAACTGGAGACCAATTTTACTTACTAATGTCGATTATAAAATACTAACAAAAACAATCGCCAACAGATTGGCAAATATATTACCGAATATAATAAACAGCAATCAAACAGCGTGCATTAAAAATAGAACTATGAATAACAACTTAAGTTATACTAGGGACATAATAATCATTGCCAATGCAGAAAATTAAGATGCGTGCATTCTCTCCATAGATCAGGTGAAAGCTTTCGACCGAGTTGACAGATCTTTTTTATTTAAAAGTCTTGAACATTTTGGTTTTGATAAGGTTTTTGTAAATCAGATAAAAACAATTTATAATAAAATAAACGCTAAAGTAAAAATAAACGGAGAACTTTCGCAAGCTATAGATATTATGAGAGGAGTAAGGCAAGGTTGCCCCTTATCCGTGATTTTATACATCATTCAAGCAGAAATATTTTCAACATATGTAAGACAAAACAAAAACATAAAAGGAATAACTATAGACAAAAAAGAAACAAAAATTCAACAATATGCCGACGATACTAATTTTTATTTAAGCGGTGATACTTCTATTGTAAATATAGGTATAGCCCTAAACCTTAATTATAGAGCGACAAGCACGAAAATTAATTTAGCGAAATGTCAGGGAATTTGGTTGGAAAGAAATAGATTTGGAGAAAAGAAACGTTTTCAAGACTTTACCTGGGACAAAAAATCATTCAAAAGCTTCGGGTACTTTTCTGCAACACGGGAAAATTTACTTACGAAATGAATTGGAAAGAACAATTTATTAAAATGGAGAGCACTTTAAAGAAATGGGGAAAATATAAATTATCCCTAAAAGGCTAAAAACTAATAGTTAATACAATTGTAATTCCCCAAGTTATTTACATGGCTTTTGTTGTTCCTATTCCCCGTAAAAACATTTTATCTAGAATATAGTCAAAAATAAACAACTTTATCTGGGGTGATAAAGTTTTAAGGCTTAGTAAAGAAAAAACACAACAAAAAATAAAAAACGGCGGTCTTGGAGTGGTTAACCTCACGAGCAAACTCAAAGCAATACAAATGAATTGGGTTTCAAAACTTCATAACGAAAATTTAGACGGCCCGTGGAAAGAAGCTGTTTTAATTTTCTATAAGAATTGAGTATGTTACACATACTCAATTCTTATAGAAAATTAAATAAGTACATTTTTGAAACAACTCCAACACGAATTAGGGTATTACCGCCATTTTATCGACAGTTAATGTTGATTTTTTCTAAAATTAAACAAGATAACAGGGTGCCCGTAGTTGAAATAGAAGAGATACTTAGTCAGCCGCTTTTTTTTAATAACAACATTAAAAACAGTGAAAATAAATGTTTGAGGCCGGAAAAGGTGCACATCAAAAATGATATTGTTCTTGTGGCGGATATAGCAAAAGTTTTTTAGCCAGGATTTTTAAGTCCGTTATCAATAGGTTTGACTGAGATCCAAATGAACAATATTATAAAAGCAATACCAAAAATTTGGATAAACAAAATATTAAACGAAGGACAAAAATATGATTTTAAAAAAGCGCCTTTTTATATTTTGAAGAAAAAAGAAAAGTATGAGTACAAAAGACTCACAGTCTCCACACTTTATAAAATTCAAAATAAAACGAAAAAAATTGTAGCTTATAAGTATAATCTATGGGCATCTAAGGATTGCCAAAGTATGCAAACAGTCAGTAGAAAGGAATGGAAATTTTTTTTTCTAAATATTAACAAAAGAATCACAAACAACATAGCGAGCGAAATATCTTTTAAAATTGCGCATTTTTTATTACCAACCAATAAAAATAATCTTATCAGAAAATTAGGAAGCGACAAATTATGTCCACAGTGCAAGTCTGACGACGAAACCATATACCATATGATGTATAAATGCGAAAAGGTGCAACCTTTAATTTTGTTTTTATTAGATGTTTTGGATAAAATATATCCAACGGAATTTCCTCATTATAACACTTTGAAATTTATCTTATTTAACTACGGGGCAAACGCAGTCAACAAAGAGTTTATTTATATTTTATTAGAAACTCTGGTGGTAGAAATTTATTTTAATCGAATGAAAAGTTTTTTTGAGAAGAAATGTTTTAGTGTAAAGTTTTTGCTTAAAAAGTTTGAATGCAAAGTCAAACGGTTGCTTATAAACGAAAGATTATTAATAATTAACCAAAACGGGCAAAACAAATATAAATACGAATTAAGAAATATTTTTAAGAAAGGAGTTTTAAATCTAGTCGCTGATATACATAACTATTTTGAATAATTTTTTTTTCTTTTTTAATACTTATTTTTGTTTTTTGAATTTGTTTTTTTTCTTAGTGATTTCTATACTTATTATATTTTTTATTTATTATATATAAGTCAGAAAGATTTCCTTGTAAAAAAGGACTTATTTATTTTTTGTAAAAAAATAATTAACCATTTTTAAATTTGTAATGAGCCATGAGGTTAAAAACAAATTAATAACAAAATAAATTTTTAAAACTAATCGCTAACACACGGAACTATCTAAAATAGTTCCGATAGCAATTTAATTTTTGTTTCTCTTTTCTTTCTTATTTTCTTTTTATATATGAGGTTTTTTATTTTTTTGTTTAAGTCCATAAAGGACATCTTTGTTAATCGTTTTTTATTTACGTTTTTCGTTTATTTTTTTACGTTACCTTGTAAAAATTATGAGGGCGTCAGTAAGGCAATTAGCCAGATGACGTAATAAAATGCAATACAGTTCTAGCCACGAGAGTGGCGTTGCCATCCTTTTTACAAAGCAAACCAAATGTGAGGATATTACACAAGATAAAAGCGGAAGAATTATTGCTGCCACGGTAACTATTAAGAAAACAAAAACTAGAATAATGAACATCTATGCTCCAAAGATTCATAACAAAAAAGAACATTTTTTTTTAAAATTAAATAAAAACGCGCGAAAATATGATTTTTTAATGTGAATGGGTGATTTTAACAATGACAACCCAAGCATTGACCGACAAGGTGGTGATCTACTAAACAAAAACCATCAGGTTGGTTCTAAAAACTTAGGCGAATTTAAAAAACTGCACAAGGTGAATGACGGCTTCCGCACCCTTTATCCTCAAAATCTTTTATTTAGCTATGAAAAAGAGGATAAAAGTTTTAGGAGTAGAATAGATAGAATCTACGCGTCGGAGAAAATTTTAAAAGGATGCACGTGCGAATTTATTAAAAATGCCCTTAGCGACCATTATGCAATTCTAAGCGAAATAAAACTTTAAATAACTAACGAGAGAGGGCCTGGATACTGGCATTTTAACACGAGTTTACTCGGTGACCAACTGCTCAGAGATAAACTAAGAGATAAAATAATCAGAGATAAAAAAAATAAATTAAAAAAACATAAATACGCAAACCACAACCAATGGTGGGACGTTATAAAAACCAAAATTAGAGATATTGCAATTGACACCGCAAAATTTAATAATAAGGAAACTAAAAAACAAGAATTTATTTTAGAAAAGCGAATAGAACGTGAAAACAAAAAAACAAATAAAGATAATGAGAAAATAAAACAACTGCGAAAAGACCAAAAAGAACTTTATAATGACAAAGGCGTTTTTATTAGATCCAAACAAATAATAATTGAAAAAGGAGAAAAGCCGTCTAAGGCTGTGCTCCAACTAGAGAAAAACAATCAAATGAAAAAAACAATTAAAAAAATTAGAAGCGGAGAAAACACCTACGATGATACAAAAAATATAATTAAGACTATAAGAAAGTTTTATAAAAATCTCTACAAAAAACAAAAGGTAAATGAAAAAAAACAAGATCCCTATCTAAATAACATCAAAAATGTTTTAACAAAAGACCAGAACGCTTTTCTCAATATTAAGTTCAGTAATGAGGAGTTGTATAATGCGGCAAAATCCCTGAGTAAATGAAAAACCCAAGGAATTGATGGAATCCCTGTCGAATTCTACCAAGAATACTGGGATATTTACGGGGAGGAATCAACTAACCTTATCAAATCTAATATGTTTAATAAAACAAGCCAATTCTCTTGTTCTCAGAGGACAGCATTAGTTTGTCTTCTGCCCAAAGAGGGCGATCTTTCCATCATACAAAACTGGCGCCCAATCTCTTTACTATGCGCGGACTATAAAATTATAACAAAAGCGCTTGCCATAAGACTATCTAAAATTCTAAATTGCATACTGGGGCCGTCTCAAACGTGCTCAGTACCCGAAAGGAACATATTTTCAAACCTATTTCTAGTGAGAGATGTCATTCACTATGCGACCGAAAAGAATATCGAAAGCGTCTTGCTTATTATAGACCAGGAAAAAGCTCTCGATAAAATAGATAGACAATTCTTATTTAAAATTCTAGAAAAATTTAATTTAGGTGATAAATTTAGTAAAGCAATTAAACAAACCATGAAAAATAGCCAGTCTATAATAATAAACAACGGGTTTATGAGTAAACCTTTTAAAATTCAAAGAAGAGTTCGCTAAGGCGACCCTAGATCTCTTATGTTGTACTGCTTGGCAGTGGAAGCTCTCGCTCTAGAGTTTAAAAATAACGATCTTGTCGACGGTATTCCGCTGCCAGGAACAAAAATTTGTTTAAAAGTACTGCAATACGCCGATAACACGCCTCTGTGCGTGAGAAGCCATGAGTCACTAGCCGAAGTTTTTAAAATACTTGATAAATTTTAGGAGGCTTCGGGCTCAAACATCAACAAAAAAAAAAAAGCCTTGGCATTGGGTGGTTTTAACTTCATTGCGTACGAAAACTCTCTAACTGACCCTGAGGTCAAAAAACAGAAAATAATATGGTCAAACTCAACGGGTATAAAAATACTAGGAACAACTATCCATATTGACCTTGCTTATACAGCAAGACTAAACTGGCAAAAAGCGATAGCTAATTTTAAGAAAAACCTTTCCAATTTAAAATACAGAAGCGTGTCGTTGAGATGTAGGGGAGTTTTTGTGAACACTCTTGCATTATCAAAGGCATGGTTCATAGCTAATGTTTTTCCGATATCAAAGCATGAAAAAAAATAATAAACAAGGAAATATCTGTTTATCTCTGGCAAAGCTTAAATGCTGAACCAGTTAAAAGAGAAAACGTTACACTTCCAATACATAAGGGAGGTCTATGAATTTTAGACGTGCAAAAACAATCACTCGCAATTCGACTAAAATACCTTGTTCAAAAGAAGGAACTTAACAATCCTCACGAGAGCTATTATTTACAAAAATATTATTTGTCTTACCCGTTAACAAATCTTGCAAGAACAAAACATCCACAATGGCTTTATTTAACCGGTAACAACAGTCCCAAATCTTTAAATACCCTCCCCTTTTTCTATAAAGACTTGGTAGAAAACATTAAAAATGATTTAAAATTATTCCAAATTGTACATAAAAATACAAAAAACATTTACGTACATATACTAAATTAAGGTGAGAATAGAGCCATAAAACAAGTGCAACTATACTGGATCGCAAAGTACCAAAAAGATCTCCCTTGGAAAAAGATCTGGTACAGAAACTTTAACTCGTACGCAAAGGGTACCAGTAAAAATACTTAATGGCGAATTTTCACTAATTCATTGCCAACCTTACAAAAAACAAACAGTTGGTGAGTGAAAAGGGGCCAATATCACGGAAACTCTAACTGTAAAACCTGCAATCGTGAGGAGGTTACCCTGCATCCCTTTATTTTCTGTACAAAAGCTAGAACTGTGCTGAAAAAATTGAGACACATATATGAAAAATTAATCCCTTGCAAACCTTTTAACTCTGTGCATGCCCTATTTTTATTGAACATCGAAGACCTTCCCAAAAACGATAAAAAAGCAAAACTTGTAACAACTTTAATTACCATTATTACAACACAATTCTGGAAAAGTAGAAACTTAAAATTAAAAGAAAACCAAAACATATTCGCAACAAGAATTGTAGAAAATGTATTTAGAGAAATAAAGTATATTTGGGAAATAAAATATAACAAATATCTTAGAGAAAACAATGTTGTAAAGTTCCACCAATTATTTTCTATAAACGATCCAATATGCAACAGTAAAAATCGAGACTTTATATTCACGATCTAGACAATAGTGAATTTTAGGTCTTGATCAAATTAAGAGTAAATGGGTCTTCAAACACAGTTAATACAATGATTACATGACCCGAGCCGTCCGGTGATGGCAAAGGTTGTGTGTATTTTAATTAAGGTCGTGGGGTAATAGCCACGATGTATATATTATAAGCTCGGAACAGTTTTATTGCATTATATTTATATAGAAAAAATACTTGTAAACCCCATTACTTGAAAACTATATAAAAACGACTTTGTAATTATATTTTAGTTATTTTATGATGATAAACAACCCCTCATTGTAAATAGCCCAAATTGTAAATCTGTTTAAACTGAAATTAATGTAAATATCTTGTCAAAAAAAAAAATTATTAATAATAATAAGGTAGGCATTAAAAAATTTCGACGCAAAATTTCGATTTTTCGAGGTTTCGGGAGTGGGTAAACTATAGCAAACAAAAGTAACTTTTCACTGTACTTTGCTCGTCTTATTGACGTGCCAGTGCAAACGGCTCTTCTTTTTCAGATTCATGTTTTCATAGAACGATTTTTGAGTTTTTTAACTGGGTTTTAAAGATTATTTGAACGGATTAATTTTTCAAATGTACACGTTTTTTTCAATGTTGCATTTTGTATGGAAATGATACCTGTATATTTGACAAACAGTGTAATTAAAGGCTTTATGTAATAAAAAAACATTTACTTGCTTGTTGTTGATTTCTTTTAAAACGAGGTTTTACTGCTGCTGCTGCCTACCTTATTACACAGGAACTAAAAAGTTTCAGTAAGTGTTTTCTTCCGTAGTGTCCTCGTTTTTAAAATGAGGGGGTTGTTCAACTGCCCATTTTTGTATTTGTGGCTCTAAAATTTGAAACGCAACTTATCTAGCACGAAATCCTTTACGTTTTTCAATACAGATGCCACAAAACGAATCGAAACTCTTTGATCAAGTTGATAGGTCTCTCCTACATTATTAGTGACTTGGTGAACGCAAGTGAACTCCAAGTTGGCTTTAAAAGCATTGCGAAGTCACAAGCTTTTGCCTACGACCATACCACGGTGAACACACCCGTTCTCGTCCGATCACGGAAGTTAAGCACCGTCGGGCCAGGGTAGTACTTGGATGGGGGACCGCCTGGGAACTCCTGGTGCCGTAGGCTTTTTCTTACTTTTCTCACTTTCAATACCTAAATATATCTTTGCTCCTTGTCGATTAGACAGCTCTTGTCTCGGCCTAAAAGACGTCAAAATTGAAGTTTTTTTATTTATTGCTTGAAGCTTCAATATTTTTCATTGTGCAAATATTCAGCTCTCTATATTTCATATATCCGGCAGTCAAGTGAACCTCATCCACGTTATTCCACAATATCTCTAAAGTACAAAACAGTGCTACTCGAAAATTCAATAACTACACAAATCTCACCTTCGAAGAAGTGCTTGCAAATCGACCAATATTCGATAACATAACTCACTTATACGCTACAAACGTAAAACCTTCGAGCCAACTTCTGAACGCTTTCTAAACATTCAAGTTTAGATAGTCTTTAAAGTCTTGAATATGTTTAAAAACTCCGACACCATTGTTAACATATGTGAAAAAACGCTGAAATATTCTTTTATGCCAAGTAGATTGTCATTCAAGTATACAATAGGTTCTATAAGTAAGAACTGTATCTGTAACAGGTTCTTGTTGACTTGGAAAAAGAAAAACTTTTTTATTTTAGTGTTGTGTTTATGCGAGAAAATGACAAGTTCTCATTGCTTCGTTTGTACCAGCAGCAGCAGCAGCAGTGAAGCCTCGTTTAAAAAGAAATCAACAACAAGCAAGTAAATGTATTTTTATTAGATAAAGCCTTTATTTACACTGTTTGTCAAATATCAAATATACAGGTACCATTTGCATACAAATTACAACATTAATAAAACGTGTACATTTAAAAATTTAATCCGTAAAAATAATCTTTAAAACTTTGTTTAAAAACTTAAAAATTGTTCTGTGAAAACATGAATCTGCAAAAGAAAAGTCGTTTGCACTGGCACGTCAATAAGACGTGCAAGTACAGTGGAAAGTTGCTTTTGTTTGTTTTAGTTTACCCACTCCCGATACCCCGAAAAATCGAAATTTTGCGTCAAAATTTTTTGATGTCTACCTTTTTTTTTTTTTTTTTTTTTTTTCTCTTCGGGCTGGTTTTACAATATGGAAGGGGGTTCGTAATATATATTTACAAGGTTAGTATTTTGCTTCAATATAAATACAATGCCGTGTGGTTAATAAGACATCATAAAAATAATTTGTTTTACAATAGGGTTGGTTTTACAATTTAGAGGGTTGATGGGTTCGATGCATATATTTACAGTAGAAAGATTTAATTTCCTTTTGATGTTATAACGGAGAATTGTAAAGTTTTTTAGAGTTATTTTATAAGGTTAATTTATAAGTTATTTTATAAGGTAGATTTGTTTTATTTTTTTAAAAAAGATTAAAATTTATGTATTTTTTTTTACATTTCAGTTTATTATTACTTTTCTTTTTTTAAAAAAACTTAATATAACATATGTTAAAGTAAAGGTAAGGTTACAAGTTTCAATGTATAAAATGACTATTTTAGTAAAACTTTAACAAAACATCTACTGCGCATGCGTTATAACATAATTTGGCGTTTTTATGTGTTCGTATATATCCGTGGTTTAAATAATAAAATCGTGGCGAATAACCCACGACCTTGAAAAATAAACACACAACCTTTGCCACCTCTGGATGGCTAGGGTCATGCACACTTATTCAGATTCGTGGTTTAAAAAATAAAATCGTGGCGATTAACCCACGACCTTCAAAAATAAACACCCAACCTTCGCCATCACTGGATGGCTAGGGTCATGCACTCGTTCCGTTTTTAACGATGGTTGAAGATCCAACTACTTTTATCTTCTATATGTTTTTGTAATCTGGACCTATAATTCATCATACTTAAATGGTGAATGTTAAGTCTTGATTATTACCATCGCTTATTGCATTATTTATTGAGAACATTCTGTGAAATTTTTCAATATTATTCTCTCTGGCATATTTGTTATATTGTATTTTCCAGATGTTTTTAATTTCGTTTATAATGTTTTCAGCAATTCTTGCTGCAGGTATATTGTGGTTTTCTTTAAGATTAGCATTCCTACACCTCCATAGCTCATTTGTTGTAATATGAGTTATGGTATTAATTATTTTTGCTGTAGGATCTTTTTTCGGAAGGTCCTCTATATTTATCAAAAAAAGGGCCTGAACCGAATTAAAAGGTTTTTTTGGTAGTAGTTTTTCATACGTTTTTCTTTTTTTTTTCCACACAGCCCTCGCCTTGCTGCAGAATATAAAAGGTTGAAGGGTGTTCTCCTCCCGGCTGCAATTTTTGCACTTAGAGCTCCCATGATATTGTCCACGTTTAATTTTCCAAGAATTTATTTTTTCGAGGATGGAAAGGGAGTTAGTAAGAATTCGCCAAAGCGTATTCTTACTTATTCCCAGGGCGTGAGAGTCAAAATTTCTCTCCCATATTTGCTTCCAGGGTAGAGTCTTTTGAAATTTTGCTTCATATCTCAAGTGGGTCAATTTTAGGTTGAGGTTTTCTTTTTGGTGAGATATATGGGAGTAAATATTTTTTGCTGTTTTTTGGGTGATGTTAAAGATTTCAGCATCATTTTTAATTTTCTCAACAGTATCTTTATAAAAAAAAGGTAATTGGTTGAGAGATTTTGGGTTGTTGTTTCCGGTAAGGAAAAGCCATTGCGGGTGTTTTGTTTTAGCTAAGTTTTGAAGGGAATAAGATAAGAGGTATTTTTGCAAGAAAAACTATGATGGCACTTGTGTACTTCTTTTATTTGGAGAATTTGTTTCATTCGGATGGCTAGACATTGGTTTTGCGCATCAAGGATGCCCAGACCCCCTTTTTTGACGGGTAATTTTAAAATATCTCTTTTTATAGGTTCGGCGTATATGCTCTGCCAAAGGTAGGTTGAGATTCCCTTGTCGATTTTCTTGAGATCAAGTTTTGAGATAGGGAACGCATTTGCCACATACCATACCTTTGACAGTGCAAGTGTGTTGATAAAAGTTTCTTTGCATTTTAAAGAGAGGTTTCGATATTTAAAGTTTTGGATTTTTTGCTTAAATTTTTGTATGGCTTTATGCCAGTTTATTCTGCTTGTTAAAGCAAGATCTGTGTGGAATGTAATTCCTAGTATTTTAATGCCAGTTTGGTTTGACCAATTTATATTAAAATTTTTTTGGTTAAGAGCTTTAACAGTGTTTTCGTATCCGAGGTAATTAAAGCCTCCTAGGGCAAGAGCTTTAGTTTTTTTTAAGTTGATGTTTGAGCCGGAGGCTTGTTTAAAATTGTCAAGGATATTGAAGACTTCTTCGATCGCTTTCGCACTACAAACAAACAGAGTGGTGTCGTCTGCATACTGCATTACTTTTAGGTATGTTTTGGTACCTGGCAGGGGAACGCCGTCCACGAGTTTATTATCTTGAAACTCAAGGGCGAGCGTTTCCACCGCCAGGCAGTACAGCATGAGAGAGATTGGGTCTCCCTGACGCACACCTCTCTCTATTTTAAAAGGTTTGCTCATGTAGCCATTGTTCATGACAATTGATTGGGTGTTCTTCATTGTTATTTTTATCGCATTTACATAGTTTTCGCCTAGGTAAAATTTTTCAAGAATTTTAAAAAGGAAATTTCGGTCAATTTTGTCGAAAGCTTTTTCCTGATCAATAGTGATCAGGCAGCTTTCGATATTTTTTTCGTTGGTGTAATGAATTACATCTCTTGCAAGGAGTATATTTGAAAAAATGTTTTTACCCGGCACTGAGCACGTTTGTGCCGGCTCAAGTAAAAAGTTAAAAACTTTTGAAAGTCTTAATGCAAGCGCCTTTGCGACAATTTTATAGTCGGCGCACAGCAGAGATATTGGGCGCCAATTTTGTAGTTGGGTTCGGTCGCCATCTTTCGGTAAGAGGCAGATGAGCGCCGTTTTTTGCGTCCAAGTTATCTCGGTGTTTTCATTGAAGAAGTTTTCATTAGAGAGGGTAGTAAGCTCTTCGCCGTAGATGTCCCAAAATTCTTGGTAGAATTCAATTGGGATGCCGTCAATTCCTGGGGTTTTGCCTTTGTTTAAAGATTTGACGGCATTGTATAGCTCTTCGTTACCAAATTTAATGTTTATAAATGCGTTTTGCTCATCGGTTAAGACATTTTTAATTTTTTTAATAAAGTCATTTTGTTTTTCTTGATTTAGGTATTTTTTTTTGTATAGGTTTTTGTAGAATTTTCTTATTGACATAATTATATTTTTTGGTTCAGTTAGGAGGTCATCTCCATCCTGTATAGTTTTAATTTTTTTTTTTTTTTTGATGATCTCTTTCCATTTGAAAAAGAGCTTTTGTGGGTTTTTCGCCCTCTTCATACAAAAGTTGCTTTGTTCTCACAAAGACTCCTTTGTCGTGAAGAAGGTAATTTTTTTCTTTTTGGAGTTGTTTAATTTTTTCATCATCTCTGATGATTTTATTTTTCTCAAATTCTATTTGTTTTTCTAAAATAGCCTCATGTTTCTTAATTTGTGTCTGTATAATTTTTGATGTTTCCATGGAAACATCTCTGATGCGGGTTTTAGTTATATCCCACCATTGGTTAATATTTTTATATTTAAATTTTTTGTTTTTCTGTTTTTCAAAATCCTCTAGCAGTTTCTCTCTGAATATTTGGTCACCTAATAAATTTGTATTGAGATGCCAGTATCCTGGTCCCCTCTCGTTGATTGTTTCAAATTTTATTTCACATGTTACTGCGTTATGGTCGCTTAAATAGTTTTTCAAGAGCGAGCATTTGCAGGTTTTTAATAGGTCATTAGGTGCATATATGCGGTCTATTCGGCTTTTAAAAGACTTATCCTCTTTTTCGTATGTAAAGGCTACCTTATGCATGAAGAGGGTTCTAAAAACGTTGTTTACTTTATGTTTTTCTTTAAATAGATTTAAGTTTTTAATACCTAATTTATGGTTAGTGTTTAAAAAGTCTCCACCTTCTCTGTCTATGCTTGGATTTTCAACCATGTTAAAGTCGCCAAGTAAAATTAGTGAATCGTAGAGGCGCGCATGCTTGTCTAATTTTTCAAAGAAATGTTCTTTGTTATTATGGGTGTTTGGTGCGTAAATATTAACTATTCTTATTTTTATATTTTTAATAGTTATAGTGGCAGCAAGGATTCTACCTTTCTTATCTTGAGTAATTTGTTCTATTTTTGTTTCTTTTTTAAAAAGGATAGCAACACCGCATTCGCGGTTTTTTCCGCTATTCCATATAGAAATTCCGTTTGTTTTATTTTTCCATTCTATGGCCCATTCTACAGCCGTTTTTTCAGTGCTATGTGTTTCTTTGATACAAAATATATCATAATTTAAGTTGTGAAAAAAATCCATTAAAACAGTTCGTTTTGCCTGGTTTTTAAGGCCGTTTATATTGTTTGTTAGAATTTTTACTGCCATAATAATAGCTCAAAAGGAATTTTAAAAAGTTTTTCTTGTGCTCTCAAGAGATTTAAAATTTTAGAACAAAGGAATTCGAAAATAGAATTAAATCATGCGTTAAATTTTGCGCGCTTATTTTATTAAGGTTTCATGTGTGAATAAAATTTCGTGTTTTAAAATTAGTCGAAATAAAATAAGTATTAAGGTAAATATTAAATTAAAAAGGGTATTCTTACGAAATTTTGCCATCCTCCGTTTCCATCCACTCTTCTCGGGTTTTGATGACGATTTCATTGCACGGGTTTTTTTTTTTTCCAGGTGTTTTGAAGTAAAAGCTTTTCCTTTTGTTGCATAGTTCTCTTTTTTTTAAATCTTCTTCGTCTTCTTGATAACTTTTTTCAGTAAATTTTTCCGTTTCCTTCTCCACTGTTTCGTTTCGTTCTTGTTCCATGGATTCTTCGCTGATCTTTTTGGGAGGTGTATTTTCTTCTTTCGATGTTGTTGGCAAATCAGTACTTGCCACAGCAGGCTCTGCATTTTCGTGTTCGGTAGTTGTTGTTGTTGTGGTTGATTCTGAATTAGCAGGCTCACTTGTTGTGTTTCTTGTTTCAGTCTCAACAATTTGTCCTGTATGCATTATCCGGACAGAATGTCCGAGGACGTTTAGAGATTTGGGCATAGGAGCCGGCATGTTCTCCAGGACTGCGACTAGGATGCCGCTGTAATAGAAGTTACCTTTTTCAGTTTTCCTCATCACAGGCCGTGTGAAGACATGCCTTCCGTACCCACGCTCCTCAAAGATTCTGCCAATTTGTTCGTTTTTGGCTTCTAGTGGTAGACCAAAGATTGAAACATGGATTTGTATTGGTCTTGTGACAGCTGGTGTGCGATAAGGCGTTGATTTTTGGAAGGTATGGTGGAAGCCAAATATGTCAAGACCTTTTTCTAATAACTCTGTTTTTGCTTCTGTTGTCTTCATAACGATCTCCAGCACCTGATTACTATGTATAAATTGTAGTCCATCCAAGTGATCATCTAAATTTGCTTTTTCAAGGGCGTTAATGACATCGCCGTGGTTCATGCGGGTTTGCATAGGGCTCAGTAGTGTGTTATTCAATGGTTTTTTTTTTTTCTTGAATTTGTTTTTGTACAATGTTTGCGTAGCTTTTTGTTACATATGTTTCATTTTTTAATGGTGTTTTTTTCTCTGTTACGCTTTCCTCGTCTTCGCTGTATTCGATGTTAACTTCCTCAATCGGTTCACCTTTAGCTGCTCTTTTCATTTTCGATAGAAGTATCGCTGCTTCATCCGTAAGCGTTTGGTCGTTGTTGGTGTTAAAAACGACTTCAGTATCGTTTTTGATACTTTTCTTAGTTTTAAAAAAAACTGTTTTCCACTTTTCTTCGGATGCCATAAAACTTCCTCCAATTATGATACTTATTTTTTTTTTTTTTTTTTTTTTTTCAAGATAACAATATATATATTTCAATGAAACTGATTTTACAATTGGGGACGTATCTACAATGTTTGGGTGGGCTTTTTCGTTATATATATACATAATGATAAGTTTTACAATCTTTATAAATACAATGCCGTAAAGTTATTACTAAACAAAAAATATATATATATACGTATTGCGTTAGCATGAATTTTTTATTTATAAGTTTTTTATTAATATTTCATCCATTCTAGTTAAAAAGAGAGTTTTTAAACCAATGTTGGTTAAATTGCATCAAATTAAAAGAAAAACAAATAACAAAGTTTATGTGGAAGATTTACACATATCTCCCCCATTAAAAATATATATATAAATTATTATAATGCGCTCGCGCGACTACGATTGTATCAATATATCAAGCTAAACACTTGCATATATAAATATAAGATATATATATATATATATATATATATATATATATATATATATATATATATATATATATATATATATATATATATATATATATATACAGTCTTGGCCATAAGTTTGGAACCGATGAATTTTTTTCTCATAGGAACGTTTCTATGACGCGTACGGCATTTAACTGCTGCAGCATCGTGTTTATGCAGCATCAGTTGCATAGTTAAATGTCTTCGCGACTTCTTAATCGTTGCAAAACGTGAATCGTGTAACTTTACACCGCAGCAGAGCATCGTGAACAATATGACCCTCATTAAGCTGCATTATACACTGTTCAATGCCTAAACTATCGTTCCCTTGAACTAATGTTTACCTGAACTAATATTCGGTTGAACTAATGTTGAAATATACTTACTTATATTAACAAACTATACATTATATTTTAATCAATTAATTAGCTGATTTACATATATATTAACTGCATATCAGTGCGAAAGGTAAGGCTTAACTTCTTATAAGTATAAAATTAATTAATTTATCCTTTTATTGTTATATAAGAAGTAAAAATATGCAAATAAATCGCTTTATTTGTATAAATGTTTGCAAATTATCATTCAATAATATATACTATTCATAAAAATAGATCTATTAATTTATAATTATTTATATTATTAGCAGTAAGTATTCTACATTAACATGTACAGTGCGTAAAATGACTAGAAGTATTGAATTGTCGAAGGAGAAAAGGGCACAGATGATGATCCTACACCAGCAGAATTATTCTCACAGTAAAATAGCTGGTATACTGCACATATCTAAGTCTGCTGTCACCAAAGGCATTGCAAGAGCAAAGCAGTTGGGCACTCTGGAATCCAGAAAGAGGTCTGGACGACCTCGCATAACTTCTGCCACAACGGATCGGGTGATACATCGGCTTGTTGCTGCAAATCCAACATGGTCATCTCTCCAGATAGCAGTAAATTCATCACTTCCTGCCAGTACAAGAACAATCAGAAGACGCCTTTTGAAGGAATTCAAGCTGCCATTATGTCGTCCAGCAAAGAAAGCCATGTTAAGTAAAAAGAATATCCGTGACCGCTTGACATTCTGTCGCAAGTACAAAGACTGGACTGCACGAGACTGGAAAAAAACTATGTTTTCAGATGAGTCAACTTTTTCTCAGTTTGCCTCATATATCAGACATGTCAGGAGACCTGCAAAACAAAGATACAACATCAGGTATGTTGTTCCTACTGGGAAGCAGGCGCCTACCGTTATGGTGTGGGCAAGTTTCTCGGCATCAGGTCGAGGTGGCATATGGTTCATGCCAAAGAATACAACCATCAATGCTCAAGTTTACCTTGGGATATTAAAGGAAAAGTTGAACACTCACATGAACATTCTGAAATGTAAGGTATTTCAGCATGATGGTGCACCCTGCCACAGAGCAGCAGTTGTAACCAACTGGCTAAGACAGAAACATATCGAAGTCTTGGGTCCATGGCCTGGCTCAAGTCCTGACCTAAACCCAATAGAAAACATGTAAACAATGATTAAGCAGAAGGTTGCTGCCACAAATCCAACGTCAGAGAAGTCTCTGATTGATGCCATCAAGCGTGTATGGACAACTGCCATAACCCCAGAATACTGCGCGAATTTGTCCGATTCAATGCCAGCGAGAATAGCAGCAGTACTGGGTGCCAAAGGACATTATTCAAAATACTGATACCATTTTTTACATGACAGAATATTTACTTGTATATAATATTTAAAATAAAAATGATTTCAAAAGATTTTGTTGATATTTTGGGTATAAAAAGTGTAATTATATCAAAAAACCTAATCGGTTCCAAACTTATGGCCAAGACTGTATATATGTGACTAATAAGTAATTATAAACAAAAAACATACGCATGTCCTTCGCACCAAGTGGTTACCTTGGACATGCTCAGACTCGTGGTTTAAATAACAAAATATCGTGGCGATTAACCCACGACCTCATAAAATAAACACACAACCTTCGCCATCACCAAATGGCTAGGGTCATGCCATTTTTCGTAATTAATAATGGTTGAAGACCTAAATTTTTTGCTGTTAACTTGGTAATCGAGACCTAAAATTCACCATTTTTTATATGGTGAATGTTAAGTCTCGGTTATTAATTTCGCTTATAGCGTTATTTATTGAAAACATTTCATGAAATTTTTCTATGTTGTTTTCTCTGGAGTATTTATTATATTGTATTGTCCAGATATATTTTATTTCTTTTAATATATTTTCTACAACTCTTGTTGCAGGTATAGTTTTATTTTCTTTTAGTTTGGAGTTTCTACATCTCCATAATTCTGTTGTTATAATATGAGTTAAAGTATTTATTATTTTTGCGCTGTGGTCTTTTCTCGGCAGCTCCTCTATGTTTATTAAAAAGAGAGCTTGCACCGAGTTGAAAGGTGTTTTAGGCATTAGCTTTTCATATATAATTCTCATGCATCTCCACACAGCTCTGGCCTTGCTGCAGAAGATAAAGGGGTGAAGAGTATCTTTCACCCGGTTACATGTTTTGCATTTTGAGTTTCCATGGAATTGGCCACGCTTTACTCTCCAGGAGTTGGTTTTTTCTAGGTGGGGAGGGAGTTTGTAAGAATACGCCAATGTGTATTTTTACTAGTTCCCTGAGCATAGGATTCAAAGCTCTTTTACCAGATTTGTTTCCAGGGAAGTGTCTTTTGGAACTTTGCTTCCCATCTCAATTGTATTAGTTTTAGACTCAAATTTTCTTTTTGTTGTGTAATACGAAGATAAATATTTTTTGAGGTTTTGTGTGTGATGCTAAAGATGTCAACATCACTCCTTATTTTTTCTATCGCATCTTTATAGTAAAAGGGAAGCACGCTTAAGGATTTTGGGGTGCTGTTCCCAGTAAGAAACAACCATTGTGGATATTTACTTTTTGCTAAGTTGGTAAGGGAGTATGCTAAGAAGTAGTTTTTTAGGAAGCATCCATCGTGAAGATGGTCTGCTTCATTTATTTGAAATATGTATTTCATTCTGATGGCTAGACATTGGTTTAGCGCATCAAGAATGCCCAACCCCCTTTTAATTATAGGTAGTTTGAGAACGTCCCTTTTTATGGGTTCAGCGTTCAGGCCCTGCCATAGGTATGTCGAGATTTCCTTATCAATTATTTTTAGGTCGATTTTTGATATTGGAAAGGCGTTTGCCACGAACCATACCTTGGACAGAGCAAGGGTGTTAATAAATATTCCTTTGCATTTTAATGAAATGTTTCTGTACTTAAAGGTTTGTATTTTTTTTGGAAGTTTTTAATAGCATTTCGCAGGTTTACCCTGCAAGTATAGGCTAAATCTGTGTGGAAAGTGATTCCAAGAATTTTTACACCTGTTCCGTTTGACCATTTAAGATTAAAGTTTTTTTGTTTTAGCTTTATTAGCGTTTTTTCATAGTTTAGGTAATTAAATCCGCCTAAAGCTAGAGCTTTGGCTTTATTTATATTAATGTTAGAGCCGGAAGCGTATTTGAATTTTTCTAGTATATTGAACGCTTCAGCTATGGAGTGCAGGCTTCTAACGAAGAGAGTTGTGTCGTCTGCATACTGCGAGACTTTCAGGTTCAAATTTGTACCTGGCAGAGGAATGCCGTCAATGAGTTTGTTGTTCTTAAACTTAAGTGCCAGCGTTTCCACAACCAGACAGTATAGCATGAGTGAAATAGGGTCGCCCTGACGGACGCCTCTCTCTATTTTAAAGGGTTGGCTCATGTATCCGTTATTTGTTACAATAGATTGAGTTTGTTTCATTGATTGTTTAATTGCAGTAATAAATTTTTTGCCTAAGTTATATTTTTTAAGGACTTTGAATAAAAAGGATCTATCAATTTTGTCGAAAGCTCTTTCCTGGTCAATTGTTATCAGGCAGCTTTCTATATTTTTTTCATTTGTATAGTGGATTAAATCTCTTATAAGAAATATATTCGAAAATATATTTCTATCGGGTACCGAGCACGTTTGTGACGGCCCGAGCAAGATTGCTAGAACTTTTGATAGTCTTAGTGCGAGCGCCTTTGTTGCTATTTTGTAGTCGGCGCATAGAAGTGAGATTGGTCGCCAATTTTGCATTAGGGCCAAATCCCCATCTTTTAGTAGTAGGCTTAAAAGGGCCGTATTTTGCGACCAAGTTAGTTCCTTATCTTTGTTAAAAAATATGTCATTAAGGAGGGCAGTGAGCTCTTCACCGTAGATATCCCAATTTTGTTGGTAAATTTCTACAGGTAAGCCGTCAATGCCCGGATTTTTCCTTTACTTAAAGATTTTGCAGCGTTACACAATTCTTCGCTGCTAAACCTAATGTTAAGGAAGCCGTTCTGGTCATCGCCTAAAATATTTTTAATGTTGGCCAAAAACGGTTCCTGCATTTTCGTATTTAAAACATCTTTTTTATATAGACTTTTGTAATAGTTTCTAATTATTTTTAGTATGTTTTGAGTGTCTTTATGCATTTTATTACCATTTTTTATTTGTTTAATAGTTTTCTTTTTTTGATTACTTATTTCAATTTAAAACAGGGCTTTTGAGGGTTTTTCGCCCTCTTCCACAACGAGTTGTTTTGTTCTAACAAAAACTCCTGTGTTGTTCAAGAGAGTTTTTTGCTCTTTTTTGAGCTGTTTAATTTTTTCATTGTCTTTGTTTATTTTCTGTTTTTCAAAATCAATTTTTTGGATTAATAATGCTTCTTGTTTTTTTTGTTCGAGTATTTTTAGTTTAGATGTTTCCATGGCTATACTTTTTGTTCAGGATTTCACAATATCCCACCATTAGTTGTTATTTTTGTATTTAAACTTTTTGTTTTTTTGCTTTTCAAAATCTGTTTTTAATTTATTTTTAAAAATTTCATCACCTAAAATATTAGTGTTAAGGTGCCAGTATCCTGGCCCTCTTTTGTTTGTATGTTCAAAACTCATTTCGCAGAGTGCGGCGTCATGATCACTTAAAAGATTTTTCACGAACGCGCACTTGCAATCATTTAGATTTGTATTAGAGGCGTAAATGCGGTCTAGCCGACTTCGGATTGTTTTATCCTCTTTTTCATACGTAAAAACTTGTTTATGCGTGAACTGCGTCCTGAAGACGTCATCCACTTTATGTAGTTGTTTAAATTGACTTAAGTTTTTTGAACCAACAAGGTGGTTTAAGTTTAACATATCTCCACCTTGCCGGTCTATACTTGGGTTTTCAACCATATTAAAGTCTCCACATAAAATAAGAATATCACACACATTTGCATGTTTATTTAATTTCTTAAAAAAACGCTCTTTATGACTGTAAGTGTTTGGCGCGTAAATGTTTATTATTCTTAGTTTATTTTTTTTCAATGTTACAGTGACAGCAAGAATTCTTCCCTGTTTATCTTGGGTAATATTTTCAATTATAACATCTTTTTTAAAAAGAATAGCTACACCACATTGGTGGCTGTCATAGCTATTCCATATTGATGTTCCATTTGTTTTGCTTTTCCATTCTTTAGCCCATTCAATAGCCGTTTCATCGGTACTGTGGGTTTCTTGGACACAATAAATGTCACAGTTTAGATTTTGGAAGAAATTCATAGTATTTTTTCGTTTGGCCGCGTTATTTAGGCCATTTACATTATTAGTAAGAATTTTTACTGTCATATTTAACAAGCAAAAAGAATGTTAAAAAAATATAAAGCGCGCCTTTTAGAACAAAAGAAATTCCTATTCAAACTGGTTTTTTAATTTTTGTGTGTTTACTCATGCGTTAATTTTAAAATTTTGAGTTTTAAAAACTTATATGTCGACTAATTTTAAAAATACTAAATTAAGTAAAAAGTAAACTTTTCTTGCGTTTCTTCGCAGAACACCATTTTTTCCACGATCTCTTTTACATATTGGTCTTTTGTTTCGAAGAAAATTTCTTTGTTTTCTGCTCTTTTTTTTCCAGGCGTTTCAAAGTAGAATTGCTTTCTTTTATTTGTTAGTTGTGCCATTTCTTCGTCATTCTCATTTTTCTTTTCTTCGGATAATAAAAGAGATTTTTTTCCTTTTGTTTCGTCGCTTTTGTTGTTGCTTTTAATTTTTTAGGTCTGAATTGTTATGTTTTTACTATTTCCAGACGTTTGGGATGGAGTTTCATCACTGCTCTGTTGCTTAGGAACATCAGCGATGATAGCATCCTCTCGAATTTCTGTTTCTAACGTTTTTAGGAGTTGTTTCTTTTGAAACCTTTTCTGGAGTAGTTAGGGCATTTTCTTCCTGTCCGTTGTGTTTAGTTCATACTGCATAGCCTAGGATGTTAAGGAATTTTGGTATGGAAGAGGTCATATCCTCCATTACAGCGACTAAAATTCCGCTGTAATATTGGATACCCTTTGTTGTTGTTCGCATAATGGGTCTGGAATTTACGTGGGTCCCATAACCCATTTCTTCAAAGATTTTTCCAATTTTAAGCATTTTGGCTTCAATTGGAAAGCCAAAAACAGAGACATGAGTTTGCTGTTTTTGATCAGGATGCTCGATAAGGGGTTTTCTGCAAGGGTTCGATTTAGTAAAGGTGTGGTGGAATCCTAGAATATCCAGTCCTGATTCTAGTAGTGATGATCTCGATGCTTCAGAGTTCAAAACAATTTCGAGAACGTTGTTTTTGTGGATAAATTGGAGGCCCTCCAAATGCCCATCAAGGTTTTTCTTCTCCAGGGCACTGATGACGTCCCCAATATTCATGTTGCATTGAACATTACTTAATAAAGTTTTAATTAATGGTTGCTTCCTTGGTTGAAGATTTGTTTTCGCTGCTTGAGCGTAGTTAATTGGTTTTGATATTGCTTTTTTTTTTTCGACATATTCGTCGTCATCGCTATAATCGATGCTTATCTCTGCAATCGATGCACCTGTCGCTACTTGGTTCATTTTTTTAAGTGATAACAACCCTTCCTCTTTCAATATATCATCTTCGTTAATCATAGTTTAAATTTCGTTAATTGAATTTGTATTTGTATGTGTAGTTTTTAAAATAACTGTTTTATGCTTTTCTTTGGACGCCATCTTTTTCTTCAAATATAAAAAAACCGCTGATAAATCACGTCCGATCGCCTACCTTAGTACACAGGGACTAAAAAATTTTAGCATGTGTTTTTTTCCGTAGTGTCCTCGTTTTTAAAATAAGTGGGTTGTTCAACTGCCCATTTTTGTAATTGTGGCTCTAAAATTTGAAACGCAACTTATCTAGCACGAAATCCTTTACGTTTTTCATTACAGATGCCACAAAACGAATCGAAACTCTTTGATCAAGTCGATAGGTCTCTCCTACATTATTAGTGACTTAGTGACTTGGTGAACGCAAATGAACTCCAAGTTGGCTTTAAAAGCATTGCGAAGTCACAAGCTTTCGTCTACGACCATACCACGGTGAACACACCCGTTCTCGTCCGATCACGGAAGTTAAGCACCGTCGGGCCAGGGTAGTACTTGGATGGGGAACCGCCTGGAAACTCCTGGTGCCGTAGGCTTTTTCTTACTTTTCTCACTTTCAATACCTAAATACATCTTTGCTCCTTGTTGATTAGACAGCTCTAAACATTGTCTCGGCCTAAAAGACGTCAAAATTGAAGTATTTTCGTTTATTGCTTGAAGCTTCAATATTGTGCAAATATTCAGCTCTCTATATTTCATATATCCGGCAGTCAAGTGAACCTCATCCACGTTATTCCACAAAATCTCTAAAGTACAAAACAGTGCTACTCGAAAATTCAATAACTACACAAATCTCACCTTCGAAGAAGTGCTTGCAAATCGACCAATATTCGATAACATAACTCACTTATACGCTACAAACGTAAAACCTTCGAGCCAACTTCTGAACGCTTTCTAAACATTCAAGTTTAGATAGTCTTTAAAGTCTTGAATATGTTTAAAAACTCCGACACCATTGTTAACATATGTGAAAAAACGCTGAAATATTCTTTTATGCCAAGTAGATTGTCATTCAAGTATACAATAGGTTCTATAAGTAAGAACTGTATCTGTAACAGGTTCTTGTTGACTTGGAAAAAGAAAAACTTTCTTATTTTAGTGTTGTGTTTATGCTAGAAAATGACAAGTTCTCATTGCTTCGTTTGTACCAGCAGCAGCAGCAGCAGCAGTAAAGCCTCGTTTTTAAAGAAATCAACAACAAGCAAGTAAATGTATTTTTATTAGATAAAGCCTTTATTTACACTGTTTGTCAAATATCAAATATACAGGTACCATTTGCATACAAATTACAACATTAAAAAAACGTGTACATTTAAAAATTTAATCCGTAAAAATAATCTTTAAAACTCTGTTTAAAAACTCAAAAATCGTTCCATGAAAACATGATTCTGCAAAAGAAAAGTCGTTTGCACTGGCACGTCAATAAGACGTGCAGGTACAATGGAAAGTTGCTTTTGTTTGTTTTAGTTTACCCACTCCCGAAACCCCGAAAAATCGAAATTTTGCGTCAAAATTTTTTGATGCCTACCTTATTGTTTTTTTTTTTTTTTTTTTAACAACATATGTACATATATTTCATAATAAAATTTTACATGATAGGTTGTTTACAGTAATAGGGGGGGATTTTTCGTAATATATTTACAAGTTTTTTTCTTCAATAAAAACCGTATATGATATAGTGATGGTATACATTTACAAGTGAGGGGTTTTATAACATGATTTACGTATTGGGTAGTTTACATATGTGAGGGGATTATCTCTTGATATGTTTCTCAAATACTGTACATTATATGCATTAATAATGACTTAAACTTTTATAATAGTTTTTGTAATTTTTATTATTTAGAATTAAAAGCAAATAGAATTTCATAGTGCTGTTGTACCAAACACACATTTTTGGTGTAAGATTAATATAGCTTTAGCTTCTTAATGGGTTATTTGCAATTTATATTTTTTATAATAGTTGTTCGTTTATAATATACTTATTTGTAGATAGCTTTATATGAAAAATAAGAAGAGTTAAAGTAGGTATTAAAACGTGTTTATAAAATATTATGCTGGCTATTAAACCTTGCATTTAAAAAATAAAGGCACGTCCGTCGTACCTCAGGGTCACTAGGGACATGCGCGTAGTCGTGCTTATAATATATACATCATGGCGATTAACGCACGACCTCAAAATATATACACACAACCTTTGCTGTCACTGGACGGCTAGGGTCATGTTCGTTTTCGTATTCAACTATGGTTGGAAATCCGTTTTATGTTTCTTAATATGGTGTTTTTAATCGAGACCTATCATTCACTATATCTATATAGTGAATGTTAAGTCTCGATTGTTACAGCTGCTTATTGCTCTGTTTACTGAGTACGTTTCGTGAAACTTTTCTATATTATTTTCTCTAGAGTATTTATTGTACTGAACTTTCCAGGTTGATTTAATTTAATTTAGTATATTTTCGGCAATTGTTTTGGCCTGAATATCACGATTTTCTTTTAGTTTGGAGTTTCTACATCTCCATAACTCATTAGTGGTAATGTGTGTTAGGGTTGTAATAATTTTTGCAGTATAATTTTTTTTCGGTAGTTCCTCTATGTTTATCAGGAAGAGGGCGTGTACCGAGTTAAATGGTTTCATCGGTAGGAGTTTTTCGTAAATGTTTCTTATTACTTTCCACACAGCCCTCGCCTTGCTGCAGAAGATAAAAGGGTGAAGAGTGTCTTCCACTCGGTTACAATTTTTGCATTTGGAGTTTCCATGGAATTGTCCACGTTTAACTTTCCAAGTGTTTAATTTTTCTAAAGTAGGCAGGGAGTTGGTAAGAATGCGCCAGTGCGTGTTCTTGCTTGTTCCCTGGGCATACGAGTCAAAATTCCTTTCCCATATCTGTTTCCATGGGATTGGTTTTTGGAATTTTTCCTCCCATTTAAGTTGAATTAGTTTAATGCTCTTGTTTTCTTTTTGTCGGGAGATGTGGGTATAGATATTTTTTGTTGTTTTTTGAGTAATGTTGAAAATCTCAGCATTTCCTCTAATCTTTTCAACTACATCTTTATAATAAAACGGGAGCGGATTTAGGCAATTTGGATTGCTATTACCAGTAAGGAATAGCCTTTGAGCATATTTAGTTTTAGCTAGATGGGTTAAGGAGTACGCTAAATAGTATTATTGTGAATGAAAACCTTGGTGACAGTTGTCTACTTCTTTTATTTGAAGTATGTGTTTCATTCTGATGGCAAACCACTGGTTTTGCGCATCAAGAATGCCCAGACCTCCCATATTCACGGGTAGTTTTAGGATGTTTCTTTTAATGGTTTCTGCGTATATGCTCTGCCACAGGTAGGTTGAGATTGTTTTATCTATTTTTTTTAGGTCTTGTTTTGAAATAGGAAAGATGTTAGCCACATGCCACACCTTTGACAGAGCAAGGGTGTTAACAAAGATTCCTTTGCATTTTAAGGAAAGACTTCGGTATTTAAAATTTTGAATATTTTTTTGGAATTTTTCAGTGGCGTTGTGCCAATTTATTCTGCCTGTGTAGGCAAGGTCTGTGTAAAATGTTACTCCTAGTATTTTTAATCCTACCTGGTTTGACCAGTTTATATTAAAGCTTTTTTGACTGAGTGTTTTCATGTTATTTTCATATCCTAGGTAGTTAAAGCCGCCCAAGGCCAGCGCTTTGGTTTTGTTTTTGTTTATGTTTGATCCCGAGGCTTGCTCAAAGTCCTCGAGTATGTTAAAGATTTCTTTAATTGAGTTTTCGCTTCGAACAAACAGCGTCGTGTCGTCTGCGTACTGCATTACTTTGAGGCTTGTTTTAGTGCCTGGCAGCGGAATACCGTCTATAAACCTATTAGATTGAAATTCGCGTGCGAGCGTTTCCACTGCAAGGCAGTACAGCATAAGGGATATCGGGTCTCCTTGGCGGACACCTCTTTTAATTCTAAAGGGTTTGCTCATATACCCGTTGTTTATGATGATGGATTGAGTGTTATTCATGGTCTGTTT